>NC_141072.1:46046710-46646710 GCF_041138505.1 Cibotium barometz
CCTACATCCCGTTCCACTTTGTCGCCGCCTACTTAGTAATCCTATAGTAAGAAGGGTCCACTATAGGTACCAAAGGTTATGTGTGGATTATTTCACGAATGGAAATGTTAGGAGTAGGTTAAATTTTATTTGCTCTCTCAAATAATCCAAGTATACTATTAGAGAGGTGCTAAATGCAGACAAGGATAGCTGGGATTATATATGGAAAGAAAAGAAAAAAGAATTTGAAGATAGATTACGAGAATCCAAGTGGGCTTTCCTAGCTGAGAAGATGTTATACATTTGGCATGCAATCACCATCTTGTAGCCTAGATGGTGGAAATAAATAGAGGTAAGTTCATGGAATGCTCATAGTCTATTGAGATTGACTAATTAATTAAGTTTTAATAAATCAAGGTTGTTTCTTCTTAACATTTAAATAGAAAGCCGAGTACCACCCTTGTGTGGATATGTTTCTCATAGACATAGAGGAAAAGAATGAGGGAGAGGTTCTCTCACTTATTGCTAGATTGAATTGGCATGCCATTGTTTGTTCATAATCTAAATTGTTACTATTGTTATTTGTTATTTCATTTTTAACAACTCAAGTAATGCCACTTTAATAGGATGAACGAGGTGGGCTACATTCCCTCAACACCCATTGAGACAAGATCGGTCTTATTCAAGCACTGGGGACAGCAAATAAGGAAACTATACTTACACATGCTTGGAGCGGTTTTTATAGAAGTAGAAATAATAAAGGGGTTGACCTTCTTGGTATAATTGTCTTCTTCTAATCATGACACAAATCGTATTTTAGCATACTTAATACGTATTGCTTAATATGTAGGAAGAGTATCTTTCTAGAGAGATAGAAATATTAAAGGATTCTATCAGCAATGAAGAATTTGAGGATAGGTAGAGGAAAGCGTACTACAAAAATGATCCCACCTTGAAGATGCATACAAGAAAACTGGACGTGGGTGGTAGCAAACCCATAAATAGGGGAAGATTGGTATAGGTAAAGCCTCTCATTTTATGTGATATATGTAAATTAATTTTACCTTTTAAACTCGTATTAATGTGATATTTGAATTGTGATGTAGTCTATTAGCTCTACACAACTAAGATGGGAAGACAAATTGCATTAAGGAGCGACTCTATAGCCTAGCTACGTGCAGATTGCCTAAAGAGCACAAAGTCAGTATTTAATCATCAGTATTATTGAAACTTTTGGAATGTAAGATTTTATGAAAACAGAGGTTCTGTGGCATCAGATTGTGGAGTATAGCATGAAGCTCATCAGGAATAGAGGATGTTAAGGTCAGGTTTCCCAATCATACACAATGGACACTATGGAGCGAAAGTGCTTGCATTGTGGTAGCTAGTGTGTCAGAAAAATAAAAAAACAACATCCTTGGGTTAAACTTGCTGCCAAAACAAGATGTGTATAGGTGTGTGTGTGAATTCATATTGTTATCACATTGAAAAATAACGCATAATCATTCCCTCATATAATACACACACACACACACACAAAAACACCATGTACATGTACATAGTGGATAAAAAGCAAGATCTGTGGGATATAACTACATATATTACTTGTCCACACTATTCCTCAACTACCCCAAGGATGAGTATCCAAAAGATAAGTTATATATCTATAGGCATTGCCAAAAAACCAAGCAAGAGTGGTAATTTATATTTTAACAATTTGCTATATTGGTTAAACAACACATAATTACTATATGGGGTTTATATCCTTATATGAAACAAGCACCAGTTGTGTATCTTAAATTGGTCATTGTTATTTTATGCAATATGTGATACATAGGGTTCACTGACTCTTTAGTATTTTTCCCTTTGCATAAAGAAAAAAATAGTAAGCTTACTTCTAAATATACAATAATATCTTTTCTAATAACAATTGAGTTTTCAGCAATTACAAAGTGGCTTTTCTTTACTTCAGGACTTTGGACATTACTCGCATCTCACAAGTTATAGGGTTATAGCATCTAACCTTTCTTCTCTAAATCATAGTAGCTAATAAAGATGCATTTTTATGTCTTTGGATCCAACTTGGTTCTCCCTTTATTAGGAACATGCACATATGCAGTACATCCAAACCTTTTAAATGAGACACATTTGGTTTTATGCTTATAAACTTCTCTTCAGGATTCATGCTATGAACGATTGCAAGGATCCTGTTCACAATATAAATAACAATTACTACTTCAGCCCAAAAATAATCCAGCATATTCTTTTCAGACACATCAAGGCACGAGCAACTTCTATAGGCATTTGAAAGGATTCAATGAGATGCGATATAATCTACACCTTTCAAATACTTTTCATAAACACATCAAGTGCTCATCCCAAGAGGAATGATCACAAAGATCATCTAAGAAGGCTTCACAAAAGTCCCTTAGATATTCCTTAAAGGCTGTGTCTATCAATCGTTGGAATGTTGCAGGTGCATTGGTTACACCAAAGGCCATGACGTGAAAGGCAAACACTCCAAACTCTGTTATAAAAGCTGTTTAAGCTTAGTCCTCTACTGCAATTGTGATCTGATTATAACCAAAGTACCCGTCTAAAAAGCTATAAGCCTCCTTGCCTGCAACTCTTTCAAGCACATGTTCCAAATACGGCAAGGGGTAATGATCTCTTCTGGTGGTTGCATTAACCTTTTTGAGATCAACGCACACTCTGAGTTTCCCATTCTTCTTTGGTATAATGACTATCCGCGAAATCCATTCTGAGTGCTCAATAGGGTATATGAACCCACATTTTATAAGCTTTTCAATTTTCTCTTGTACAATCTTTGCATACTTAGGATTCATTGGGTAGGGGCGTTGCTGGACTAGTTTAGTAGTGCTAATCATTGGAATTGTGTGTTGCACCACATTGGGTGGAACACCCATATCATGGTATGTCCAAGCAAATATGTCCTTGAATTCTTTAAGAAGCATCTTAAGTGTAGCTTCTTCCGTCTTGGTGAGGTCTTGAGTAATAAAAACTGGTTTAGACTCTTCACCTAGATCTGCTAGTTCTATCTCCTTAACTACTGCCGGGCCATCGTAGACACCACTACTCCCATTGGTAGGCGTTCTCGATGGGCTTTTGTGTAGATGACTTTATGTTCCCCCGTGGTAAAAGATTTGAAATGCTCGACTGCGGGGTGTAAGTCTATCGGTTCTTGTTGTGTCATGCTTTTTTCTTTAATTTTCGCTTCCTTTTATTGCTGAGCTAACTCTCGGTTTTGACGCCTTCTCGCAGTATGACTTAGTTTTGGCTTCTCTTCGATTTCTAATTGGGCGATGTCATGAGGTTGCGGACTACACCACATCACCACCTGTTCACTCAAGGGTCTTTTCAATAGTTCCTAGCTCATAGTACCCGGCAATATAATCACTTATAAAAATCAAGATGGAATCTTCGTTGAAGATCAGCAAGATCAACCAATAGATCCATATAAAAGAGCCATGGACTCATCTGTTTGAGGACCAGCAAGGTCAATCAACCAGATCCATGCCCGGTTTCAGAAAACAACTCTTACTCCTTGTTCTAAATATCTTCCTCGACGCATGTGTGGGTATCTTCGGTGACCCAGAGCCCGAGCACCGTATGATTAGTACCCTCTAGGATCCTTCCTAGGTCACCTAGCGCTTCACTCATAGGCCGCTTCCTTGGTCCCTCATCCACCGTACCGGAAGCTCACCATTTAAATCAAACCGAGGCTGGCACTTTGGAGGTATTCTCCCCAATTATCCACTAACTTCCGATGAGCATCATATGCACCTACGTAACTAACTCATTCTGCAGTGGATCTCTCTTTGTTTATTCTAGCTCGTACATTAGCTCGATAGCGTTGTCGCTTATGTCTCGTCTTCTTCTTACCTAGTTTTTGATTTTTGTTTATATCAGATTCAGACTCACTTGACCGATTTTCACTTGTGTCCCCCTCACTCTCTCGGATGAACTGCAAGAGGTTACTGTCCTAGGCCTTGAGCATGTGGCTTCCACACTTGGGTGAATATTCAATTCATAACCCCTATCAGGCTCAGAGTCAGTTTCTTCTTGAGATTCAGACTCGGAGTCGCATTGGTCAAAGTCTTCGCTACTTTCAGTGTCAAGGGAGTTTGCCATCAAAAGTCAAGTGCATAACACCTATCATGTTTACTGGCACTAATGGTGGCATATCTTACCCCTCAGGTGTTACCCAACTTGTGACTCTATTTTCCCATGTGTCTATGTTTTCCGCTAGGTGTACCCAGTCTACGTTATCTGACTCAGTCATGCCCGGTAGGACATCCATATAAGGAGAATCTTCCCCATCATCGGTCTCTTTTTTGCATGTATAGCAATACTTTAATGGGGCTGAGTGAATAGTGGTATCTGATCAATTAAAAATGATAACCTTGCTTCCTAAAGGATGCGCGCGACCATTCTCAAGATCAACTCTAATGACAGAGTCCTGGAATTGTAAGTAGACATGGTTTTTCGACCAGTCATGCACCATTTGTGCTTCCCTCATGAAAGGACATCCTAAGATCATTTGATATGACATAGGATGCTCAGAGAAATCCATTACAATGAAGGTATGCCTTACCTTGTATCCCAAAACCTTGATCTTAAGGTCCCTTAGCATTCCAATAGGTTTAGCTATAGTTTTGTTTGCCATCTTAACCACTATGTTTGTGACTTCTAGGTGAGGTCTTCCCATAGATTCCCAACAGTTTTTAGTCACAATGCTCACTCCAGCACCACCATCAAGTATTCCCTTTAGAGTTAATCCCTTGGTAGTAATGGGGAGGGTTGCATTAGATTCGTCACCTTCAAAGTATTGTCCCAACTTGTTAACAGGTATTTCAACGACCAAGTCTTCATCTAGGTTGGGCTGTAGATCCAAATGTTCCTCCACATCTTGAAGCGTGTCGGGTCTATTCATATTTGCAAATTGTGGTAACCCCACCTTCAGTTCTCCATTGAGAAATGCCCGAAGAGCTAAGAATAGCTCAGGATCTCCGTATAACTTGGATATGATTGTGGTTCTGATTTCAGAGGACATGAAATCCATTAGTTTGGACACATTCAACGGTACTTTTTGAGATATCGGCGACTGGTGAAGATGCAATGACTTCCTCTTCGATGGGGTCAGGCATTCCCTCACTAAACATTCTTTCAAGCAAGAAGGGTGTCTGCCCACTTCCTGATGTCCTATCCTCACTTTCTTCTGGAATGATACTAGGTATAGCTAACGGTTTATGGCTCCTGTGAGGCTGAACTTGTGTAGGAAACACTGTGTCTGGGATCTTGATTTTTCTAGGTTCTGGATCCAGTTCTCTTTGTGTTTCTTCCACCAAACCCCTTAAGTGTTGCACTCATTCAATCTCCTCTACTGGGTTTAGGTAAGTCTCAATCTTTTTCTTGAGGGTTTTTGGCCCACGTGGCTTGTCTTTGAGAGTCTCAGTCAGTCTGGGTAGCCGAGAGGGCATTAGCTAACTTGGTTGTGGGGTAGGAGGAGTTTCCTTTTGTTTCCCCTGATTTATGTCTTTACTTGATTCTCCTTCGTTGTGCTCCCGAGTGGGTTCCTCCCTTAAAGTAGTGGCTTTGGTCTCCATGGTTTCTATTGAATCAGAATCATCTTCAAGATCATTCATGTACACAGGGTCATCTCTTGTCCCTATATTAGTCTTTGAACTAGGTTTGGAGCTTGTGGCATTAAGCGATCTCTTCCGTCACGTTTTCTTTTTCTTTGCTCGAGCAATTGATGCAATATCACTTTCTTCAAGAATGTAGATTTGATTTTGAAGCATTGACCATGTGACTACATTTGTAGGTACAACAGGTGTGGTTCCTAGTGCCTCATTGGTGACCTCAACCAAATTTAATGGCATAATCTTGGGTGCACTTGGATTATGTGGACATTGAGCAATCAAATGATCTATGCCACAACGATTACATGTAAGTACCGGCATTCGTGACGTGCTCCCTTGATTTGGTTGCATTTGAGTAGCGATCTTCTGTAGCCTATTAGGGCACTCCGCTACAACGATTACATGTAAGTACCGGCATTCGTGACGTGGTCCCTTGATTTGGTTGCATTTGAGTAGCGATCTTCTGTAGCCTGTTAGGACACTCCACTACACAATGCGGTCCACCACAATCGTAGCTTTGACGAGGTGGTCTCCTGGCAAAGGTATTAAGGTTTTGCCCTCTTGTGGTGAGAGCAGCTGCTTGATATACAAGCTTGACTTGCCTGAAATGATCCTCCATGTAGTACTGGGGAGTCATTTTAAATGTATCAATCCCATATGGAACAGTGGGGTCTATATCCTCTTCATAATCCCCACACGCACTATGTGACTTACAACCCATCTAGTTTATAGGGGTAACCCTCGGCGGATACGGAGGTTGTGGTCCTAGCACTAGCGGTGGTAACAGCACAAGCTGGACTAAATTTGGGTTCCTTGGAGCTATGTGTTGTGACGGTTGCTCGACAGGTGGTGCAGGCATCATTGCGGGTACTTGAGGTGTGTTTGACCAGGCTAGTGGTGCCTGATTTGCTGACATACGCTTAAGTACTATGCAATCCTTAGATTGATGGCCATACTTACCACATGTATTGCAAGTCCCATTGAATTTAACTCTGAATGTGGGACATTCACTCGTGCTATGTGGTCCTAAGTAAACCGAACACCATTGTTGCTCTCTTCTTGGGTACATATGGCTATTTTGAGGAGCTCGATTACCCCTAAGGTATTCTTGGAGAGCCTTAGTAAGGTCAGCTATAGACATTTTGGATATCTTGGGCTCCTTGGCAATAGATTTTACAATCATTCACTCGTGCCCAGATACCTACGAACTAACAGACTTTGTCTCCGAAGACACCTTTTTACCTGCAATCATCAAGTTGTCTTCTAACTGGATTCCATTGGCAAATACTGCTTCCCACGTCATAAGACCTCTAATGACTAGGCCATTGTATATGTCCTTGTGGCGTAATCCTTAGATGAATCTATCAAGAAGTTGGTTGTTATTGAAGCGCTTATCGACGGGAGTACAGCGAGAATTTAGATGCTTTAGTCGACTAATAAAGTCTCTCACTGACTCTCCTTCCTCGCGTTCAGCTTTTTGGAGTTGAGATGCTACACCCCAAAGCACACCCTCACGTATGTATTCTTTCCAGAACAATCTCTTGAGAGTGGGATAGTGAGTACGCTCTTCAACCCTTAAAGTTCGATACCAATCTCCGGCTTTTCCACTCAAGGTTAAGCCTAAGGCTTTACACTTATGTAGCTCATTGTGCTCTTCCAACAAGGAATCACACACGTGTTCAAAAACTTCAATGTGCTCCTAAAATCTTCGTTACCACTGAAGTTCTGAGTGAGCTTGGCAACTTGTATTGCCTTGCTTCTAGGCTCTCTCTCAAGTATGCCACGCATGTTTTCCGCAATAGATCGTCCGATCGTTTGAGCAAACGCTGCTAGATCACCTAAGTTAGCAGGCATAGCTGGTGGAGGCACTTCTGTGATGGCCTGGTTGACAGGAGTTGGCATTGGTCATGGTATGTATGCAGCTGATGCAGGATATGATATGTGACTAGGCATAGCTCCTCTTGGATAAGGGTTTTGATAAGGCATTCGTGGAGCATATGCCATTGGCATAACACGAGGCGTAGGAGCTACATGAGCATGAGTAGCGATAGGTACATATGTTCGATATGCACTGGTACACACTATTGTAGGTACTGTACCACTAGATAGCGGTGTTGTACTAACTACAATGGCAATAGGTGCACTTTCTGTCATGCTCATCATCGGAGTAGGCATTGTGGATTTCCTAATGGAAAGTTGAGCCAAAGTTGGAAAGCTAAAGCTACTACTCATGGGCTCAACTTGCATTGAGACTCCAAGCAAAACAACATATGAAGGATCTACGGGACTCACCAAGGGAGTCTCCAATTGTGACAGGGTTGGTTGTTTAGCCTTGCCCGTATCCAAAAATCTCATAGGGCCAGTTGAAACTAGGTTCACTCCCCTATTCTGTCTCTTGAATTGGATAATTCTATGGATAACTTCATATATCAGTTGTTGTTGTTCATCTAGATTGATGGCACTAGATGTAGATCATATGACTTCTAATCAACCTACATGGTATGTGTAACCCGTGTATAGGTCAGTCAGAGTCTCCGTGTGTAGGTCATATTCACAATTTTCATTGAGAAATATCCCATCTAAACTAGGCGTGCCAAAAGGTTCTCTCGAAGTGGACGCAATGTCACTTCTTGTGGTTTGACTTTTAGGGGCCTCTACTTTAGGAAGAGCATCAGAAGGTGGTAGCGCAGTAGGGCCTTCATTAAATGAAGTGGGTAGAATATCCACATGGACACTCTTTGTGAGGGCAGGGTCTACATGAGATGTGAATGGCGAATCTACTTCCCCACCTCCTTCATTTACTTCACTTGTCGCAGGTTCAGAGCACGTAGCTCTACTAAAAGTCTCTACGACTAAACATGCTAGATCCGGGTTGTGGGGCCCAAACTGGCACGTTTTGGCTTGCTTCCTCAGAGTTCTGGGTAGGATGCCCTTCCATGACTTCAGAGCAGAGGACGAGTCACTAGCCGCTATTCGTGGATCTTGGGTTGCACTTCCTTGGGTTCCAACTGAAGGCCAAGATGCTAACGTGGAGGGATGGTGTGAGCCTGCGTAAACTCAACCCATTTTTACCCCCTTACTTATGGTCGAAACTGGACTAAGGCGTGTGATAAATCAAGATGAGCGTATCGTTCAAGGGGTCCTAGCGTGCTTTACAGCACAGTGTTCGCCTATCTGGAGCTCCCGTGGCCCTCAGAACACTCTATTTGTGCCTAGGTGTGAGGCTTAAATTAGAAAGTCCAAGGGTGCCTGTGGGGGGAAAGGTGAAGGCTTTGTCCCACATGCCCACTCCACTCCTTGGGGGGGTAGACTTCATATAGAGCTTCACTCCCCTTAAGCTTTCACTTGAGAGAAAGCTATGGAGGCTCACTCTCCTATATATATATATATCAAAAGACCGAGGGCGGGGTCGGGGTCGATTGGGGGTTTTTTCTTTTTCAATTTTTTTTTCCAATAAAAAATTTCTTTCCACGCAGGTTGGGTTGATTTAATTTTTTTAAATTTTTTTTAACTTAAAAATATTTCTAGGAAGCCTCAGCCCACAGATGTAGTGGATCAAGGAGGAATTTCTATAAGCACATGGAAATTATTCTAAAAGCAATCATAGTGCTACATAGTTGCTACTACATACTTTCCACCATACTACTACTACATGCCATTGAACATGTCTTGTCATATTAAAATCAAAGCTTTCTCTTGAGCTATTACACTTCTTCGAGCTCTGCATGCATGGTGGATGATTTTGTATGCCTTTTTTTAGCATTGTCTTGTTAAGATCTTGTTTAAATAAATATGTTTCCTTTTTTTATATAGCATCGGCTTGTTAAGCTCTTGTTTAAATAAGTAGGTTTCAATTGTTTTCATAATCTTTATCATTCTCAAATCTAGAAAAACTCTCAAAGGTGGTGGATGCATTATCTTATAATAATTTCTTTTTGCATACTCAACCCTTCAAGCCGCTCTTCTTGATCGTCGTGAATGTGATAGCATTAAAGACTTTGTAGACGTTCTTGAGGGATAATTATCGTTGTGCCACTACTTGTTTGTGACAACCTTCATCACTAGTTAGACTCACTAGATCTCCCCACATAAGCATTAAAATGCTTCATAAGAATGTCCATTGTTGTTGGGTCTCACCATATGTAAGTAAAGTGTTCTTATTGGCATTCTTGTTGGTGCCCCATTTCTCTTTATCAATGGCTTGTTCTTTAGCTTTAGTTTCTAAATGTGCGATGTGGCTGGCTTCGATGGATACCCTAAGATAGATTTTGTGGGGGGGGTGTGGACAGAGAAGTTTTATAACATGAAAATATTATGTAGGAAACAAATGAATGTGGCCGAGTGGGTGGATAGAGCATGGGACTACGGGTTCAAAACCCCTTGTGGTAATGGGGAGATACATATATTTATCATTTGTACACATTAAAAAGTGGTCTGCCGCCCAGCATAGAAAAAGTTGAGGGTGAAGGGGTGGGGCTCATCTCTTTGAATGAGACAATAATTACCGTCATAGCTCCCACCTTAATTTGGAAAATTCAAGAGCACCTCTAAAACACCCTTTCCAAAACTTCATGCATTTCATTAGTAAAGTTTATACTATTTTCTTTTAGTGCCTCTTAACCTCTTAAAAGTTTATACTATTTTCTTTTAGTGCCTCTTAACCTCTTAAAAGAATGAGAATTGCAACTCCTTGCATATAAAAGAGTTAAAAACTTAAGTAGATTTCATTTTCCTCTCCACCCCACCATCCACTACATGATATCAAACTTTATGCACTCTTCCATTACATGGCATCAAACTTTATGCACTCTTCTCTTTTGGTGTGGCATTTCTTCTTATCATTTGGAAGGAACTAATTATGACCTAGGAATCTAATCTCTCTTTTGTGAGTCAAGGGAGATTAATGATGGAAAGACCTATGCTATTCTAGTATTGCATTGCAATTTATTGGATGCGATGATACTACAGTAAGCACTAATATAAGTCTTCTATAGTCACTAATGTGCCATCATGGAATTCTACAATTTGTGATTATAATAAAAGAATATCATAGATCAACCCATCAAGGAAGGTCGTTTACTTTGTAAAAAAGCTCTGTACCTTGTAGAAGTCTCTTTAAACCTATATATAAACTTTTTTAAAATTAGGGTTTCCTAAAAATTAGGGGCTTATGTTATAGAAGGCTATAGCAATGCTTGAATGTTTGATATATGCCCTAGGGGTAGCTTAGAACAAACCCAAATAGTCATGAGATGAATCATAGTTACGCTTTGTTCCTTGATTCATGCCGTTATGCATTACACTAAAAGCACTAAAGATTGTAAGACGAATCATTATCAGTACAATTATCATCAGAGATCCAGAGAGAAGAGCAACATACAATTATGTGTAATTCGTATTCTGTAATCCTTTGATTGTTATGATGTCTAGTAAACTGTGCATAGATTGTTTGAAAGTTTGAATGATAGCATGTATGCAACTATGTTTAATAGTAATTTTTGTGTTGGTTTATCTGCAAACACTTTCGGCGATCCTGTGAATCAATCAACCGAACATGCTTTGGTTGAGCATCATGAAATTTTCTACATGGATCTGGCTTGGGTGCATCGATCATCTTCCCTTGCCAGTTAAGTTACGGATTGTCCAGTGTCTCTTATGTCATCCTTCAATTTGTCTTTCCTATTGTGTATATCCTAATGGTGTTCTCATTCCATCTTACATGTCGATATAGTGTGTTTGATGTTGTTTTGCCTATTCTGCATGTTTCTATCTTATTAGCTTGTTTAAGGCATCTTGTTGACTATGTTGAAGTGGTCACTTTCGATGGGTGTTCCTCTTTGGGTCTTCTAGAATGACTTGCATTTTCCATATTCAAGCCTTTGATTTCACTTCTGTGGCTATCTGGTGGCATTTCGAGTTAATGCTCATTCTGACATGCATACCTACTTCTTTTAGAGGTAGTGCAGTAATGACTCTTAATAAGCTGCTAATCATTGTTTTAAGTTACATTTATGACAAAACAACAGGAATGACATTATGATGCTCACCCATACGAGCATCGATGTCGTGCTGCACACCAGGAGATAACTCACATTGGGAGTGGAGTCTAGAGAATCTCTAGGAGGATGAGCTAGTAAAGATGATGTCATTGAAGATATAGTCACTGACCATACGGAGGCCAATTACTTATAACGAGAGCCACCCTTAATTGCCTCAAAGACGACTAGGAATCTCTTGATTTTCAACCTTCTGCTTGCTGGAGAGGTGTAGAACTTTCTTTGCCAGTGGTTTCGGGCTTAGTTGGTCATGGCTACTAGTTTACTAGTGTCTACGGGCGCATCACTACCTTTACAGGTATATTGGGAAAGGCTCATTGTGTATCCCTTTAGTACCCAAAGTTTCATGGTAAGAAGAAGGAGGAACCAAATATGCATGTAAAAAAATTTGAGAATATTTGAATAGCATATGTAGCCAACAATTTGGATTCTTTATAAGTAGAATGCATTTAGTGGTACTTTTGATGGTGGGTAGGTAACCAATTGGCATGTGCAGTATGGTTCTAATCACTTCCACACTTATGCGGCCTTGCTTGATGAATTTCTATACCGGTTTCCAAAGGATAAGACAACCTCTGACAGTTACTAGAAAAATTACACCGCATGGAGTAGAAAAGCTTACTAGTAGAGGAATATGCAATCAAATTCCATACCTTGTAAAGCCATGTGGATCCTCTAGATAGGCCGATTCAGGTGCTTATGGAAGAATGGTTTGTCCATGGTTTACAAAAGAAATTAGCATTCTATCTGTAGCTAAATGTTACAGATAGAATGCCACATAATTTGATATTGCCATTTGAACCATTCCAAAAATGGGGGTTGGAATTTATGGGTCCTTTCAAACCCCCAACTCAAAGAACTAGTAAAATAAGAACATTTTGGTGGCTCTACTGACTTATTGCGCACAGTGGGTGGAAGCCAAAGCTCTTAGGGAGAT
Organism: Cibotium barometz; assembly: GCF_041138505.1. Taxonomy (NCBI): domain Eukaryota; kingdom Viridiplantae; phylum Streptophyta; class Polypodiopsida; order Cyatheales; family Cibotiaceae; genus Cibotium; species Cibotium barometz. The sequence goes on from NC_141072.1 coordinate 46,059,346, forward strand.
AACAAGGCTACCTCAGTAGTAACAAATTTTTTATATGACATGATAATGACCACATTTAGTTGTCCAATTGAATTAGTGAGTGATCACAAGTTGGACACTTCTTAAATCAGTTCGTCCAAAGCTGAAAATAATATCATATAATAATCCACAAAAAATCCATGATTTATTATTCGTAGGCGAATGGTCAGGCTGAATCCAAAAATTCATGATTTATTATTCGTAAGCGAATGGTCAGGTTGAATCCAAAAATCAAGTATTAAAAAATTTTTATGAAAAAGATTATTAATCAGAATGAGAAAGATTGGGATCACAAGCTATAATCAGCATTATGGGCATTTCATACAGCTTACAATAGTTGCAACATGACATGCTCCTTTCTCATTAGTGTGTATGGCCTGGAAGCTGTGATGCCGATGGAATATATTTTCCCCAGTTTTTGACTTGTAGTGACTTCCATCGGACTCTCTCTAGAATATTCGATAGCCCATGGCCTAAAGCGATTGTTGTTCGCATTGGGGGAGAAGAGGCTTCAGAGTAGCTGAATTGTGGATGTCACGTTGGGGGAGAAGAGGCTTCAGAGTAGCTGAATTGTGGATGTTGCCTAAAAGCACCAGAAGCTATTTGTGGATCAGAACACCAAGTTCAAGATTTTAGATGTGGGTGATCCTGTTTACTATTCAACTCTAGAATGGGTCCACATCCGGGTAAGCCCAAGATGTGGTGGATCAGACCTTACCAAATTTTTATTAATTTTGGTACCGGTACATTCAAGGACATCATTGGATGGTGTGAAGTTAGCAAAGCCCATGAACGTGTTCACTTCCAGAGGTAGCACAGGTGTATACCACTTTTGTGACACCTCTACTTGACAAGAATGTGAATCCACATGGTGTACATGCATCGCATAATGTGCAATAATGGGGTAGTCTAGTTTATGTTCTCCAGGTTGAGTTAGTACACACCCAATAGCAAAGTTTGATGCATCAATATGCACATGGAAGATTAAATTCCAGTTAGGCATTCGCAAGATTGGAGCACTCGCAACAACAAGGCCTTCTTTAATAACTCATATGCACGGTCACAATCTTCGGTCCAAATAAACTCGATGACGATGGTCGAGCTATCTCAGCAAAGAATAAAATAAACCTTCGATAATAACCAACATGGCCCATAAAGCGCTGGACTCCCTTGTAGTTGGTGGGTGGGGGCAATTCCAGAATGACCTTGATTTTACTTTTGTCAGTGGAAATCCCATTTTTGGACACTATATGCCCTAGAATATCTCCGTGTTTAACCTAGAATGCAATACCATTCTGTTGTTGCAGGATGTATCTGCATGTGAATTGTCTCCTGATTCCCTACTTTCTCAAGAAATAACTAAACTCATTAGAGAATTATTCTCCCCCACCATATGATCTTAGGCATTAATTTATTTGCATACCTTCTCAACCAAGGCTTTAAATATCTGAAAATGAGCAAGCACCTCTCACTTTTCTCCTTCATGAAGTAAACCCAAACTTTTCTAGTGTGATCATCAATGAATATAACATAGTACCTGCAAAATTCACAGTCTTGGTCCTTCTTACCAAGATGGCATGCTTCACATACTTTGTGCATATCATCAACCTTAAACTTTGGCAAACCTACAACAATATTTTGAGCCTACATGGGCTTCACTCATTATATATTCACATGATCAATATGCTTATGCCATATGTCAATATCTGTAATAACACTTGTCCCATGTGCCAACATGGTTACCTTCACCTCAGGCATGTTAACATCCAAAGTTTACATCCTACCATTTATGTACCCTTTGTAACCAAGCAGCACTTCTTTTTAAAGTTTTCCACAAAAGCACCCTTGAGGATTGAACCTCACTTGCAAACCCTACTTAACCATCTATCAAATAAAAACCAGGTTTTTCTTAGTATTAGAAACATGAAATACATATGCTGGCTAGTAGGTACTGCATTTTACCATCCTACATAGATAGTGGAACTTTACCAACATGTGAAATGGGGTGTGTAGTATCATCCCCTATTTCCACATACCCTGGTTTTTCTATTTTCTACATATCTCTAAATCACTTAGAGGCACCATAATTAATATTTCAAGTATATCCCGATCCTAACACATCTCGTGTCCTGGAATTGAGCATGTGCTGCATCACAAACAACTGCTCACTTCTATCATGAAAATAATATCTCCCAATCCTAACACATCTCGTGTACCGGAACTAAGCATGTATAAAAGCAAGGGCATCTATAAGCCTTATAGATGCCCTTGCTTTTATTGGACCATCTCGTGTCAGGTTACAAATAAAAGCGGTGGTGGTCCAATAAAAGCAAGGACCACCACCTGCTGGTGTAAGCGGAATGTTATCAAAAGTGGAAAGTTGCAGAGCAAGGCAACAATGCATCATTAAGTAAATAGGGTGATGACAGAAGTGAGCAGTTGTTTGTGACACGAGATGGTCCAATAAAAGCAAGGGCATCTATAAGCCTTTTAACCTTCATCGAGAAATCATTTTTACTCAGCTTCCCTCTGGTCACATTATGCAGCTCGTGCTTTAACTGCATCTTCCAAGCTTGAGTGTTTGTATTGTACATCTTCACCAAGGTGTCCTAAGCCTCCTTAGGCATTTGTGCATCCTCCTGTATATGCACAATCATAGAGTATGTCACACTGACAGACAACCAATATTGCACCTTTCTAGCTCTTTCATGCCTACACCTACTATGGGGTGAGTTTTCTTCAACAATCTCTAGCACTTCTGCACTTACAACAAACTTGCAATCTCCTACAATAGAGAGATACAGTGCATCTACTGTACTACAACTATATATGGATCAGTCACACAAACATACATCCACCAATCACCTGCGAATCTCAGATTCTCTACATAGACTGTCTTGTAACCAAATTTATAGTCGCAACCATGTACCACTTCCTTTGCTTGCATCTTGCTTCCTCTTGAGCTTTTCTTATGAACTGATGCTTTAATTCCATGAGAAGAATACGGGGGAGAAGTTGACCTTGAGCTCCTTTGCAAGCAAACACACACACACACGAGTAGACAAGCACACAAGAGAGATAGATGACTAAGACTATAAGGGAAAGTATTATCCTACTATAACATACAATGGTCAGTCCATAGTGTGAAGCCAACTACATGAGTTGGTGCTATACGGGAAAGTATTCGCCTACTATAACATACAATGGTTGGTCCATAGTGTCAAGCCGACTACATGAGGTGACGCCTATAACTATGCTATAACTCTAATACACCAAAGTGGTTGTCACATAGGCTATGAACCACTAGCGGCATATCGCCCATAATCTCACCAACTATTATAACTATGCCATAACTCTAGTACGCCAAAGTGGCTATCATATAGCCTATAAACCACTAGAGGCATATTGCCCATAATCTCACCAACTATGCCAGTGGCTTAGGTGTGAAAGGTATTACCCAAGCAAGTTATCAATGTCTGCAACATTAGTTGAGCTTGATATCGCAACAAAGCCTCCTACTCCTGATGTTCCTCTAACTCCCATGGTGAAAGCTTTGGAACTTTTTGCTCCAAAATCTCCTAAACCAAAGCCAAGACGATCCCAAAGTGAAACCTGTTTGCCGCTCCTCCTAGGCCAAAGACAGAGTTGGCACTAAATTTTACTGCTCAGGGTACTCTTCGCATGGCACAATCAAAATGGCATTCACACACAATGCCTACAAAATGCACCAGGGAATCTACCCAAACTTGGTCATTTTTTGCTAAGTGGCCAAAATTGGAGGCCAAGTTTTACCTACAATTAAGGACATCTCCCACCACTTATTACGTTTCCGTGCACTCCACCATGCGCGTGTGAAGGTGCTCTAATTCCAATTTCCAAGACGCAATGTGGTGCTTTAAGACTTGAACGTCTGCTGATGTCACAGTAAGAAACCGGCTGGTGTCGGTGGCGTGGTCAGGACCCACCTGCCCCAAGTCACAGGGAGCCCTCCCCAGCAGAAATTAACTGTAGTTAAGCCCTCTACGAGATGCGCGTTCCTACGGAGCTCCGTCTAGTTGGCTCTCTCCCTGCGCTGCATTCTACCTGGTAAGTGGCTTCTTAAGTGTTTTCTGTTCACAATTAGTTGCTTGGACCACTGTTTTTAAAAGCTTAGTTTGCCCTTCTTTTTTTTCTGCTGGAAAAAAATTTTGGGCTTTGCAGAGGTTAAGAGAGGATCTTAAATACCCATGGTTGGAGAGAGAGACAGAGAGAGAGGATGGTTTTCTGGACATAGGAGAGGTGTGGTTGTGTGCTTTGGTGCTGATGAGAGAGAATGAGGTGTGTGTGCGTGTGTGTGTGTGTGTGTGAGAGAGAGAGAGAGAGAGAGAGAGAGATGTATTTCTGAATGTAAGAGAGGCATGGCTGTGAGTTTTGGTATTGATGAGTGTGTGTGTGTGTGTGTGTGTGTGTGAGAGAGAGAGAGAGAGAGAGAGAGAGAGAGTCTTTTTTTAACACAATCAAAGAACCATCTGCAGATCTTCACCCTGTAGCACCTATGAAATGGCCCAGCAAGTTAGCTCTCCAGGCTCAATATCACCTTCAGTGCAGGCGGTGCATACAAGTGTCATCCCAAATGCAAGTGAGACACCTCTTGATTTGAATCTCTCGCAGAAGGCATCCCAAAATCATCTCACAGGACAGGATGAACCAGAAAGGTCACATCAAAAAGCTTCAGAAGCCAGCCCAAGCCCTCATCAAGGGAGTGTACCGAAGGTCTTGCAGGATGTCTTTCCATCGAATGGGGGCCATGTTTCTCCTTCAAAGAGCTTTTCTGAACATACAGGTGGTCAACAAAACCCTACCACACCACAAAAGCCAAATGAAGATCCAGGTTGGTCTACAAATTGGCTTTTTTTTTTACATATGAACTTCTTTTCTCTGGGTATGCCCTTTTGTACCTTTTCATTCAAATAAATGGTTAGGCTGGCTACATAACAAGGTTGTCCTCAGTCAAGCAAGGACCACTTCATTGTGACCACCATTCATGGATGGATGGGCAACCTTGTGGGTGGACAGGAAAGGTTTTGTATCCATCCTTAATGTCATTGTTAGTCTATTTTTTGATCCAATGTATGGCCATACTCTCAATGTAGCAGGGGAGGCAGCAACAAATGCCCACAGCGAGCCACCACGAAAAGGGACTATTGTGTTTGAGGCTGGGCCACCCATGGTGATTGGGCCCACACCAACCTCCTCTGGGCGGAAGCGAAAGAGTCCTCGTGTTAAACAATCTCCTTCTGACACTAACAAGAAGATAATCCTCGCATTAGAAGCAAATGAGGATGAAGTGGTTGCAAGACCTTCCAAGCAACGACTCCCAAAAAGTAAGCCCCAAGGTAGTCACCTCTCAAAAAGCAAGCCCCTCGACACTCATCTTTCAAAAAGCAAGGCCCCTTTAGACATTGCAGAGCGCAGATTACTACTGGACGAAAGGAAAATGAGGCTGGCAGAGCAAAGGTTTACCCTTGAAGAGAAGAAGTTAGAGGCTACCATTGAGATTGGCAAGGGATTAATAATCTCAATGGAGAGGATGACAAACACGATATCTAGCCTGGGATTTTCTTCGACTCATCATAGATAGTCCCATACAGTGGTTAGACTTCAATGTGGCTTGTTTTTAGTCCATGAAGCAGTCCGTGTACAATGTTATTGGAGTATGCTTAAGAAATTTGTCTCAATCGAGTCAATTTTAATCCTACAATGCTTCAACATAGCTGCTACTGTATCTTGCCTTTTATTGTATAGAGCACTTTCTTGACATGGAAGCTTTTATGGTCTCTGTGTATGAGAAGCAATGGGCTGTTGTTTTTTCTTTTTATGCAAGAGGAGATCAAAGAGGGGTAATTTTCTTCCCAAGCACTTCAAGGTCTTGAAATTATTCATTTTCGGATACTTTCCTTACCTGCACCACATGATGAATTAGTGAAAGGCCTTGTGGGAGGCCATTCCCCTCAGAAAATGGGAAGCTGCATTTATTCTCTAATGTGGAATGTCTGAACCAAAGACATTCCATGACATCATGGAGGCAGGGAGGCATAGAAAAGCTAACTCAGTACAATGTAGACTAACAGGCATGATTGCTCAAATCTATTAAAGATTAGGAGGAGCTTAATAAAGCTTATGGGCCATGATTAATGGCTAATGGAGATGTACTCAAGTTATCAGATGAGCTTTTTGCCAAACCTCTTGCCTTGTCATTATGCTTTATTTTTGTCATTAGTATAAATCTCTTTCTTGCATTTCTAGCATGTCAAGACGCTGATCTTAATTCATTTCCACACACCCTAATCCTTTTTAGACATAAATCTCAAGTTGGTATCAAAGCCATCCATCATCTATGCACCCTAGGATAACCTAGTTAATAAAATTGTTGGTTTCACTAATTAGCTATTAAGCTGTTTTTTCCATTTTGTAGCCTATGATAGACTAGTCTAGAAAATGACTAAGAGTGTAGATCCAATGTATATATGGTGGTAGTAGTTCATCGCTTGAGGGGGATGTTGAAATAGCAAGTGATGTTGGGTAAATATTAGGAGCAAAGGGGAGTAGTATGTAACCCTTAACCGTTTGTATGAGTTACGTAAGTCAGACTATAGTTCAAAGATTCAAAGGGAGCCCAAATGTGAAGGAAAGTCCAGCCCATGTGAAGGCCAAAAGTAGGCCCATAGAAGAAGGTGGAGAAGAGGTTAAGTGGATACTCACTTCAAGGGAGATGATGCTCAAAAATAGGAAATATTAGGGACAACTTAATCAAGATTATGGACCATGATTAATAACTAATGAAAATGTACTCAAGCCTATAAAAAGGCACGCCATCTAATGGATTATCACATGAGCTTTTTACTAAACCTCTTGCCTTGTCATTATGCTCTATTTTTTTCATTAATTTTATCATTAATATTAATCTCTTTCTTGTATTTCTAGCATATCAAGATGTTAATTTTCTACACACCTCTCAAGTAGAGGGTGACCTACTAACATATGATCCCCCGCCAAAGTAACAAAAGCCACCATTACCCCCACTAGAGTGGTGTGGAATGCATAGACTCACTACTGTGATGCATCAATGAGGAGGACTACTTACTCATGGTATGGAATGCATAGAGTCTCTACCGTGATGCATCACTGAGGACTACTTACTGAAGGTGCGAGAAGATTAGGGAATGAGAGGTCTCAAAGTGTGTGGATTGACTTGGTCACAAACCCCCCAAGATGTGGTGTAATGAGTAAACCCCCAAAAGGACTAGACTATCCTGATAGTAGCATAGACATTAGCATAGATGAGGGCATAAATGGAGGATCCAAAGGACTAATTTACTGGGTGCACTTGCTCCAAACATTGGACCCATACCTTACATTGATCAAGGCATGGAGAGCAGCTAGTTGTGGAGGTGAAGGACCAAGCTATTAGGTTCATTGGCTCCAAGCATTGGACCCATACCTTACATTGATCCATGCATGGAAAATGGCTAGTTTTTGCGGAGTGTTTTGACCACTGGTGTCTGCTTCATTCTCCCATGGCCACAGTTTTTATACACATATTTTAAAGAAACATATATTGAAGATACACATATTATATAGCTCTCATGCACAGAGTGAATGCATAAAAGCTCTATAATCCATAGATCTCTCATGGGTTAGAGAGCTCTCACTGCATTAAGAGTTCATGCATCAAGACCTCTCTATTGCATAGAGCTCTAATACATTAAGAGCTCTCTTATGCATAATAGAGATCCCTCTTATGCATAGAGAGATCTCTTCTGCATAGAGAGCTCTAATGCATTAAAGAGCTCTCTTATGCACATAATGTACAAAGAGCTCTCATGCGTGAGATCTCACACATGCACTCTCTTATACGTATAGAGAGTTCTTATGCATGAGCACTCTTATGTACAAAGATCTCTAATGAATGAGCTCTCTACACATGTAAGAGTAAACCTATGAATTAAAAAAACTCCCAAAACAAGCGAGGCTGCAATATTAAAGTACAAAAGGAGAAGGTGGTGATGCTTACATAAAGAAACCAAGGTGCGATAGCTTGATGACTTGGACTCTTGTATTCAAAAGAGAGCTCTAGGCTCTTAAATAAAAGAGGGATATATGAGCTCTCTTATGCACAGAGAGTTCTAATGTATAGGGATAATGTATTAACAGTTCTAATTATAGTTCTTTATGCATTAGAGAGCTCTATGCATGTATGAGAGCTTTAATGTATGAGAGACAATGCATTAGATCTCTATGCATTAGAGAGCTCTCATGCATAAGAGAGTTCTATGTATGCAAGGGAGCTCTCCATGCATGTGAGAGATCTCTATGGATGTAAGAGCTCTCTTGCATGCATAACGCTCTCTAATGCATGAGACATGATGCATTAGTGCTCTCTAATGCATTGAGATATAGAACTCTCATATGAGCTCTCTTGCATTAGAGATTTTTGTGCATATGCAAGAGACCGCTCTGTGCATAGAACTTATGCATTAGAGCTTTCTAATGCTCAGAGCTCATGAACTAGAGATCTTACATGTATAGAGAGCATAGAGAACTCTAATTCATGAGAGAGAGAGAGAGAGAGAGAGAGAGAGAGAGAGAGAGAGAGAGAGAGAGATCTAATTCATAGAGCTCTCTATGCATGTGAGAGTTTTCTATGCATGTAAGTATTAACTTAAAATGAAATGAACTTCCCAAAGCACACGAAGGTGCAACTTTAAAGCACACAAGAAGAAGGTAGTGATACTTACCTTAAGACACAAAAGGGGTGTGGTGGCTTGATGGCTTAAGTACACATGAAATAAAAAGATTCTTTTAAAAATGAGAGAAAGTGATCGAGATCTCCATGCTCTCACGCATTAGAGAGATCTATGCTATTATGCATTAGAAAGCTCTATTTATATAGAGATTTCTAATGCATTAAAATAGAGCTTTCTAATGCATTAGAGAGCTTCTATATTGGAGAAGCTCCCATGCCCTCATACATCAGAGAGATCTATGATATCATGCATTAGAAGTCTTTTGCATTGGAGAGCATTATGCTCTCATGCATTCTAGAGAGCTCTCTATGCATGTGAGAGTTCTCTATGCATGGGGCTCATGCATTAAACAGTTCTCTATGCATGGAGCTCATGCATTAGAGATCTCTATTCATGACAGCATACTCTCTAATGCAGAGAGTTCTTGCATGGAGTTTTATGCATGAGAGTCTTTATGCATAGAGAACATGAATGGAGCTCCATTCATGAGAGCTTATGCGTTAGAGAGCTCCATGCTCTTATGCATTAGAGAGCTTATGCTATGGAGAGCTCCATGCTCTCATGCATTAGAGGTCTCTATGCATAGAGATCTCCATGCATTAGAGAGATCTATGCATAAAGAGTTTATGCATTAGAGAGCTCCATGCTCTCATGCATAGAAACTCTATGCATGGGGATGAGAGGGTAGATAGGAGCTTTATGCATAAGAGCCCTATATGCTCTGATGCAGCATTAGAGAGCTCTCTAATGCATGTCTAGCTCCTAAATAGAATAAAAACTTCCAAAGCATGCAAGTGTGCAACATTGATAGAACAAAAAGTTCATGGATCTTACTTTAAGAGAAGTAGGTGTTGCTTTGCAAGACAAGAAGACCAACAAATAACAAGAAACACAAAACAAGAAAACAAGAAAACAAGAAAAAGTTAATTGTTGCTAGAAAGTTCAAAATACTAAAACAAGAATTAAAATTTTAACATTTAATAAGGTTAAGTTATCTAAAAACATTACCAAGAAAGTACCAATAATCACAAAGTATATTGCTATCCCAAGAGAACTGACTACTTACAAGAAGTGGGAGGTAAAGTTTTTGGATATCCATTTTATTGATGAGATATCTAGAAATAGGGTTTCTAGCAATGAACCCTAGTGCTATTAACAATGGAGTTTACAATAAGCCTTGATCGCAATACGAATGCAAGAAACCTTATTATTACTAGAGCTTGCAATAAACCCTATTAGAAATAGGTTTCGTGCATTTTGAACCCTATTAGAAATAGGAATTTCTAGAAATAGGGTTTCTAGCAATGAATCTTACTACTATTAGCAATGTTGTTTGCAATAGTATCATGATAGCAATAGGGTTTGCAAGAAACCTTATTGTTATTTTAAGGCTTGCAAAAAAAATATTAATAGGGTTTGCAAAAAAAAAATGTTAATAGGGCTTGCAATAAACCCTATTTTGGAAATAGGGTTTCATGCAATGAACCCTATTGCTAGTTTTAAAAAATTGTTAATAGGGCTTGCAATAAACCCTATTAGAAATAGGGTTTTGTGTAATGAACCCTATTGCTAGTAATAGGGTTTCAATAAGCGCAGTAAGCCCTAATTGCATTAGGATTTTTAAGGAACCATATTGTTATTAGCGCTTGTAAAATAAACCCTAATAGCATTATGATTCTTAAGAAACCCTATTGTTATTAGCACTTGTAAAATAAACCCCAATTGTATTAGGGTATGCGAGAAATCTCATTATGTAAATATAGGACACCCTAAATCCTAATGGAGAGAGCATTTCCATGAAGACAATGAAGAACGGAGAAGAAGCACTTCCATAGAAAGGAGGGTGATACAAGAGATGTGAGGTTGCATGGAGAGGTGAGAGTCCCACTCATAGTGAGGACGAGTGGGTGTTTCTTGAAGAAAGGTGTGGTGCAATAGATGTTACAAATTGGACTATTTTGTTCAAAGCATTATTTTAAGTGTAGATTTTGGATTCTAAACTGCATGCATGGGGGGTCGTTCACAGATGCTATCGCCCCATGATTCCACATCCTTCATTGCATGATTCCTCTGGTACATAATTATCGTCAGCAACTTATGTTGAGCATCTTTGCAACGTCCAAGAATTAAAACCTCTTAGGATGAGGATGCACAGGAGGCAGTAGAAGGTATGTCACACCATTATGTGGCATCCAAATGATTATGAAAGAGTTTTAGGCTTTCACATGGAGCATTATGGAAGCACTTCCATCCCCTAACATTGAATTTCCTCCACCAATGCTACATGAGGATCTTAGCACACCATTGAATTGCCTCCACCAATGCTACACGAGGACGAAGAGGATTTAATCATGGAAGATTTTTTCCACAACGAAGAGGAAGAAGGCTAAAGAGAAATCCTTGTGGTGGCAGGAAGCCCACTCTATGAGGGGTGTCAATATCCATTCTCTAAACAATCTTAGAACTAATGAACTTGCAAACCACTTATGGATGGAGTAACGTGAGTGTTACAAGCTTGCTTTTGTAAGGTCCAAGATATCCACTCCTCTTTTGCAATGATATAGATATATTGGACTAAAGTGTAAAATATGGGAGACAAAAGAGATGAAAAACATATATAAGAGAAGCCAAAATTGTGTGTTAAGGAATGGAAGGTGATATTGTGTGTGAAACATGGATAGAAAATCCCAACTAGAATGTTTGGGTACCCTTATCCTCTTGATTTCTTGCACCAGTGCGTTGTCAATGTACTTTGAAAGAACATGTGTCCTTATTTTCACGTATAAACATCTTGAAGTTCTTGAATGAAGATGGATATTGAACCCATACCATTTTTGTAGCACGTCCTCTTCATATGCATGTCTTTCTCAAGTTTATATGAACAGCTTATAAAGCTCGCACGAGCATGAACATCAAGACTATGATTATATTTGACATGAGGAATCGATGGACATTGACAGAGATCTCAGGGTACATCTCAAGGTTGATAATTCCAAATTCATTACCAAATTTGAATCTAAGTTACACATCATTCATCAAGTCATAGGATTTTTCTGCTCATTTATGTGAGTGAAGTTTTAAAAAAAAACCATACATAACGTATGGCGGCGTGGAGTTAGCACAATCCTCCTCGAAATTTTATAAACATAGGAGAACGTGCCCTTCCCTCATTTCCCAAATAGCACTTTCGATATCAAAAGTGGACTAAAACACCTTTAGGATTGAAGGTGGCCATTAGTCCTACGTATTGATTCATGATACAAAACTCATTTTCAAATGTGGTAAATGAATTTATAATTTTCTAATTTGCGAGGTACTTTTGAATCCCCATCGAACATAAGAACATGCTTCAAGCTCATCGATTGTTGCAGGTGTCAGTCTAGCATTGCTTCTAAGTATGCTTTCATTCAAATTTATGTTCATTCAAGTATTTCAAATATTCTCTACACTACACGAAGTATGCTTCCCAAGCACTCACACAACACAGTAAAAGAATTAAAAATAATAATCTTATTTTGCAAGCTTCAGAGAATGGAGTGCACCTGGTTTTGATGATGATGTGTGTGTGTGTGTGTGTGTGTGTGTGTGTGTGTGAGAGAGAGAGAGAGAGAGAGAGAGAGAGAGAGAGAGAGAGAGTACATGCTTGTGTTTATGCACGAAGACATCTTGTGCATGAGGTAGTTGGGGATTCTCAAGCATATACAAGCTTGCAAAATGTACCCGATGGATACGACATGGTGCACCTAGCCATGGACCCCACTACAAGGAAGGGGAAACCACCAAGCCCTTCCAGAGACCTCCAAAGACATTTTAGGAAGCACCAAGCCCTTCCAGAGACCTCCAAAGACATTTTAGGAAGCACATAAATAACATAATTTCAACAGATTTTAAAAAAAGCACAAGCAAGACAAATTGAGGTTTCTAAAACGTAGTCAGGGTATGCCCAAAAAAAACACACAACAACTACGATGAGAAAAAAGCATTGAGAAATTAGGGTTTTGGGGGCCAAGGGAAACCTCACGATGTTGGTTGAGAGAGAGAGAGAGAGAGAGAGAGAGAGAGAGAGAGGGGGGGGTTGTATGTGCACGTGCACGTGCAAGAGTATGTTTTTTCAAAGGGGGCAATGACTAACCTGGGATGTTAAGGGAGTTGACGGACGGGTGGCAAATAGTGATGAGCGCCAGAGCCTGTAGAACATTCCACCAGATGTTAAAAAGACCTAGCAGCAAAGAGTTGACTAGGACAGCCATGGCCATCCGTGTCGTGTCGTGGCCCCCCCTCATGAGGACCAACTCCAAACAAGCTAACGGTTAGGAACCTCACAAACTCCACTTACACCTCCTCCACTTGCGAAGTGCGCTTGTTGGAGCAGGCTCCTAAGCCCATGGTGATGCCATAGATGTCCTGGTCGGTGGCGATGGCTCTCTCCACCCACAAGCGGGACTCATCGACAACAGCAACTTTGCATCCAGGCTCGTCCAGCACGATCTTCACTTGGGGGGACCTACCCACTATTGCAATGCTGCAGATGGTAAGTTTACTTCTGTCTAAGATGATGGACTGTGTAGCTTTGTGGTCAACGATAAGGGACATAAAAGATGCTACATGATCCATGCCGCACTACGACAAGAGAGAGAGGACGATTGGACGAGGAAAAGTGGAAGAGTCTCTAATTGTAGAATTACTTCCGAGCATTGCTTTCTTTAGCGTGCACCCGGAGTGTTTTATTTTTTAAGAGGATGATGGGTGTGGGCGTCAATGTGAAGGATACTTTTTTGTCAATATGAACAAAGTTGTCAAGTGAAGATAAGGTTGACATATAGACTAACATAGTGTGTAGACTAACATAGTGAGCTAATGCTAGCTGGAAAACTCAAAAATAAAAGTGTGTGAGACCAAGCTGGCGTATATATATGTGTGTGTATTTGCAAGTAAATTGTGTCTCCAGACATAGCTCATTGGAGCTTACCATGAGACTTGAACACAATAGCCCAAGAAGGCTTTGGAGCAATCCCCTTTCCTTGCTACCCCATGTGACCAGCAAACATGAGGGTCTTGTACTCTCTTTTCCCATCGTCATCCACAGTTATATAGCTCGGAGGTATGCGCGATGTGTCTATGAAATGACTGGGAATTCTAACAGGCATGAAGGCTCGCTGATTCGCCCCCACCCAAATGTGTGCAGAATGCTAAAGTTGTATGCCTGCCAGTTGCCTTGCCCATCAAACACGTAGAAGGCCACACTCAGCTAGCTTGCCCCTGATCCTCTTGACGTGTAAGTGGCAAATCTTTGACCAATACTCGCATTTCTATTCGTCTGAATGAATTGCCTGATTATCTTCCTCAGCCCATCACAACCCACAAGGTGCAGACCTTGCCATAGCCCCCCACCTGCAGCTTCTCTACCCGCACGCCAATCTCTTTCCAATCCTCTACTGAGCCTACCAATACAAAAACTGTAGTCAAAGTACTGCTTCATGTCGGCGACACTAGCAACGATGGTGTCGTTGTGGGTGGTGGTGGAGAAGCGAGGCAACAGCCAATCACAGAATGTCGGGTCCTTGAGGTTTTCTCTAAGCTCATGTTATGTGCAAAGCGCCCGTAATCAGGGACTAGTCGGAGTGTGCAAGCTCGCTATTGTAAATGGGACTAGTGGAGTGGTTAAGGGAATTGTGAGAACAAAAATTACAAATTAAAAGTGTAAACCTTAATAAATAAAATTAATAAACAAAATAGATGGAGAACATAGAAAAGAAATTATCGTCGACACACAAAATTGGGTTGAATCTCCCCTGAGTGAGAGTGGCTCTTGTACCACTCACCCTATTTATATGTGTTAGAAAGCTTACTTTTCAAAAAGATAACTCCAAAAACAAAGCACAAGTACTTTTGAGTTTTTGAACATAAAAGTTCTTACAAAAATATAGCAAGCTATAAATATAAAGTCTTGGGCTTGCCAAAAGTATAAAATACTAATTGATATTTTACAAAGGTTTAAGGTCTTAGCCTTACAAAAATATTGATTCCAAAATACGAAACCATAAAAAGGGTTCACATGTTTTCCAAAATATATCATAGTGGTCCAACAAATGTTCCACTCACAATCAACACATAATCCATCACTCAATCATCGCCTTCATCCAAAATGATATTAGTGAGTACATATAGCCGATTAAATACATTAATCTTGACTATATTATACTAGCGCACACAGCTAATTAAACACATTAATCCTAGTAGATATCATACCAGCACATACAACTGATTAAACACACTAATCTTGGTAGATGATATAAATAAAAGACACATCCAAAATAAAAGATCTCAAAATAAAATAATGGGCATCTCCAAAGAGGTTATAACTAACGGAAATACGTAAAAAAAAATTAGTAAAAAAGAAAAAAGAATAGGTTAATAAAGTAGAACCAAGGAAAATGGAAGGAAGGAGAAAAAGAAATAAGTAAATTAATAGTAAAACAAGTAGAGGAAATAAGAAGATAGAAAAGTAGTAAGAAGAGAAGAAACAAAATAAGGAAAAATGGTAAGAAGAGAGGAAAACTCACTCGCCATAGCCATCATGCACGAGAGAGCCACACTCGACTTATCGGCTTTGGAGACACAATTTGTGCTTACCCAAGTACTTATCAAGGTTGAATCCCTAGCTACCTAATCATTTGGCAATAGTCCTCCTCCTTGCTTGCATCCGCGTGGCATTTATTCAAAGGGATGGACTGGACATATCTATCTCTCACAGTAAGCAAGTAAAGGCTTTGCCATGGGTTTCTAGTTTTGTGCAAGCTCTAATGTGGATGCTTGTAATTTCACATTAGACCATAATCACTACACAGTGGGTTTGAGGCAGTTCTTGTACATGTGGTCTATGACTATAACTAGTCCTCATCATAGAGTGGTCACTCAAGGATTAGGACTAGTCCTAGGGTAGAGTGGTCACTTTACCACACGACTAGTCCTTGGGTAGAGTGGTCACTTTACCACATGACTAGTCCTCGAGTAGAGTGCTTGTCGTCTTATAAATAGCCAATTTCTCTCATCCAAGAGTTCACTTTTCTTCTTGTTGGACTTTGATGTAGATGTGATAAATTATGGTTTAGATGGTGTCCCTTCTAGTTTTTTATGGGAGAGGAACACCCATGAAGTTAGGGCAACATTGCTTAAAGGACATGTTCTTGGGCATAAAGTCCATTCTACAAAATGTTGTATCTCTAAGTCCCTCTCAATCAGCAGACTCTCTTTATAGAGCAAGCAAAGAATCTCTTTAAAGAACCAATCAAACTATCTTTAGAGATCCAGTCAGACTCTATGTCCCTCTTAGTCAACAGACTCTCTTTAGAGAACCAATCTTGTTCATCGCATCTAAGTGGAAGTACTCTAAGTCCCTCTTAGTCAGACTCTCTTTAGAGAACCGGTTTTGTTCATCACATCTAAAGTGGAGGTACTCGACTCCCCTTCCAATTATTGGCGTAGTCTACAAAACCCCATCTAGTTCAGTATCTTAGGTATCCAATAGTAATTTCTTCTAGTTCCCTATCTTGAGTGAGTGCTTTCCTCAAGGCATTGAAGTCAACCTTATCTTTGGGTTTTAGGGTCAAAACCACTAGCCTATCCTTCCCAAGAACTGTGAGGCCGAAGTCACCTTGGTCCTCAACATGCCTAAATGCTTCAAATATCTTATTAAACATTTTCATATAAAGAATCAAGCCATATTCATCCTATTTTCTCATTAAACATTTTAAGATGAGAAATTAGGTCAGAAATAGACCAAATTCATCCTATTTTTAAGATGAGAAATTAGGTCAGAAATAGGCCAAATTCATCCTATTTTTTCATTAGCTTTGTTCTTTCAAGGGCAAAGGGAATTAGGTCATAACATTAATCCGATTTTCTCATTACCTTTTCTTTCAAGGACCCTAGGTGGCGAGCACTAGTGCACATTCATGCAATTGGAGTGCATTGTTTATGACGGTGGAGTGTATGTGGCACAGTGGTGGATAGTATCCCATTGGTTGTGGAGCATATGGGTCCAAAGGTGGATATTATCCCATTGGTGGTGGAGCATATGGGTCCAAAGGTGGATATTATCCCATTAGTGGTGGAGCATATGGGTCCAAAGGTGGATAGTATCCCATTGGTGGTGGATAGTACTATGTATGGTGGCGGAGTGTATGCACCTAAGCCATCAACTCTGGACAAAACGCTAGATAAGGAAAAATCACAAACTCAAGTGGCTACACCATCTTTGATTGTTTGCCACCCCTCTAACACTTCAACGCCAAGAGTGGAGACAGGCAGTGTGGTCCCCAAGGCTCCGCTTACTTTACCGAAGAGTACATACAAATGGGTCCCAAAAGCTTCGTTAACAGCTACCTCTATTGCTCAATCTCATTCAGACAAGAAGCCTCGTAGTAGGAAAGCAGCTACCCGCCCTAGAAAAGGCAAGGTAACATCACATTGGATTCCTAAAATATTATTAGCAGCCCAAGGGTACTACGAAGGGAATGACCAGATTTGGGTCCCTAAACATAAGCTGAATTCCTCTGCATCGCCTGTAAAATCTTGTAAGCCAAATGTTGCCACCCCAACGACAATTCAAGACCGTGGTAAGGGAAAGGTAACGAAGTACTCCACACCACTTCTTCCAGAGCTAGTTTGGATTCCCAAACGATATCAATCGATACCACCTAGCTCACGGGGGGAGTCACAGGAAGCTTCTAGCTCCTCATGCCATTCACACGTTGATATAGAAGTTTCTGCACGCTCTACACCTACCCTTGTCAATACCCACCAAGAAACCAATGAGTCTACGTCTCCCCTTGTAAATTTATCGTCGGAAGCAATATCCTCCGTTCGTTCACTACCATCTCTGCAACTTGATGTGGCCACAAGGGTCATAAAAAGCTATCTGTCCACATCACCACCTATAACCCACTGGACTAATTAGTTCCAAGGGGCTACAACATCATTGCAAAAAAAATGATCTGCCCAAGGAAGGGGGGAGCATGTACTCACGTTCAACATTCTATTGCTTCCTCTCTAACCTTCTCCCCTGACCATGTAACTTCCAAATTCGAGGGAATGTATATATATAGCTTCATACACAAAAAAGAAAAGAAAAGAAAATATATATATATATAGTAAAAAGAGCAAGAGCACATTAAGAGGAGAGTTATCTGCACACAATTAGAAACAAGATTGACCTGTCTTCATGAACCTACTGATGCTATATCTGTGTTTGCAGATATGGCAGATGCACGAGCATCACACACTTCATCCACTCCCACCTTTGGTGAGAGGTATCATCTGTACCTTTCTCAAATATTTCACATGTGCTATCCTGTAATTAAAACCGAATATGGTCATATAGATATACTAGCCAGCGAGGAAAATGTTAAGGAATTAGAATGGCTAATTCGCCTATTGACCATGACTGACCCCTACTCCGTAGAGGACGTATCCCCGATAGCCCAAGTCTTTACTTTTCCACAGGATGACTATCCTCGCATAGTTACATTCTTGACGAGTCTATGTGGATGGAGGATGAAGAAGATATATCTGACGATGAATGGACGGATGAGACTCATGGCACTACCGAGGCTGATTTTATTTATTTGGATGATGCAGATAGAGGCTTAGCCTTAGGGCTACAGCCAAAACTCTACAACATCCTCTTACCTTGATCCTCAGTATTAGTGTGGTGACTGGTAGGTAGGTTAGTGTTTTCAAGTTGTTTAAAGTTTTGTGTCCTTAAACGAGTCCTTATTTTTTCCCACTGATGTGCCTCTCGAGGTATAGTGCTTACTAGTTAATTGTACAGGTTGAAAAGTTTGAGGTGCGTTCACTTTCATAGTCCTGGGACTACCGCAATGTTCATACATGGATATCTACATCAAATTGGGCATTTCTCATCGAATCAAGGAGATCTCCAAAATACAGGTGTAATTCTTCGATGCTGCTCACTCTCTTTCATTTTTACTGATTAATTGCATGAACTATAATGCATGACCACATGGAATTTGTCAAGCACTACTTAGTTGTTGAAGTTGCCTAAGGTGCTAGTGTAAATCATTAATTGAGTTTAACCTTATTTTAGAAATTCTTGGGAATGCATAATGTCTTTAGTTAACCTTGGAATATGGTTGTCTTAGGTCTAGGGTTAAAACCATCTTAATGCTTGAACAACCTGGTCGTGTGTGTTGACCTCTAAGACATAGCTTCTACCCCTTTGTCGAAAGGATGTAAGAACGCATGATAATTTGGGAGCAAAAATCCAAAGAGATAAATAAAAAATAAAAAGAAAGGCCTACCAAAAATGGCAATGTATGTCTGTTATGTGCTTTCATGTCGGCCTATCGCCCTATTGACACTTGGTAGGAGAGGAGTATTCCACTCCAGACCTATGCCCTAGGTTGGTATGAGGTAGCCTTGCCTAAGGTGAGCTAGTAGATTCCTAGAGAAGGCCTTGTGGTAAACATGGCACCAGGGTCGATGCTAGTTTTGCTTTAGGGAGGTTGTCATTGTTTGTAAAAATTGTCACAGTATAAAAGAAATAAAGGCAAAAGACTCCTATGACTGATATTTCTTGTGTCGTTAGGCTCATGGAATTAACTTGTTCTTAGAATGGAAACATTGTGGTCATCTGTTTATTTATTGAGCTTGGTAATTTTCCTTGACTTTGGCCACTTGTAGACCTTGATTAACCTTCGACACCTTGCTAACTCTTGAATTACTTTCAATAATTTTAAACTCCTGTTAATTTGCTACACTAGCTCCTTAATGTGACCTCTTAAACTAGGTTCTCATGGCATACTTCCATTGTGGTCTAAAATGTTTGATTTTATTTTTGATACACTCTATATCTTTTGAAGACCAAGCATGCTTTCACTCTACTTCCCTGTTTTGCAGATACAGTCTACCACAACAAACCCTGTCGAGCTTACCATACCATAACTTCCGAGGATGGAATCTACATCAAAAAGGGAGGCATGTTAACCTATGGTGGCAGACATTGAGACGTATTACTTTTTACATCATATAATTATTTTACGTATTCTGAGCCATGGGCTAGGCTTGTCGGCACCACATGTAAAGGGTAAGCGGATTGGGTGATCGCCGATGAGAGGCGCACCTCGAATTTCATCAGGATAAGGGTTAGGATCGACCGGCCATGTGTGGACACCCATGTGTGAATGGCCAGGTCACATATAAAAGTCAAATGTAACCTAAAACCTCTCATTCTCTGAGTGTTGAATATAAGGAGTGCTCTTGCTTCATCTTCTCCATCTCCTTCTCCAGCGTGTGTGTGTGTGTGTGTGAAAGAGAGAGAGAGAGAGAGAGTATGTGTAGCAATGTGTAGCAATCGAGCATTGCGTGGCGGCACGGTGGTAGAGCGGCGGGGCAGCTCCTTCTTCATCGCAGCGCGAGAATCCTTCACAAGACGGCAGTGAGTGAGTGACACACCATTGCTCCCTGTTTTGAGCTTGCTGGTTTCTTGGTTGTGTGCTTGCAGCCATTCGTGGCTGGCACACGGTGCTTGGCAAGTCCCTAGCTCCGACACGTGTGGCAAGAGCCCACACACTCTCTCTCTCTCTCTCTCTCTCTCTCTCTCCTCTAAAATAAAGTAATTAAAAAAGCAAAAAAAATGTTATTTTGGGTGGTGACAATGTGGCACCCCCTCTGTTGCCACATGGCAACATGGGCCTATGTGGCCATACAGCACACCCAATGTTTTTTTAAATGTTTTTTGGTGATGACATGGCACAAAATTCTATGTGGTAATGTGGGCTTGCATTACGAGTCTTACCAAACACCGAGCAACCTTTTCCAAGTGAGGTGAAAATTAGAGCGAAACTTAGCAAACAAACCCCAAAAAATTCACACTGTACGGAACATGACCCACTCTCAATGGGCTCCAAAAAATGAAAAGCTCAACAATATCTGCATTAAATAATAATGTAGAGAGTCCGAGAGAACAAATGTAGAGACTCCATTAATGTAGTTGGATCCCTTGGCGGAGGTGGACATTAAAGGCACCTACTAAGATCCATGGTTTTTAAATACTTGGTTCTACCAACTATTTTCACATTCTTCCACATTTCATCCCTAAACTTGGAAGTGACATCAATATGGCAAGAGATCAATGTTTATGGTGTTCTCTTAATGATAAATATGTAAATTCTAGTGAGGCCTTAATGTGTTTACACCTAGCCATTAGCATTATAAGTTTAAAACATAACTCTTAATAATAAAGATGAAAATTCTATAACACTTTTATTTAGAGTCCAGGCTTAAGAAGAAATTGTGAATGATCATAATCTCTTCAATGATTGTGTCATATTTATATTCCAGGCTCCCAATATGTTGGCCTTTACATTCAAAAAAATGCCATTGGGAGGGGCATGTTTTTTTTGTGAGGCTTCTCTGTCTTTTCCAGTCCCTCTCCAGCCTCCGTCGTCCGACACATAGCAGGCAACTAGAGTATCTTGGCTTGGCCTGGAACTCTTTCACATCTGGCTCACTGCATGCGGCCTGCCTGACGGGCGACATCCCGTCCACTCTCTCCCGCCTCACTAGTCTCCGAACCCCGGACTTCGCCCTCAACAACCTCACAACCTCCGGCACTAGAGCTCTGGAGCAACTCCTTTAGGGTCAAGGTCAAGGTCAAGAGCCCCGTCAACCTCATCGTGTACGAGGATGTGGCCACATAATCATGAAATTCAAAAAAAAACGCTGGCATAGCCTCCTTTAGGGTAGTTTTTTTTTTATGTGGGCCGAATGTATGATTTTTTTTTTTAATGTAAAGGCCAACATATCGAGATCCTGGAATACAATCATGACACGATAATTGAAGAGATCATGATCACTCACATTTTCTTCTTAATCCTTAATCCTGTATCTAAATAAAAGTGTTATAGAATTTTCATCTTTATCAAGAGATATGTTTTAAACTTGTATTGCTAATGGTTAGGTGCAAACGCATTAAGGCCTCACTAGAATTTGCATCTTTATCATTAAGAGAACACCATAAACATTGAACTCTTGCTGTATTGATGTCACTTCCAAGTTTAGGGTTGGAAGAATGTGAAAATGGTTGGTAGAACTAAGTATTTAAAAACCATGGATCTTAGTAGGTGCCTTTAATGTCCACCTCCACATTGATGGGGACTCTCTACATTTGTTCTCTCAGAATCTCTATATTATTATTTAATGCAGATATTATTGAGCTTTTCATTTTTTGGAACCCATTGAGAGTGGGTCATGTTCTGTGCAGTGTAAATTTTTGGGGTTTGTTGCCAAGTTTCGCTCTAATTTTCACCTCGAGCAAAAAAGGTTGCTCGGTGTTTAGTAAGCCTCTGCATTACCACATATGGCATATGCAATCCAATTTTTTAGGTGATGACATGGCACCCCCAATGCCATGTGGTAACGTGGGTGTGCATTGCCATGTGGTATACCCAACCCAATTTTTAAAAGGTTTTGTTTTGGGTGATAACATGGGCATGCATTGCCACGTGGTATACACAACCCACTTTTTTTAAGGATTTGTTTCGGGTGATAACTTGGCACCCAGTGCCACGTGGGCTAAATTACCACATGACACATGCAACCCTTTTTTGAAAAAAAAATGAAGTGATGATGGGGCACTTAGTGCTCCATGGTAATGTGGGCCTCAATTGCCATATGGTATACACAACCCTTTTTTTTCAAGATTTTGAGTGTGTGTATGTGTATGTGTGTGCATGGAAATTTTCTCCAAGAGTTGGGGTGTTTCAAAAATTTAGGGCAAGGAAATTTAAAGGGCCTATAAGGGCAATTTTTAAATAGAGGTGGGGTTCATTTTAAAGGTGGACTATGTGTACGTATATATGTGTATGTGCATATGTTACCATATGTAGGGAGTGTACACATGCAAGCATGGGTATGTGTATGTGCTATGTGCACGTAGGTGCATGTGCATGTTTTTTAAATTTTTATTGTTTTTAGTTTTGTTTTGGGTTTCAAGTTTTTAATCATTCCCGCATATATGTGTACAATTAATAGGAAACACTATGTTACATATATGTGTACAATTAATAGGAAACACTATGTTACATATATATAATGGGGTCTTAAGTTTTTAATCATTCCCATATATATGTGTATGTACAATTGTTGATAGGAAGTGCTATGTTACATATATACAATAGGATTTTAAGGTTTTAGCTTATCGTGTGGCCTCACCCCATTGACCAAAGAGGTGGAGGTCGCTTGCTCATCCATGATGAAAGACTTGACATTACTACTATTAGCTTTGTTAACACACTTGATTGAGCTTTATCTTTCTGGTTCTAGCTCTAGCAATAAAAGTATAGCCAAGCTTGCACTATTGGATATAGGAGAAAGTAGGAACTTAATGTCCTATGAGACTTGGATCTCATTAGGCAAACCAATACAAAGGAATTACTACAAAAAACTATCAACAAATGTGAAGGTTTTATAAAGCTTAATTTCCACATGAACTCTTATCTTGTGGAAGGTAGTTTCTTTTTTATGATTGTAGGAACTATGCTAGAAGAAATCATACTTGGAAGATGATGAATTGCCAAACATAATCGCAACATTAATTGGAGAGTAAGGATCATGACAATTAAATTTGAGCAACAAACCATGAATGTTCTTCTTGCAAAAGAAGAACCAAGAAAAAACTCCTCAGAGATCCAAAAAATTTGATTACCTTATAACAAATAGGTCTAATCATGCCGGTAAGTTCAATCATCCTTGTTCATAAGCTCTAAGCCTCATCGAAACGACCCTTCCCAACCTTTTCTAGAGCAGAGGCCCACAAGCCAAAAGCAAACCTAAGGAGGTGAAGCCCAAGCCAAAGAGAAGGAGGAAAAGGAGAAACTACAAAAGAAACAAAAAAACATTCAAGGATAATCCAAACCTTGCTGCCTTCAATCCCCATAGGTAAACTTTAGCAAGTATGGGTAGTACCAACTCATTTCAGCATTTATACCCAAAAACCATGGTCAAAATACCAAAGAAAGTGTGGATTCCAAAAGCTAGTATACCAAACCTATAATGGGGATAGCAAGTGACAAGCTAGTATGGATCACAAAGACAAGGAGAAGTTGTAAACTAAAGAATGATCTAGCCACACAAGGTTGGATAGCAATAGAACACTCCTTTCAATCCTAAGGATGAATACTAATCTAGGTGCCAAAGATGAAGCCAAAAAGTTACCACCAATAGAGTACCATAACTGCACTAGTTGAGCTTGATATCTCGGCACTCCCCTTGATCAAGGAATTTGATAAGGTTTTGCAAGAGGCTCTTTGCGTTGATTTAGTGCGAGCTCAACTCCATACCCTGCACTCCAAGTAAGCTCCTGGACCTACATAGCTTCTCTGTACCCAATACCTTTGTGAATATGTTAGCTACCTGACCCTCTATGTTGACATAAACCAAATCCACATCACCTACTTCTACCTTCTCTGTCACAAAATGATAATGCACCTCAATGTGTTTTGTCCTAGCATGATACACTAGGTTACTAGCCAATTGTATGCTACTCATGTTGTCACAATAAATGATAACAATCTTATCCATAGACTCACTCATATTTACAACAATTAGGTTCTGTAACCAAGCTACCTCACATATTACCATAGCAGTGCCAATGTACTCACTTGACAAAGAAAATGTAGGCTACTTCTTGCTACTCCAACTAACAGCATCACTCCCAAAAGAAAACATAAAGCTGCTAGTAGATATCCTAACTAAGATACTAGCACCTAATTTACATCTGTGTACCCATGTATTTGTACTCTAACCCAACCTCATAGAAAAGTTCATAACATATTGTGGACTTTATGTACCTAAGTATCCTCCTAACTACATCTAAGTGGTGTGGCTATCTTGAGGCCTATATAAATTGACTCACCAATCCAACAGTATAACACAAATCTAGCCTGGTGATAGTCATTTAATAAATCAAGCTCCCTTATGCATCTGTACATATTAGATATTGGAGGCAATTCAAGCATGAAATGACTAGAAGTTGTCCACATGGAAACATGGGAAGTCAAAGAGCCATATATAGGCTAGAATTGCACCCTGTCATAGTCATCTCCCTCAGCTGGTATTTTTAGGGGGTAGCACATCGGGAGGTGGCAGCTCGATGGGGGGTTTGTTGCTATAATGCCCAAGGGGTGGTGGTGGTCGTGTCTATGGTGGTGCATTGCCCAAGATTTACCATCTTCCCTTCCTCTCCTCTCTCTCTCTCTCTCCAACCATCTCACATATCTTTGTTGCTTCTCTCTCTCTCTCTCTCTCTCTCTCTCTCTCTCTCTCTTTATATATATATATATATATATATATATATATATATATATATATATATATCTTTTCTCACTCGCTCTATATACACTTAATTTTATGTCTCTTTGCTTCTTTCTCCCTTGTCTCACTCTCCTCTCTCTCTCTCTCTCTCTCTCTCTCTCTCTCTCTATATATATATATATATATATATATATATATATATATATATATATATATATATATATATCTTTCTCTTTGCTCACTCTCTCTATCATCCTCTCTCTCTCTCTCTCTCTCTCTCTCTCTCTCTCTCTCTCTCTCTCTCTCTACATATATATATATATATCCTTCTCTTTGTTCACTCTCTCTCTCTCTCTCTCTCTATCTTTCTCTTTTCTCACTCTCTCTATCCTCCCTCTCTCTCTCTTTATATCCTTCTCTCATTGCTTACTCTCTCTTTCCTCCCTCCTCCTTATCTATGTGACCCTTAACCCTCTTTCTTCATCTATTTCATTAGTAGTCTATCACTGTGTCTCCCTCCTCCCAACTCATTTTTTTAATCCTTCTTATCATTCATTTCTCAACACAGTACACTTAACTTATGTTTTGTATACAAATCCTTCGAGTCTACAAACTTAACACTACCTTATTCATCCACCTTATTCATCCACACAATACAGAAAATGTCAATTCTTTATTGCTTTATATGACATGTTGAGCACAAACATTTTTGAAACTATCAGTGATATCTTATTGCAAGACCCCAACATGCATTGCTCTCACCCTCTCTCTCTTTTTTCATATGTAGAATAAGATCATGGCATAAACATAAACAATTGTTAAACCTAATCACTTGAATATTTGTAAACAAATATGTTCATTGCACTACAATGACATCTTCATCAAGACACCCTCCACAACGTCCTCTTTGGGATCAATACAAACAATGTTCAACCTAATTTGTGCGCTATCATAGTACAATCTCCACATCCTGCATAAAGCTCTACTATCATTTGCCCTTCTTTTGCATGACGCTTCAAAAGTCATATCCACGTTGATATCCACCTGCAAAGAAAACATTTCTCTAAATTCCACATAATATGCAACACCCATAATTTGGAGAACCTATATAATTATACGATACCTTGCCATGTTGTCCCATCTGGGCGTCTTCCCTAGCGCATCGTGGTGCAAGGATCAATGATATAATCAGGCAAGAAAGGTTGTGCATGGTTTATTCCAACTATGCTCATGAGGTAGGGTATATGTATGCACGAGTATAAGATGATTTATCGTAATAGAAAGTGATATTCAATGGCTACCTTTTATGAGAATCATAAGCACCTCTATGGTTAGTGTTGCTTACCTCTTGTGCAAATGCCTTTCCAATCTACATTGTACACTGCACATTCACCATGGTGTCTGATGCAAAGCCACATTGCTCCGCCTACACTATCATGGTTGTCACTTGACACATAGTACTAAGGCCTAGACATAAAACGTGAGAATTTGCACCCAACGTATACACAATAACACTTAATCTCTTAATGATGAAAAATTTCCTCTTGATCACTCACATGTATAGAGATTTCATGATGGGACAATGTCATCGGGGTCGCTATAAATAGGACCTCCTATGGGCAACCTCACTACAATACAATCACACGTTGTGCTTGTATTGACATCTTTAATATTAAAGGTTCGGTTTTCCTCTTTCACAACTTGTAACATATCAAAAAGATGTACTAGCTCCTCCGGACACTCGTGCTTTTAAATTACACGGCATATCTTCAAAGGATCCACAACAAATGCCCTCACCTTTGGAGAATCATATCTTGCTACACCATGTTGAGAAGAGCTACAGATGAATTGTCATTGCACGATATTAAAGATACACATTTACAGTCCTTAGACGTGTTCACAATTGATTAGTACACTTGTCAGCATTGAGGCTTCTATAATAGTAGAGAAACTAGCACTTTGATGTTACAACACGTTCAAAACACTAAGGATTGGTGTAGAGGGCGTATGACGAGAGACTCCTACAAAGCACATTTTGTAAGTGCATACACTACACATATACATTACATTATTGTTACTAATTAGTAAAATTATACCTGGAAAATTTATTTGTATTGGTGTCATAACACCTAGGCTAGGTGGATTATTATATCAAAATGGTGAATTTGGCACTTCACATCTTGCCAAGCTTATCTAGATCCATAACTTGTTCATACAGAGTGCATAAAACTAAATCATGTACATTAGTATCCAAACTATTTAATAATAAAACTAATCAA
Source organism: Cibotium barometz (assembly GCF_041138505.1). Taxonomy (NCBI): domain Eukaryota; kingdom Viridiplantae; phylum Streptophyta; class Polypodiopsida; order Cyatheales; family Cibotiaceae; genus Cibotium; species Cibotium barometz. Next base: position 46,086,764 of record NC_141072.1, read on the forward strand.
TCACGAGTAAAAGAGTGCCCTGCCTGTGTTGTTGCATGACCCACTTCATCAACTTTTGGGGTTACCTCGATCCTTCGAGTGCTATCCTCAGAATCTCTTTTGTCATACTCTGATGTAGAGACATTAGAGTCATCTTCTTCCCCTCATGACTTTGATTCTTCCTCTTCCTTCGTGGCATCCTTCTTTGGCACTTTTGCCCCTTCATCATCATCATCCTCTTCATCTTCATCAGCTCCTAGATCTTCCATAATCCCTTTACCCTTGTCTTAAAGATGTGATTGGTTACGTAGAATTCGAGTCTTCACAATATAAATCACGATTTGAAAAGATATAAGATAGTACATACCATCTTTGATTGCTTTAATTTACAAGCCGAAGTGTACATCTCCTTCTCGCTCTTGGGAAATTTTCCATTTGGAAAGTCAAGGAATAATGGGCATCTCTTATATATCCCTGCATCCCAAAGTTCTCGATGTTACTGTTGTGTATACATTGTGCTCTCATGTCGTGGATTGCACCACTCATTTATGATGGTAGGCATAGCTACAATATATTTCTCAGCATGGCACTTACGAATCCATCTACATATACTTGTTTCTATTCAGTTTATGAACATAAGAGCACAATAAAGTAGTAAATAGTCTTTCTAGAATATTACGTACCTAAATAAAGCACTTTTTTTTTGCTTTGATGACAACAGGGTTTGAAGCTACCATGCCTTATTTTTTCAGGGACCCCACCATTTCCTCAAACAACTTCCCAAAATACAATCTCTTGAGATGGGCGAGGTCCTCCTGAAATGTTTCTAGAAAAAATATTTTGTACTTATCTGTTATTTCTACAAAGACCACCACACCTTGTGCTCCAATCTCGTGCCATATAACTTTTCTTAGCCAATCCTTGAATATACTTGCATTTGCTGCATTGCCATTGAAATTGTTTATTAATACAAAATACAATGCTTTGTATATATCAAGAAAATAAAGGAAGTAACTATTACTTACTTTTTTGGATTTATAAGTCCTTGAGCCTCTGCGAATCTCCATCAATCAAAATATCTAAAATCATTGCTTTCTAGTCATTTGGCAATGAGCTATGTGCTAAGGTATATAGCCTATCCTCAATCAAAAAATATGGTTTCTCATCCCAATTTACTTGCACTAGTTGTCTATAACACAACACCAAAATCAAATTTCAACATTAAAACCATAATATGTTGTTGTCTACCAAAAAGACAAAGAGGGAAGAGTATAGGCTTTCTTACACAAAGAAACCTTCTCCTTGTGCAGGGTTTGCAATTACAACTAGCCGTCTAGTAGCATGCCTCCACTTTCTCTTATCTTTATAAAATGCAGTTCTCCATTTATCTTTGAACCCATTTACGGGCAAGCTATCTACTAGGTAGCTCTGCGAGGTACTCATCCTATTAGTCACAAGTCATTAGTTTGACAATATATAAATGTTAATCATATATTGCAAATGTTAGAAGGTAAAAGATTGCAACTGGAATACTATTTGGGATAGTTATGAATGCTTACAATTGTACCAAGATAGGCAACCCTTTTTTTCTGCATCGAGACATACCTTGTTCATCGATCTTGTGTGTGCTTCATAATCATTTCTTTATTTGCTAATCTAAGCGCCCTAATGAGGCACACTTTTTCCATAAGAGATGACGAAACATAGCCCACTTCATTCATCCTATGGCAAACAAATTATGAGTTATGAAGAAAGATAAAACATATTGCACTTGGACCTTCTTAATGTTGAAATATACAAGTGAATAGGGTGTGTGCGGGAACAAGCCCTTGGCAAGAGGCTGTAAAAGAGAATCTGTAAATGTGAGAGAAGCTGTGAAAAGGTGAGAAGTATCTACTGGGAGAGAATAAGGGGTAGCATGAGGAAATTTAGGAGGTGTGGAGATATTCTGGGAGAGGTGGAGAGAATCAAGCAAAAGAGGTGGAGTGAATCAAGGAGAAATCAGTGGGATTAGATGCTTGGATACTCTATAAATTGAGGCATTGGCCTAATGAGAATTTACTGGTTTTTTATTATCCATGCTTACATTAAGCTATTAATTAATTTCTCACTAATCACATCTTAATTATCATCTAATCTCTTTTCTAATGATGTTGATTCTAGCATTTGATCCAACAAAGCTCATCACATTGCTACAAATTTAACATGGTATCAGAGCCTAGCCTAGAATCCATCAAATTAATGAGCCCATTATCTTGCTAATCACCTAGCTAATCAAGATTAGTAGATAATTAAGTTTTTTTTCCTCTTTTTCAATTAGCCTGGAGGAGCTCTCTCTCCCTTCATACATAAAATTGGCCCAAACCACTTTAGCCACACATATCCACAAGCCTTGTGCTTCAGCCCATCAAGAGAAACAAGCAAACCGCCAACGCAAGCTGCTGAAAATCGCGAATCTGCAGGCACCTTTTTTTCGAGGAAAAAATGAGATCTTGTCTACTCCAGATGAAATGGCTCTAATTCCTCTTGGCCCTGGGGGTTTTCAAGGGTGCTCTACAAGCTGATGAAGACAGATTTTGATTTGATCAAGTCTACAGTGAGATCCAAGCTGGTGAAGGATAGATTTTGATTTGATCAAGTCTACAGTGAGATCCAAGCTCTTCATCAAATCTGCAGGTGACTTTGGTAAAATAGAGATTAAGCATTCAATGTTTAGTCAAATCTTGTGTTTCTTGGCTTAATCCTCTACTATACTAATTGCTATTGATGTCCTTGAAAGGATTTGAGCTCATTTAAACTCTAAGGCCTCAGATCTGGACTCCCTGCATACTTTGTTTTTTGCACACAAAATAGAGGATTAATTTGCTAAAAATCAATGATTAATCAACACTAATCACTATATTTTGGTACAATTGAGGGTTCAAATTAACCATTAGGTATCTGATACAGATCCCTATAACTTCAGATTGCAATTCAGAGATGGTTTGATGCTCCAACCATTCCGTACAAATTTGTTACCCTTGATTTAATGTAATTTCTAGTAAAATTATGCTGATAAATTTGTGGTAATCATCATCTTGCATTTACCCCTTGGTTAGTGCCTGCAAATCACACTCAAATTCAAGATTATTCACAGTCAGAGTTGCATTTGGGAATGTGCATAAGAATGAACGCTATATGCATTATGTATTGGGCACATTACATCATTGTAAAAATGGGATCAGACACTACCCTTGTCCAGAATAAGGCAAGAGGCAAGACCTCCCACATAGATTTGGGTTTGCATTGCATAATGACACAAGATAAACATCAAAAGCCCAAAAGAATTGTCAACAATACATTAAAACATGTTGCTCACATCATGGAGCAAGAACTGACGGTCAAGCTCATGGCCCCAGCCCCATGAAAGAAGAAGAACATCTCTTTTCCAAGAGGAAGATCAACACCGAGAAGAAGAGCTAGAGGAAGCATTGAAGGAAGACATGGACAGGTGAAGAGAAGCTGCCACAACAAGAAGACTGAAAGAAGAGGAAGACATGGACGCGTGAAGAGAAGCTGCCACGACAAGAAGACTGAAGACAAGAGAAGATGTGAGGCTCCAAGAAGTGAGGAGCCATGTGAAAATCTCTAAGAGAGAGAGAGAGTGAGAAACCCCACAACCCAATGTAACCTGCCCCAACAAAGTAAAACCACCTTTGAGCCACCGAGGATGTAGGCCATGTGGTAGATGTATGTGTGAGCACTTTAGTCAAGGTCACGGGCACTTGTAGTAGCCTTGGACACATAGAGAGAGAGTGTGTCAAGAACTATGAGTTTAGGGACTTGAGGCACTGGTCATCACGGATTATCAAGTAAGAAGGAAACTTGGTATAAGGTCTAGGTGTGCTAGGATTATTTACTTGAGGGGAGGTGTGCTAGGCATTGGTCACGGACTATCAAGTAAGAAGGAAACTTGGTATAGGATCCAAGTGTGCTAGGAGTATTCACTTGAGGGGAGGTGTTGAAATATACAAGTGAATAGGGTGTGTGCGGGAACATGCCCTTGGCAAGAGGCTGTAAAAGAGAATCTATAAATGTGAGAGAAGGTGTGAGAAGGTGAGAAGTATCTACTGGGAGAGAATAAAGGGTAGCATGAGGAGATTTAGGAGGTGTGGAGATATTCTGGGAGAGGTGGAGAGAATCAAGCAAAAGAGGTGGAGTGAATCAAGGAGAAATCAGTGGGATTAGATGCTTGGATGTAAACTCTATAAATTGAGGCATTGGCCTAAGGAAAATTTGCTGGTTTTTTATTATCCATACCTACATTAAGCTACATTATCCATACCTACATTAAGCTATCAGTTAATTGCTCACATCTTAATTATCATTTAATCTCTTTTCTAATGATGTTGATTCTAGCATTTGATCCACCATAGCTCATCACATTGCTGCAAATTTAACACTTAAGTCAAAGAGATTTAAGACATGTATTCTCGTAATGTGTACGTTCCCTTACGTGTTTAAGCAAGCTATGTGACTGTGACAAGACTGAGGACCTCTCCCTCACTATCCCTCTCATTAAATTCAATAAGGAGAACGTCAACACATGGATGTCTTGATACAATATTCTTGAATGCTACAGTCAGTACGAATCTAATAAGTCCCAAAACTATTTTAAAAAACTTAACACCACATTCAAAAAGTTAGCACTTTAAGATGACTCACATTCACTAATCTCCTCCATCCATGTCACAATGCAATAACTGTCATCCCACACATAAAACATCTTGTTGGACATAAATTCCCACTCCGTGTCTTTAACCACATTCTCAGACTCCTCGTTTTTCATTCGCCACCATATGTCATCCCATGCACTAACATCATCATGTGATACTTCTATAACAGGATTGTGGGGTGAGGAGATAGGAGCAAATAAACCTGTATCAATTGGTAACATAGCCGTTTGTGTAGAATTCCCTTGCCAGCTTCTTGTACCTAAACTGCAATCTTCATATAGAGGGGTTAGGCACAAGTCTACACAAGGGAATAGGTGAAAAAGGAGTGGATTTCTTCACCTACAATATACACATAGAGATTGTGCTTGCCAATCATAAAAATCCCTAATGCAAGATTATTTTAAAAGTGGATAATATTTACCTTTACTCTATATAGACTATCCTATAGAAGTTCTAGAGTTGCATATGTGACCATGTAGTGGTCTTCATTCTCACCTTCTTTTTCAGTTCCCTCTTTCACCTCTACTACTTCCCTTGTTTCTTTCATGGATTTCGAAGAAGCACCTTTTTTGTAGCCTTAGACGATTGACTGGGATTTCTTCGTGAAGGAGTCCAATCGTCGTCTTCTTTTTCTTGCATTGTTTTCCTCCTCTTCTTCATGCTTGGTACTTCTTGGCTTGCTTGTCTGGTAGCAGTGCTCTTTAAGCATTGTGCATGCTTTGGAGATTTAATTACATGCTGGGTTCCCATTGAATGTGGATCAATCTAAGTACATCAACAAATACAAGACAAATTAATCTTAGTAAAATTTTAAAAAATAAGCATAATTGCAAAGGTACCAATAAATATAAAAACACTTATGCAATCTCTTGCTGGCCATACAATGATGTAGCCTTTGCTTTGATTTAACGTGAGGATATTACCATCTTCAAGTGGAAAAGGAAGGGGAACTTCTCCCACTTCAACATCTTCAATCGACATGCCAACATACCCAGGTGGTAAAGTAATTCCATGGATGGTATCGACAGTGGCATTGACATGCAACACGGTGCCAATAGTTACTTTTATACCGTTGAATGTTAAAAATGCTTGTGTCCCTTTTTCGAGTTGAGGAGGCGCCATGTAGAAAAGTGGACAAGCAAGAGAAAAGAGAGAAAAGTAAGAGAGTGCTAAATAAAATAGAAAGGAAGGAGATTTAAAGAGAAAAGAAAGAGAACAAGCAAACATAGTGAACAACAATAGAGAGATTAAAAAAAGAAAGGGAAGTTTTTTTAAAAAAGAAAAAAGAGAGAGATATAAATAGAGAACAAAATAAACTTTTAGGATAAAGAGAGAAAAAAATAAACAAACAAAATAAATTTTTAGGGTTTTGGATTTTAAAAAAAGAGAGAGAGAGAAGAAATAGAAAAGAGAAGAGAAGAAAAGGAAAGAAAGAGAAGAACAAATAAAAACACTTGAGCAAAAGAGAGAGAGAGAGAGAGAGAGAGAGAGAGAGAGAGAGAGAGAGAGCAGGTGTAGTGAGGCCTTCTTAGTAGAGTACACTACCCATAACCCTCCTTCATATTGTTTGTGTGATGACCTCATCAAATATTAGCATTGAAGTTGTTGCACGTATCGCTAGGGAGGCCACCAATGTGGAGGTCAAGTAAAAGACCATAGATAGTGCACAAGCATGGAAAGGTCTCACATCCTTACCACTTCATGTGGTAGTGATGTTGATATTTATCAAGTGAAGACCAAAGTGGTGAGCTTAATTGCCATATGGTGAGCCCATGGTTTTATTGATGATGCATATGAGCGTCTCTTGCTTGAGGAAGTGCGAAAGGGAACGAATGTCGCTCGCCTACTTTATGCCTTCACCCCATAGGACAATCGATGCCCATAGAAGGAAAGATGATGGTGTATAGTAGTTATGAGATAAAAGAGTTGTATTTGGAAGTTGTATGTGAATAAACTTGGTTTTATTTCCACTTGGAACAGTAACCTCGATCTTGAGGATGTAATGTTGTCATGTTTTTCTCTCTCACTCTCTCTCTCTCGCTCCCTCTCGCTCCCTCTCGCCCTCTCCCTCTCAAATAATTATGTCGTGACACTTGGAAAATGATGCGGCAAATTGAAGAATGTAATTTGGAAACATGAGGTCTTCAATCATGCCGCTTTGTGCCGTTCTACTTTTACATGCATACATGCAGCTTACCTACCGCACTCCTTTTGTAGCCCATCGAGTTTTTAGCCCTTTAATCTTGAATGAATCATCATTGAAGATACATAGCTTTCCCTTTGTCACATTATTGCAGCTCCTATAACATCTTTCTAGCCTTTGTACTTGTGCTATATAGCTTAACCAAGGTACCACACATCTTTAGGTGTTGTTACATCATGTATGTACCCAATCATAGAGTTCGACACACCTGACTTTGGTAGCCCTCTCATGCCATGCTTTAAAAGAATGTACCTGTTGTGGAGTGGGATTTTGCTGGCTAGTACATGACTTTGTTGGCTCCAGCTTCTTCTCATAACCTATAATGAACACCTTATATCATTTTTCCATAAGGAAATTTGTCATCTTAAACTTTCATGCTTGGAAGTTTTTCTTGTCCAGCTCCGGGAAGCTTCGACTTCTTCTCATCACCTGTAATGTACTGCCTCTCATAAGGAAAATTGTCATCCTAAACTTTCATCCTTGGAAGTTGTTCTTGTCTAGCTTCTTACTCACAATGTTGGATAGCTTGTTAGCCATAGTTACTTTGTAGTAACTTTCATATGTAATAGAAATGATATTACGCTACCTGAATGACACTTGCAAAATGAATTTTGCACTCACAATAATCTTGTAATCTTGAGTAATTTGTTTGATAGATACATTCCCTGCATTACTGTAACTTGTTATGCTGTCATTTATATAAACCAATTAGATCAATATACATGTGCCGTACATATGCAGATCCCAAAATCTCTGCAAGCAATTCACACATCAACTAGAATGCCCAATTGTTTGTGCATAATAAGCAAAGAAACACTACATACATGCCAAATCAATCTCACTATCGACACTTCCACGGAGTGTTTGCAAAAACCTTTCATGCCCAAATCGGGGCCCAAAATGACTTCGAATCAATTTTTTTGATATCATTGAAGAGAGCTGCCCAAGGTATGATTTCACCGAAGAGGGCTCCCTAAGATATGATAGTGTCCTCTCTTGTTGTGTCTACTGTTGCTATCCTTGACTATCAGCTACATTTGCGAGGGATTTGGTTGGGAATCAAAGGGAAAGAGATGAAATTTTCCTTACACATGTATTGCTTTCTTTGCTTGCCTCTTGAGCTTCTCACGCAAACTGGCACCTCGATACCATGAGTACAATGCAAGGGAGAGGGTGACCTTGAGCTCCTTGCAAACAACTAAACTTCTTCACATAGGCACTCACACACAAGAGTAGATAAGCATACAAGAGAGATATGGATGGCTGAATTTTCTTCTTTCTTCTTCACTTCTCTATAACCATAACATGAAGATAAGAGTACATACAATAAGGGAAAGTACTCTCCTACTAAAACATTCAAGGTCGGTACCTGACTATATGAGTTGGCTCCTATTAAAACATTCAAGATCGGTACTCGACTATATGAGTTGGCTCCTACATACAATAAGGGAAAGTACTATCCTACTAAAACATTCAAGGTTAGCACTTGACTATATGAGTTGGCTCTATAACTATGCCATAACTCTAGTAAACCAAAGTGGTTATCATATAGCCTATACACCATTGGCGGCATATTAACCAGAATTTCACTAATCATGCCAATGGTGTAAGTAGGGAGCTATCATCCTGGCATGCGCATATCCACACTAGTTGAGCTCAATATCTCAACAATATCTCTTTGCAGAGTAGGCAATTGAGGCATTGCTACCTCAAACATTAGTGTGTGTGTGTGTGTGTGCCCCTTCAGAGTGGAGAGGAGGGGGGAATGTAACAATTAAGCGATTGTGCATGTGCTTGTAGGTTTTCCTCTCTCTTCTTCTTACACTACTACTGGCTTTGGGTTCTATGAATTTCACAAGCTGAGGAGTGGGATGAAACTGCTTGCTTGGTGTGCTATGAGAGAGCATATAGAGGTGCAAACATCTCAGTCTTTGGAGCGGCATGGTCTCTGTGTGAGGACGAGGAGGTGTAGGAGGGAAGGGCAAGGGGTCTGTGTCAATATGAGGGCACTCTGAGAGTCTCTTTTGCAAATATCTAAGTATGTGGAGAGTGAGGATGAGAGGACGGAGGAGAGAGGAGTCTAATACCACATCAAAAGTGACGCTTCTTTCTAAGGTGCATAACCTTACATACCCAAGGTCAATAATAAAAATTGGAAACAAAAAAATAAAATAAAAAAAGCAAAAAGCAAAAAGCAAAAAACTTGCTGTCCCGGACAGAAAACTGGCGCTGCTGGCGGCGGGTATCTTGAACTCCAATTAAGCCAACTATTAGCCAACCGATCAATTGCCCACAATGGGGTCGCTGGCCAGTGGCAAGGCCAAATCTGGCCTGCAAACCTGCACGCCGTCTTCTCTTACTGGAGCACTAGCCCTCATCGTGATCACTTTCATCTGTAAGATCACACATCTCCAAACCCTTACTCCCATTACTGTGCACAAGGGCTTCTCTGTGTAATAAGCTGTCTATGTGATCAGGTACCCGCATGCTGGATGGATCTTCCAGCATCTGTGATCCGCACTCTACCTCGATATGGAAAGAGGCAGATGGGTCTAGTGGAAAATACAGGCACTATGGTACCCTTGAAGAGGTGTTTGGAGAAAGCATGGGTTGGCCACAACAGGGCTACGGCACGCACCTCAACCTGCGCATTTATGTTTATGAAGATTGGGAGATCTCAGGCTTGAAAGAGCTTCTGAGAGGACGCGACCACAACATTGATGCCAAATCTTGTGCCAAAGGGCAATGGGGCACCCAGGTATGTCACCAGAACCTTTTTTTAACTTTGTTTATGTAGCATGCAAACTTGATGTTGAAACTAATGGATTATGCATTTGGTTTGGCAACCCCATTAGGTTAATTGATCGTGTTTAGGTGTAGAGATCGTTTCTCATACTTAAAACTATGTTTTGGAATGTAGAGATTGTTGATTCAGCTCCTCGGCGTGAGGGTTTGAGCATTTCCCACACCCACCAAAAAAATACAGTTTGTGTGCGTGCACACACACACTGTTCAAGTTCCACTAAATTGTTTTCCCCCCTTCCCAAGGCTTCAGTGAGAGTGAATCACCAAAGACGCCTTCAGCTTCTTAAGAGTCAATCTTCTGCATCCTAGCTAAGATCGGGCCTGTCAGGCACTGGCCCCCCCACCATGCACCCTAAGCAAGTCCAGTTCAAGACCGTGCAATGCTGGACTATATAGGCCACCTCACTTCTGAACCTTCAAGGCACAGCAAGTCCACTCTCACTAGGTGTCATCTCAAGGAAATCATGATTTGAATTTGAGAGGAGCATGGACATGACTTGCAGTACAGTAAGCAGAGGCCTTTTATTCTATTTCTGGCTTGAAGTAGAGAAAAGAGTGATCAGGGTTCAACTCTTGACCTACGTGCCAGCGGAGTCTTCTAGGGAAGGATCCAAGCCCATCCTCAAGAAGGTACTGATAGCAGTGTTAAAGGAACTAGAGGGCTTTTAAAGCCTGCGGAACCAGGTTTTCCAAGTATAAAGAGGGGAAATAAGCTCCATCACATCTTATAAATGATAGGAATGAATATATGGCTGTTTTTCTCGCTATCATTACTACTGCTTTAGTATATTTAGTCCAAACCAATCTCTAACTGCTTTGATACCTGCAGTGATACCTGAAGTTTGAGAGGAGTTGAGGTGCAGTCCCTTGCTCTATATCGATTTTGACAGGTTCCCTTGCGGAGAAGGGATACATGTTGCATTGTATCCCAGGTGGACTTCTTTGCTAGAGTCGTGGTCTTTGCATTGTATTGTAATTGATATCTACTTTCATAATAGCTTCAAGGTGGTTAGGTTTTAATATCATTATTTGTGGGATTGGGAAAATGCTAATGATACTGACCTTCCAATAGTTGCTCTCCAGTGGAGACACAAGAATCATTTCCCTCTTCGGTCAGCCAATGTGATTCCAGGAATAAAGGAAGATAGGAGAAGACCTCAGCCCCCAGTTGCTTTGATTGTTGGGAACAGCAGCAGAGGTGGTGTGCTCCGGATCATGTCCCTGGCCTGGGAACAGGTTGACCTGTTTGAGATGGGAACATTAGACCTCGCTTCCAAGAAAACCCCCATATCTCCTGCTTGTGGAGGGTAATTAAAAGTAGGTCTATTTAACATGTTCTTGTGAATATATTCATCTCATGTAGTTATACCTACTTTTGAGATGAATATTTATCTCCACTACTGAGAAGCAACACCTCTTGTAAAAAAGCCTTCTGTGTGGTTGGTCTCATGGGAAATCATACATTTTTTGTCCTGTGACATCCTGAGATTAGCCTCGGCTGTTTTTTCATTCTCTCTGCAACTTTTCCTAGGATCCTACAATATGGAGGGGAAAATTTTACACAAGAAGTAAATGATTTCTACCATAGCACTGCTTGACTGTTACTTGCAGTGGTACCCAAATTTTGAGAAGTTTTGAGGTGTGTACCTTCCTCAATGGACAGGTCAAAATCCACCAGTTCTTAATGCAGTCAAAATTTCGAACACTCAGAAAGGAGGAAGCACAGCTTTTTTTTGTACCTACCTATGTAAAGTGCGTGAGGATGAATGGGGGGCTGACTGATAAAGAAATCAACCACACTTTTGTGCAGGCCAGTAGGTCGACTGACTCGATTTGCATGAATTACGTATCATGTTTTGTCTGATGTTTGTATTTCTAAGTTTGTTTCTATGGTCCCATGGGCTCAACAATACACTTTTTCCCAACCAGATCTTGCAGCAGATGCCATACTTTAGGCGCTCTGGTGGTCGTGATCATATGTTCGTCTTTCCAAGGTACGCTAAGCCCAGCAAAGGAGTCTGGTTTTGAATTGGTGGATCAGGTGTTCCATTTTGTCTGAACAGTTGTAGTCTGGCATTGCCTGATCTGCAGCATCTTTTTTGATGGCGAATATGCAGTGGAGCTGGTGCACATTTTTTCAAGGATTGGGACATTTACCTGAATCGGTCTATTTTTCTCACTCCCGAGGTGTGTGGTCTGTTGTGTACTGGAAACTTTTCACTTGCCTTTTGTGCTCCTATTGTTAACCCTCAGTTTCTGTGATAAAAAAGTTCAAAGCTAAATTCTTAATTCTCTTGATCTGACGAGTAGCATAATGTGGCAGTGCGTTTCTTTTATGCAAGTTTAGGCAGTTGTGTTGTTTATAATCATAGTTGTTTTCCTTACCCGAATACAATGGAACTCAGTGATCGGTATCGCACTTTCTGTACCATACAGAACAATTTGTACACCAAACGGATTGTAAAGCCTTTTAAAGAAATTTTGGAGGCCTATTTTTTCCAGGGAGCCCGTATGTGTCATCCATGCAGCCCAAATGCTTCTTCATGGAGCCCATCTTCCATGCACAATTCCTTCTTATATAGCATATTCCTATTTATGTTTTTTAAAATAAAAAAGAAGTTACCCTTACCAATGTACCTTATCCTCATTATCGTCACTTGTATCATACACGTATTGTACATACCATACCTAATGTTTCTAACAACCTTGGTTGTTTTTCTTTGTTTTGTCTTTCTACCCTCATATCTTATGTGTGTTGGGAGTTCAAACAAACCACAACTACAAAGCAATTACTTTATTACCAAGGCAAATCCTCTGTTGGAAGTGTTGCAATGCTACTATGTTCCTCTACGGTGTCACATGTGCAGAAGCTCTGTGTGTCTTCTTTCAGCCCAAAGTAACTGAATAGGAACCTTGATGCAAATCACCAACAAAGAGAGAGAGAGAGAGAGAGAGAGAGAGAGAGAGCTGTGTTTTCAGTATATTATATAGTACACAAAACTGTCCATAGGATTGTACAAGACTTTGTGGCCCTTGGCCTTCTAAAAGATAACCTAAAGACGTTCTAGAAACTGACGCTTGACCTGCCCCAATTATGAGGGGCTAGATGCTAACAAATGAGCAAAGACTTACCTTTTATAGGCTTGTGGAAGCAAATCCAACTGGCTGACTGCTGGTTGGCCACCTCTATGGACAAATAAATCCCAATATTCAGCCAACAAGAAGTGCAACTCATATGCGAGGCTGGCTACTGCCCTAATCCTACTGTTTGTTTGCTGCCTAATCCAGGACTAGCCTTGGAAAATCAGCCATGTCCTTGTGTGCACATGACATCCCCTCGCGAAACTTGATGACAGGATTCCAACCTTTGACCTTGGATGACTATCATCATCCCTTTGTCTCCTCCCGTGTCATGTGCATGCACACAAGGACTCTGTCGGCCAGATCTGAAATGTGTTGGGAGCAGGTAGGCAGCATATAGCATTTATGGGGATTTTCTGCTGGCCAACCAGCAGTCGGCTTACTTAGGCATGCTTGGGCGTATAAAAGGTTAGCCCATGAGTGAGGTTAGCCCATGAGTCCTTGTAGGCATCTACGCCCCTAGGGAGTAGGTCTTAGATTAGGGCTTTTTGTTATCCTTTTGGGAAGGCCAAAGGTCACAGATGATGTACCCTTTTTGTATTATATGAATATACTGAAAATACACAGCCATTGCTCTCTCTTCTCTCCATCTTCTCTTTGCATTTTGCATGAAGATGTTCCTAAGCAGCATTTAGGGCTGAAAGATTGCCCAGAGCTTTTGCATGTGACATTGGTATAAGAGCTTCAAGCTGATTTTGAGATATTGCTGCTGCCCATGTCCCACCCACCCTTACTCCATCGTGCATGGATGAAACCATCGCCCGTGTCTTGATCTTTTGGTGGTGTGGTGACCTGGCAACATTGTATCAACATCAGGTTTCAGCAATGCCAAGTGCTGAAGTGTCCTGGATGAAGGTGCAGAGGTCCAAGGTACAGGAGAGTGCACAAGAACAAGGCCCAATGGAAGTAACACCAACATGGAAGAAAACCATGAGGTTGGTCAAGTTGTGTCATGTGCACAGAGTGTATCTACCGTGTGTAGCACGCACACAAGATTAGCTTCGAGACTTGGGGTAGCTTGGACCTAGTCAGGCTGATTGGCAAGTTGGGCTAGGGATGGACTGACGGGCGAGCGCCCAAGTGTGGATGCCCGGTGATCGGCCAAGAGCCTATAAAAGAGTGGCCAAGGTCAGTCAGTTGGTTAGAGTCTCGCGAGTCTTTGCGAGAGCTCTGCGGTCAAGAGCCTGGATCTAGTGTAGACGTGCACCTGCTGCATGCAGCTGGCCAGTAGCAATTTTGAGACCGTGAGGGCAGCTCCGTGGTGGTATGGGACGTCATGGGGTAGAGATTGGTCTTTGCGTCTTGCTAGTTAGCTCAGCTCGTGGCTCAGTGGGGACAGCCAGGTCTTGTGGGTTTTACCCACGGCTGCCATGGTTGGGTGGTGAGTTAGGCTTGCACCCCCTTCACGATTTATGGCTTTGTTTTGCAAGTTTTGGGTCATGTTCCAGGATTGCTCTTCGAGGAGACCCTTGGGGATTTGACAATGGTATCAGAGCATGCCTCGGAGACGAGCAAGTTGCTAGGTAGAGAAGAAAGAGGTCAAAGGAGGAGGTATGAGTTCGAGATGATTGTTGTTTTTACTGTTTACTGCTGTTTTTTTTTCAGAATTCAGCGTATGGTTTCTTGTTTGCATCATTGGAACCCGAGTTGGGTTGTGGTCTTGGAAAGGGTCGATTTGCACAGAGCATGTGAAGAGAGTATGTTTTTGACAGCAAGAGAGATCTTCGGTTGTGAACCAACAAGAGAGAGAGAGGGGGAGAGAGCTTGTCGGCTGTGCGTTAGATAGAGAAAGCTATGCTTGTCTCGGTAGGTGGTGAACAGTCGGGTGATTAGTTTTTTATCCTTCTTCGTTGTTGTTCGCAGGTGACGGGAGTCTTGGTGGAGTTCGCTTGCACATCTTGGGCTCGTAACACCTTGTTTTTTCTCTTCCTTTGGCAGCCAATTCTCCTTCACGCTACCCAAATCTTTTGTGAGCGGGTTATCTCCTAGCTTTCGGGAGCTTTTGTTCGTCGGCGATTTAGTTGCTCCTCTCCTCCCCTCTTTCGGAATGTCGACCCAAGAATTAGAGATGGAGCCCGTTCCTGAACACGAAGACCCGTCGGCTACTGAGATCGTCGATGGTGATCTTTTCGAAGATTTCGTGACTAAATTTGATTTTCGGGAGTCTAAAGTTACTTTCGAGGCTTCTTTTACGGAGCATCAGGCACAGGTCGCCACGCAGATGCAGACTTTGCAAAATTCCATCTCTTTATTGACCACTAGCCTGTCTACTCTCTCGAGCATGGAGAACTTGGTGTCTGCTTTAGGCCCCAACATCACTCCGGAGCAGTAGGCAGTCGATTGGGTCTACACGACTAGGATAAACCTCCACGACTAGGGAAAATATCCAAGACTCCATAAAAATGGGGATAAAATAGGGGAAAAATATGTGAGGGGTGACCAGCCCCTCTAGCTAACATGGTCAGCCCTAGAGGCTAAAATAGGACACCAAACAGGAAGCTAGGAACAAGGAGATAATGTCTAACATGTTTTCTGGCTTGCAAGTTAGATGCTTTTGCTAGTTTCAGGACTTGGATCGCGATGGTGGAAAATTAGTTTGGGGGTACAGTTTCTTTTCTTTGGACTGATAATGGTGGCAAGTTTGTACCGTTTGATAACTTCCTTTCCTTGCGTCGAAGGGCATTCACCGACAGACCACAGTTCCTTACACTCAACAGAATGGATGGAACGGAAGAACCGGACCATAAAAGAGATGGCTCGTGCTTTGTTGCATCATGCAGGTCTCCCTCCTGCTTTTTGGGGTGATTCGTGAAGCTGTGGCTACCTCAGTTTATCTCATTAACTGCTCTCTCACTAAAGTGGTTGAGGGGATGACTCTAGAGGAGGTTTTTACAGGACACAAGCCTTCTCTATCTCACCTACGTGCATGTCCCGGATTAGAAGAGGACCCGAAGTTAAAGAGGATGATCTTCACAGGCTACAGTTTGAGATCCAAAGGTTATCGCTTTTGGGATCCAGAGGTTGATGACATATCATATCTCGTGATGCTCGGTTTGATGAAAGGTTGTGCGGCATCGACTCCTCTCCACCTGAGGCATCTCCAGATTTTCTGGATGATCTATTCCCGGCTAATGTTGGTGATCTTATACCTCTTCCACGTCCAACTCCTCCTCCTCCTCCTCCTCCTCCTGCAACCCCGGTGCCAGCTGCTATTGTACAGCCACTAGTTCCTGTTGCACTAGCTTCTGCAGCTCCCAATCTCTCTGCGGTCCTGCTTTGACTCCGAGATTACCCCCACCAGTGCTTGCTTCATCACCTCTCCTAGCAGCATCGGACGAGTTCTCTACTGCAGCTGGATCTTCTTCTTCATGCTTTGAGAGGAAGGCTGGCCTACCTTGGTGGGTTCAGCAACTCTCTAGAGATTTTGGTCTCATTGATGCACATCTCCATAGCTAGATCTCTACCACCATCCCTGGACCTTGCCGTTCATCTCGGGCTTCCACATCTCATCACACAATGAATTATGCTCTCATGAGTTCTCTCCAGGAGATTGATGAGCCTGAGAGTCTAGAGGAGGCTCTTTCACAGCTGCAGTGGCGGCAAGCCATGGAAGTAGAGATGTCCTCTATTGAGAGGAATCAGACTTTGTCTTTGGTGCCACAGCCTTTACATCGTCGTGTGATTGGTGTGAAATGGATTTTCAAAGTCAAATTGCGGTACTTTGGACAAGTACAAAGTCCACCTTGTTGCTTGAGGATATGCTCAGAAGGTAGGAGAAGACTTTGAGGAGAGTATCATGAGACATTTGCTCCTACAGCCAGGTATACCACCATCAGGACTGTTTTGGCTCTGGCTGCACACTTTAGATGGTCCGTGTTCGAGATGGATGTAAAATCTGCTTTTCTGAATGGAGATTTAGAGGAGGAAGTTTATGTTGAGCAGCCTCTTGGTTTTGTGATTCAGGAACAGGACACACGTGTGTATCTTCTGAAGAAGGCTCTCTATGGTCTCAAACAGGCACCATGTGCCTGGTATTAGAAGATTGATGCCTTCTTGTTATCTCTTGGATTTGAGAGGTCATAGCGACAATAACCTCTATGTGCTTCTGTTTGATGGGGATATTTGTGTCATTGTTTTGTATGTTGATGACCTCATCCTTTCTGGCTTAGATACTGAGTTGGTCACCCAGGTTCAGTCCAAGCTTTCTAAGACATTTGAGATGACTGATCTTGGCCTTCTTCATTATTTTCTTGGGCTGGAGGTTTGGCAAAGAGATGATTTTATCTTCATTTTTGAAAAGAAGAATGTGCAGAAGCTGCTTTCACTTTATGGGTTGTCAGACTGTACACTTCTATCTTGTCCCATGGATCCCAATATCCAAGGAGGATGATACACCATTGGTGGATTCCACAGAGTACCGGCAGATATCTCCTATGCTACGAGTGCTCTCAGCTAGTTCTCGTCAGTCGCTCGAAGGTCTCATTGGCAGGCAGCCTTGCGAGTTCTTCGTTATCTTCGAGGTACTTTAGATAATGGCATCACCTATTCTAGTGGTGCTGATTTGGTTGGTTTCACAGATTCTGATTGGGTAGGCTGCATTGATACTCGGAGGTCTACATTTGGATATTGCTTCATGCTTGGTACAGGATTGGTTTCTTGGAAGTCTCAAAAGCAGAGGACTGTTGCTACTTCTTCCATCGAGGCCGAGTACAAATACTACCTTCTCTCCTCCACTAAGACACTTTGGATTTATCAGATTCTGGAGCATTTGTGTTGTTCTGACACATCCCTGGTTACCATCTTCTCGGATTCTGAGAGTGCTATTGCTCTAGTTCAGAATCCTGTGATCCAAGCATATTGAGGTGCATTATCATTTTGTACGCGACTGAATCGAGCTGGAACTTCTTCGGCTGGCCTACTGTTCTACCAAGGACAATGTGGTTGATCTCTTCACCAAACCACTTCTGAGAGCTACTTTGGAGGTGTTACTTGAGTGTGCTGGTATTGGACCGCCCCTCTGGCGCTGAAGAGGAGGTGCTGGAAAATATATCATCTCTAGATGGTCTACATGTACCCTAGCATGCTTGTACTGGTCATTTCTATGAGGCCCTGCATTAGCATAATTAGCAGACATCATTTTGGTCTTTTCTAGCATTTTTACGAGTCTTTTTAGGCTATTTATGGCACATTTATGGCTCACGATGGCTGTCGGCTTGCTGCTGGCCGACTTGCTCATATGAGAGATATATAAGGGTTCACACCCTTCTCCACATATCTCATCTCACTTTTGCATATTTGCTAGAGGTCATTGGCTGTTGCAATAGTCTCTTATGCTTGTAAGCACCTACGGGTTTCCCTCATGCTCATTTTCAGCAATAAACGTCTGTCTATAGTCTTCTACAGTTTGTACTTGGGCCTACAACCTGTGTTTTCTCTTTCTTTCAACAAGGACTCCGTCGGCCAGATTTGAAATGTGTAGGGCACAGGTTGGCAGCATATAGCATTTATGGAGATTTTCTGCTAGCCAATCAGCAGTTGGCCAATTGCTTAGGCATGCTTGGGCCTATAAAAGGTTAGCCCATGAGTCATTGTAGGCATCTCACTCCCCTAAGGAGTAGGTCGTAGATTAGGGCTTTTTGTTATCCTTTTCGGAAGGCCAAAGGCCGTTGAAGATGTACCCTTTTTGTATTATATGAATATACTGAAAATACACAGCCATCTCTCTCTGTTCTCTCCATCTCTTCTTTTCATTTTGCATCAAGATGTTCCTATGCAGCATTTAGGGCTCAAAGACTACCCAGAGCTTCCGCATGTGACATCCTAGGCTCCCAAATCTTTCATCCTTCCTTCATGGCAACCTTTTCATTGAAAACCTTGCCATGTCTCTGACTCCACTCTAGATCTAGTTGAGATGTATGTGTTAGCACATTCATCCCTTGTTTCTGCCCATGTTTGGTGTCCTTTTGGTCCCTTTTGCATGGCCCTTGATTGTGGGCTGGCCACCCTTATTTTATATATTTTTCTGGGATTTTTCCTAGCTTGGATGCCTTTTTTCCAGTTGGCCAGCTTCAGATGCCCAGTCGGCCAGCTTCAGCATTTCCAGTTGGCCAGCTCTCCCCACCTATAAATAGGTGGGCTGGCCTCTCAGTTTTGTATCTTGCCTAGTCTATCTTTTACTCCCTCACTTATGAGACTACTTCTGTCTCTTACTTGGGATTGTATCACTTCAGTATATTCAGCATAGTTGCTCCATATCTCTCTCTCTCTCTCTCTCTCTCTTGCACTCTCTACTCAGCACACTCTAGTGCTTATTTGCTTCTGCTTTGTGCACTCTTTCATGGTATCATCGCTCCTGGTTCAGCGATTCCCTCTGCTGCCCCAAATTCAGCCCTATCTACAGCCCCTTTACCTCTGCGTTTTTCTCAGATTTGCAGCCCTCTAATTGCTGCGTTTTCTGGACAGCTTCTGCTGACTGCTTTCCCTTCAGTTTGGCTTCATCACTTACAGCCAGAAGATAATTTCTCATCAGCGTTTTTTTCCCTCTTGGAGTTTGGAACTAGGCGGCCTGTTTTTTCAGGATAGCAGCCCCTCTTTGGCTGCGTTTTCCTCTCCGGTGGACATTCCCTTTTGTAGAGGGGGTATTGTGGTGGTTCGGGCTTTGGTGGCAACCTTGGTACCTGTGGTGGACACTTCTTTTGAGATTGTGTGTTTTTTTTTCTTGAGGAGAGCCCAAGCTAGAGTCCTAGTTGATGTCTTTCCCTCTTGCACCCTCTTACAGCATATTCGCAGGCCCTGTGTGATTGCCTTTTCTCTCTATATCAAATCTGCATTTTTTGCTTCCCTCTTCTAGTGACCTCAAGGTCGGAGGTACAATCGACAGAAGCTTCAGCGTTTTTTCTCTACAGGAGGATTTTTGGGTGCTGTCGAGCCTCTTAGGGTTGCGTTTTGGTGGGAGGAAGGGACCTACATCAGCGTTTTCTGATTTGGACAGTTTTTTTATCTTATGAGGTTTGGTCCTATTGGTTGGATCAATGATGATAGCTTTAGATTTGGCTCCCGTATTCCTAGATGAGGCAGACAAGTTGGATGGTGGTAACTTTCAGCCATGGAAGTTGCAGGTTACTTCTATTCTCAGGGAGTATGGTTTGATGGAGTTTCTCTCGTACAAGAATCGTTGCTTGCCGGACCTTGCCTATGCGGAGGATGTGTCGTTGGAGGAAGATTGACGGATAGATCTATGGCTTTCTCCTCTTGAATTGTCAAGATTCGGTTCTTCGACACTTCATCTATGCTCCTGATGATGCTTCTACTCTCTCTGTGTGACAGTTGCTTTGTGACCTATATGGTGATGCCAGTGATCGGCAGATGGTTTCTACTTCTGGGTGCTATGCAGCCAGTGATCTTGTGGATACTTCTTTTGGAGATGTTCGTGCAGCGGATAGTGGGCTAGTTTTACTCACTGCATCTGAGGAGTTAGTTTCTCATGTTGCCTTGCCTTCAGTTTCTGTGCATACTTTCCTTGCCAGGATGATATCTCTGGGAATGTTTTTGAGGAAGACAGTGGACTATCTTTGCTCATAGCTTCTGAGGGGGATTTGTCTCCTATTGCTTCGCCTCCGACTCTTTCTTCGTCAACCAGTGACCAGGATGTATTGTTGGTCCCTTTGCCTTCTATGGAGGAGCCTGCTTCTACGCTGTGTGATGCTATTGAGGAGGCTACTACTACTTCAGTTACCACTACTATGAATGTTCCTATTTCCCTTACTCTGTGTGAGGATTCTGGATTGTGGTCAGGTGTGTCCGTGACCGTGACTGGGGGCACAGTGGTACTTCCAGGGCTTGAAGGATTGGGATTTGGATTTGGTTGGGCTTGTGGAGTCCCGACATCAGTTTTCTGGGGGGGTAGTTGAGTTCTTACATCTGGCGGTGCCGACCTTCGAGGAGAGTGCTATTGTACAACATTTGGCTACTCTTGGTACAGAGTTGGAGCAGATGGACTCTCTTTCTTTTGAGGGTATTATCTTCTTGGAGCTACAGGCTTCTAGGGATTTCCGTGGCACTGTTATTACATTTGGGTTTGGTACCGATATTTGGAGCAACACGACGCAGCCTCCATGGTTGTTTTCTTCTAGAGGAGCAGCCTCCATGGTTGTTTTCTTCTAGAGGAGCAGTGTACCTGGCAGCTTGTTTTGTTGCTTTTGTAGTTGAGTTGCTGTGGAGATTGCTTGTGGAGCTTTCCTGGTACCTGTTGTTGCTGCATTCTTTTGTCTTTGACAGAGGAGGACTTCTTCAGCTTCTCGGAGTTTGTTCAGCATCTGGTGTTGAGAGGGGGTGTTAGCACCTTCATCCCTAGTTTCTGCCCATGTTTGGTATCCTACTCAGCACACTCTAGTGCTTATTTGCTTCCGCTTTGTGCACTCTTTCAGTGTGCATCTGTTCCACTTTGTCCCTTTGCCTTCATGCCCTGTCCTTGAACACTACAATGGTCTCCTTCCCGAGGTCGATCTTGGCATCCTTGCTCCACCCACTTGGAACTGTTTTCCCGCAAGCCTTCCTTGGTATGCCCCAAACGGCATCCCACTCTCAGGGCTGCCATTCCCTTGGGTTTAGCTGACACTGACTAGTCACTAGCCCCATGGGATTTCTACCTTGGTTGTGTTACTTTTCTTGGGCCGATGCACCTTCTTGGAACACTTTCAGCACCTAGCCTTGCTGGGCGTGATGCTTGATACCAATGTCACATCCGCAGAAGCTTTGTGTGTTTTCTTTCAGCCCTAGGTAACTGAACAGGAATCTGTATTAACGTCTTCGAAAGGCCAAAATGACCAAAAGTTACAATAAACTGGTCAGATGAAGTACAAATGTCAGTGGTGTGTAACAGAAAAAAGTGAGAAAAGATCTAAAGATCTATAGATCTAGAGATCAAGAGTAATATGGGAAAATGGGAAACATGGGAAGCTACTAAGAGGGGACGAAAGTGTCCACACAGAGACATCTCTAGGCGCGCGAGGCTCATGAATGTGTGAGGGTATAGACAGGCCCTCAGTGGATGAAATCCCTCATAGGTCACTGAAGCATGAAGACAAGCTCCTCCGGGGTGAACTGCCTGGAGCGTATCTGCTGGTGATTTGCGATGATCTCTCTAATCCTCGCATGCCATCTGGATCTGCCACGGATACCCCGAGGTCTAGGGCGTCTGTCCCGACATAGCTGAGAGGCACGCTCAAGAGTGGCCCCTCTGGATGTGGATGCGGCTGTGTCCTAACCCTGCCTCTGCTGTGCTGAAGTGGTGCTCCCAAAGAAATCAGTGAGCTGTCTCTGCACAGGACCTGTGTGTGCTACTCCTCCATGTATGAGAGTCTCTCTATGCCGGCGTATCTCTAGAAGAAAAAGTCCTAGGCATCTCTGGTCACTGTAGGCCATCACTTTGTAGTATTTTCAATATATTATATAGTACGCAGTCCTGTCCATAGGACTGTACAAGACTCTGTAGCCCTTGGCCTTCCAAAAAATAGCCTAAAGACCACTTAGAAACTGACGCTTGACCTGTCCCAATTATGAGGGGTCAGCTGCTAACAAATGAGAAAGACTTGCCTTTTATAGGCTTGTGGAAGCAAATGCAACTGGCCGACTGCTGGGCAGCCAGCTCTATGGACAAACAAATCCCAATATTCAGCCGACAAGAAGTACAACTCCCCATATTCCTGGCTGACTGGTTCTTGGTCCATCTAGTTACCTTCCGGTGCCTGCCAAGGCTGCTACTGCCCTGATCCTACTGCTTATTTGCTGCCTAATGCAGGACTAGCCTTGGAAAATCAGCCATGCCCATGTGTGCACATGACATATGGGCTACTTGTAAGCCAACCACTTCATTCCTATGGTAAGGTTCCATCTGACAAGGGTATGGAATCTGGATGCAAACATGTACTTGTAAGCAAGCTGCCTTATTACCAAGCTAAACATCATTTGTGAAGGGTGCAGATGCAAACATGTACTCGTGAGCAAACCAACTCATTGCTAAGGTAAACTCCTATTTGGCGCAAACGTATCATTCCATAGTGGTGGGTGGTGCTTATTGATCTTTAGGGGACTTCATCCTATTCATCCAACTCTAGTGCTTGCCTTTGCAATGGTTGACTGCGCCCTCAGTAGAGGCTATACAAACTCAACGTTCTGGTTTTCTTTAATTGTTTAAAAAATGGGTTGACGACATGAAGGTTTGTACACAATATGGACTACTTGCCCTTTTGTGCAAGATTTATTAAAGAAACCCATTGTGATTGTATAGATCTCCCTGATCTCAGCCCACACTGCTGTTAGACACCAGTGCTCAGCTGCAGATCACTTCCAGCTTCTCCCAATTGACCTTCTGCCTTGTGCTTCAGATTGGTAAGCTTCAGCTTTATGAGATAGCCCCCCCTATGGAGCTAGTCAGTCCCTTCATGCCATTGGCCTGCTGTGGACCAGCCCACGACCTGTATAAAAAGCTCCATTATTATAATTGACTTTAGTAAGGTACCTTTGGCAGCCCACAACTTCACAAATTTAATAATGTTTTCCACACACATGACCTTCACATGTGGCACCCACCCATATACTGCTGACCAGTTTGTCAAGGCCACCGAAATCGCTACCCACAGGAATGGCCAGGTCAGCCCGACCTGGACCTACAGGTGTGCCATACACAGTAGATACAGCGAGATGACTCTCCCTTAGGATTGCATGTCAAGAATACATGAACGCTGTGTGGTGGGGTGGGGGCAGGGACTGCTTTGAATACTCTTTACTTGTTTGTTGTCTGATTTTTGTATCTTTAACTCTCATTTGATTTTGAAATTCTTTCCCTTTGATAGGGAGACCGAACAGACAAGCGTGGGACAAGTGCGTTTAATACATGGAAAGATGTTCTTATCCCAGGCAATGTGGATGACAGCATATCCTCAACTGTGTCTGCATCAGAAGATTTAGTTCGGCCAATACCCATGTCACAAAGGAAATTTATTGCGAATTTTCTGGGTCGTGCTCAGGGAAAAGCCGGCCGGCTTCAGCTTCTAGAACTTGCTCGAAGATTCCCAGACGAGGTTAATCCTTTTGAGTAACTGCCAGAAACAAGAGAGTTGAAATTTGCTGTTTGAAAACTAAATATTGCTAGCTTACATGTGGTACTGATGGTTCATGCAGTTGGAAGCCCCGGAACTGGCTTTTAGTGGTCCGAGGAAGCTAGGCAGAAGAGAATATTTCGAGCATCTTCGTAATTCCAAATTTTGCTTAGCTCCACGTGGAGAATCATCATGGACGCTTCGATTTTATGAATCTTTTTTTGTTGTAAGTAACTTTGTTCTTCTTTGAAGTTCACTTGATATTTTGATTTAAAACAGATATGTGACCATCTGTAGGAGTACATCTACACCCAAAACCTTACGGGCTTTACAGACATGAAGACTGTCCTGGGAGATCTGACCTGCCCATACATCATGGGCAGGGAAGATACCCAGTCAAACTTCTGCCTGTCTGATAGGTGACAAAGGTGTCTGTTAAAACCCTTAAAAGATAACATAGTCATCACTCTCAGTCATTACATGGACTAAGAGTGATGAATTAAGGGCTGTGTTGTGTTGATTCTTTACTTTTATTGCAATATTACTTTTTATCCCAGTGATTGTTTGTACAAGCAGGAATGTGTGCCGGTTATCTTGTCTGATCAGATAGAATTGCCGTTTCAAAATGTGATCGATTATTCTCAACTTTCCATAAAGTGGCCATCAACACGGATCAGTGAAGAGCTTTTAAACTACTTGAGATCTATACCAGGTAATGGGCTGCTAAGGCCCAAAATAATATTTTCCTGTGTGTGTGTGTGTGTGTGTGTGTGTGAGAGAGAGAGAGAGAGAGAGAGAGAGAGAGAGAGAGAGAGAGAGAAAGATTTTATTAACGTCTTCCAAAAGACCGAACACGGCCTATGAGACAAATCGGTTTACCTGTATGGGGTATCCTCTGTCATCCCAACAAAATGAAAAAGTACTGAACTAAAAAGCTGAATCTGGGTGTGCAATAAGTACAATGAGTGGGGGGAGGGGATGGAGCTCTACTACTAGGAGAATGCAAAGCTATATGCATGGAGTATACAATCATGATATGCAACCTAGCTAGCTCCATCCTGTACCATACTGGGGGTATAAAATGGTATACATCAATGAAGGGGGTGTCCACAGCTCCCTGAAGAACATGCCTGGGTGTGCTCTGAAGCGAGCCAGTCGCTCCGCACCCTCCCTGTGAAACTGAGCTCTAATCTTTGTCATCTCTCTCTGGTATAGGCGAGGTGTCCGAAAGCCAAGTGTCCTCTGTCTCCTGCGGGCTCTGAGTGTCTTTGCTCTCTGGAGAGTAATTCCCTGCCGTGTAGGGGCTGGGAGTGGGATGGATCTCTGAAAAAATGTAGTAATCTGTGTCTATTGTCCCCCCTCTGGAGCTGTCTAAGCCTGTAATGATGTCTCTCTGTGGCACTGTATGTCTAGAATGAATCTCCCCAGTATGCACTGGTCTGCTGCCTCAAAGATCTGGTGTAGGGAATGTGGCTCTCTGAATAAAATGGGATATCTCTCTCTGATGGCTGTATATGCTCTGCATCTGCATACATAATGCTCCTCACTCTCCACCTCCTCTCTGCACAATCTGCATACCCTCTCCTCTGGGGGGATCCGTGCTGCTCTGCCAGTCTCAATCTCCAATCGGTGTGATGAAACTCTAAGCTGACCAATAGCCACTCGGGAGCCGTGTGGTAAAAAGCCCTGCATGTATCTAGGCCTCTCTATAAATCCATCATCAGTGATACTCATGAAGTGATCTCTGTAGTATAGCATCTTCGGTGGAAGAGGCTGTGTAGGCGATATCCATGTCTCTCGTGTATAGAGCTGCCATAGGTCCTGTCTCAGTACTCTGTTCCTCTCACTATGAGAGAGACGGATATGTGGTGCATCCCTGTCATACTGGAATGGTGGTAGATGAAAAACCAATGTGTGACCTGTGCATACCATGATCCTCTGTCTCCTGCCTCAGCTTGCTGTCTAGATGCCTCAAAAGCTCTGTATGACAATCTGTCCTGTGGCATCTCTTTGAATCTGTCTAGCAAGCATATAGTCTGAAATATGGCCTCTACCATCATAGGAGGCGCAGCAAACTCTGCTCGGATAATGTCATGAGGTACTAACGGTTTGCTGCGTATCATGTGTGCCATCATGAGGGCCTGTGGTCTCTCTATCTGTGTCCACCAATGGGTAGCAAGGCCTGGCGCCCATACCGCTGCTCCATACATCAATGCTGGTGTGACTAATGTGTCAAATAGCCACCCCTTTGTCCGGGGCTCCTGAAAATGCGCCTTGTGGCACTGTCTCTCTAGCATAGCCAATGCTGCAGATCCCCGTGTCAATCTAGCTCTGGCGGCTGAACCCATGGTGAAGCATGTGGCTGCTGCAGAGAAGGTAACCCCATGGTACACGTATGATGTCAGCACCTCCACCTGGCGACCTGTGAGAGTGAATGTGAGCTGACTCCTGCCCTGTCTCGATGTATGAAAGACCATAACCTTGGTTTTCCCAAGGTTCACAGTAAGACCCCTCCGTGTGCAGAAATCATCGAGTGCATGTAGATGCTGCTGTAGACCACCTGGAGACTCAGACACTAATACAATATCATCAGCATAAAGCATAATATGTACTGAGGTACCTGCTAAATCAACTCCATCTCCGCCTCCCCGTGTAATGAAGTCAGCCACCTCATCAATGTATAACCCAAATAGCGTGGGGGAAAGTGGGCATCCTTGCTTCACAACAATGGTGCTAGCAATAGTCTCGGACATACCTCCTGGACATCTGAGTCGCCCAAAAACCTGCTCATATAATACATAGATGCCCCATGTCATATCTGCTGGTATGCCAAGAGACTGCAGGCGCTGAAAGAGCCTCTCTCGTGGTACTGTGTCAAATGCCTTGCGGAAATCCACAAAGCAGCAATAGAGCTTTCTCTTCCTCACTCTGGCCTGATCAATCATACATCTCAAAGTGAATACATGGTCAGTTGTAGAGAAAGCTCTCCTGAAGCCTGCCTGCCCTGATGAGCGTAAACCTGCTCGCTCAGCATATAAGCTAAGCTCTTGCTCCAACAATGCACCGAGTTTGGCCAGCACGTGGCCAACCATAACCGTCCTGTAGTTGCTCGGATCAAGCATATCCCCTGTTTTGTGAATCGGCACAATGGTGTGCATCGTCCACTCCGTAGGCAAACCCTCTGCTAGTGCCCTGTTAAACAGGTGTGCAAGAAAAGGAGCCAAAGAATCTACTGCATATATGAGATGCTCACCCTGCAGGTCCATATGGTCGGCGGCCTGTCCATGCTGTAGGCGGCGGATAGCTTCCTGTACCATCGAGTGGGTAAAGAAGCTAGCTGTGGTAGGTCGAGGCTCCTGTGGCTGAGGTATAGGTGGCTGCTGTGGGGTGTGGTATAGGCCCTTTGCATATGTGTGCCATGTTTGTGGGTCTGCAATAGGTGTCGGTGCCCGGGGCTCTCGTAAGTGCCGCCATGAGACAGGGCGGCACTTACGAGAATGGGCTGTAATGGTATCCATAGGTGCCAGGGGATCCATGAGTAGGAGCCCATCCTCTACTCTGCCAGTGTATATGTTTGCCATGTCATGTGTGAAGTAGATGGTAGTGTGTGGCGTCGGTATGTGGGGGGCTGGTGATACTGGTGATCCGGCTAGTGAAAATGCCAAGTATGTATGATGTGCCCCAATAGGACGAGGTGGAATGGAGAATGAGGTGACAAGCTGTGATGAGACCAAAGGGTCTATGCGACCAAAAGTGTTTAAATGTGTCCATGAAAGGACAGAATAATGAAAACATTATAAAAAACCCACCTAGAGCTGAGAGAGAAAAAAAAACAGCCCTGTAAGTGCCAGTGGTACTATGCTGCAATGATACAATGTGAGGGGATCAAAGTGGGTCCTCAACATCCATGACAGGAGAGAGAGAAAGAAAGAAAGAAAGATTTTATTAACGTCTTCCAAAAGACCGAACTCGGCCTATGAGACAAATCGGTGTACCTGTATGGGGTATTCTCTGTCATCCCAACAAAATGAAAAAGTACTGAACTAAAAAGCTGAATCTGGGTGTGCAATAAGTACAATGAGTGGGGGGAGGGGATGGAGCTCTACTACTAGGAGAATGCAAAGCTATATGCATGGAGTATACAATCATGATATGCAACCTAGCTAGCTCCATCCTGTACCATACTGGGGGTATAAAATGGTATACATCAATGAAGGGGGTGTCCACAGCTCCCTGAAGAACATGCCTGGGTGTGCTCTGAAGCGAGCCAGTCGCTCCGCACCCTCTCTGTGAAACTGAGCTCTGATCTCTGTCATCTCTTTCTGGTATAGGCGTGGTGTCCGAAAGCCAAGTGTCCTCTGTCTCCCGCGGGCTCTGAGTGTCTGTGCTCTCTGGAGAGTAATTCCCTGCCGTGTAGGGGCTGGGAGTGGGATGGATCTCTGAAAAAAAGTAATCTGTGTCTGTCGTTCCCCCTCTGGAGCTGTTTGAGCTTGTAATGATGTCTCTCTGTGGCGCTGTATGTCTAGAATGAATCTCCCCAGTATGCGCTGGTCTGCTGCCTCAAAGATCTGGCGTAGGGAATGTGGCTCTCTGAATAAAATGGGATATCTCTCTCTGATGGTTGTATATGCTCTGCATCTACATACATAATGCTCCTCACTCTCCACCTCCTCTCTGCACAATCTGCATACCCTCTCCTCTCGGGGGATCCGTGCTGCTCTACCAGTCTCAATCTCCAATCGGTGTGATGAAACTCTAAGCTGACCAATAGCCACTTGGGAGCCGTGTGGTAAAAAGCCCTCCATGTATCTAGGCCTCTCTATAAATCCATCATCAGTGATACTCATGAAGTGATCTCTGTAGTATAGCATCTTCGGTGGAAGAGGCTGTGTAGGCGATATCCATGTCTCTCGTGTATAGAGCTGCCATAGGTCCTGTCTCAATACTCTGTTCCTCTCATTATGAGAGAGACGGATATGTGGTGCATCCCTGTCATACTGGAATGGTGGTAGATGATCCATGTCTAGGCCATGCTGTGAAACCGATCCCGTCAAGTGGAAAAGACTCCGTTGGACACCCACACGCGTAATAGCACAACTTTAAAACCACAATTTGAAATGGACAACTTAATTCAACTTGAAATTGACATGAAATGAAATGGAAAGATGGACACCAACACTGGGCCGACCCCCCCCCTCAATATATGATATATTTATTGGGAGTATTTAACAAATACAATGCTCCATGGGTTCCAAGAACCAGATTATGTCCATGTACATATGAAAACAGTACCAAACAAATAGGTTCGAAGTCGACGTTCGAAGTAGATGCTCGAAGCAAAATGACCACTAGCGTGGTCCAATCTCTACGGTCCTGTGCTTTCAATGGACTCCGCGGAGAGCGCCTCACTGGTGTTCCGAGACCACGCACAAACGGCTCCCCACCTTGGCTCCTAAGTGGGTGCCCACTTTTAAGTGAGTGTGAACATAAACCCTTATAAACAAAAGGGTTAGAAATATAAAATGTTAAACCAACATGGACAATATACTTACCACCTGTTCACATGCACCAGAACAAGTACAAATATTTGTCGGCACAAAAACTGGCACGACGTAAAACATAAAAACCTGGTCTTCTTATGGAGTGACAATCCCATAGGTAAGACGGTTCCAGGCACGAGCCTCCCTATGGTGTGACAGTCCCATAGGTAAGACACGGCACGAATACTGGCTCTTCCATGGCGTGACAATCCCATGGGTCGAACACAGTCCAGGTCATACACGGGTGGCACCAGTCTGGCTCCCGTCCATACGACACCATCCTGCTAACACATGGGTGGCACGAGTCTGGCTCCCGTCCATGTCAGCAAAATACTGGCCTCTTCACATGAGACACTGGCCTGGCCTCAAGTGAACGAGACACAAAAACTGGAGATGGACCAAATGGTCGGCCAATTGGTGACATCCCCCCGGGCTTCTAAAGAGTTGTCCTCAACTGAAAAGCCTCAAGATATGCCTGCAAAACAACTGTGGGTAATCAACAAAATAGTCCTCATTTACCCATTTTGCATCAATAGGCAAATAATTCTTAAACTTCACAAGGTATCTCCTGGAAAGCTTCTCGGCAGGTAGCTTTCGCTCCTTGTGAAAAACAATCTGTTCTGGCTGGAGGATCTCCTCAAGCTCTTCAATCTCTGGCGGATCTTCTGTGACGGGCTCGTCAGGATGTGGCCCCACATATTTCCGAAATAGACTCACCTGAAAAGCATTGTGAATCTTCCAGTGACTAGGTAAAGCAAGCCTGTAGGACACTTCATTGATCTTCTGAATCACCTTGAAGGGTCCATAATAGCGAGGAGAAAGCTTAGGATATGATCCTTCTCGTCCTGGCCTCTTCCGAAGCCTAGCCTTCTCAAATTTCAGCAAAACCCAATCACCTTCTTTGAGTTCCATGTCCCCTCTGTGCTTGTCAGCAGCCATTTTATGCTTATCCTGAGATCTTGCAATGGCTGTCTGCACCTGACCAAAGGCGACATCCAAGTCACGAACATATTCATCAGCTGCAAAAGTCTCATCCTTTGTACGAAGGATGGGTGGCAATACCACTCTGCCATAGATAATCTCAAAGGGAGCTTTTCCCGTGGAGGCATGGATTGTATTGTTGTAGGCAAACTCAACAAGTGGAAGATACTTCTCCCATGTAGTCTTTTGAACTGCCACATAACATTTCAATAAATCCAACACGGCTGAATTTGCAGCTTCACTTTGGCCATCCGTGTGGGGATGATAAGCTGATGAAAACTCAAGTTTAGTACCCATATTATCAAATAAAGCCCTCCAAAAGAGTCTTGTAGTCCTGGGATCTCTATCCCCAACAATGGATTTAGGCATACCATGATGCTTGAAAATATTAGCAAGAAAAAGCTTTACAATATGATCAGCTTTAATGGTTTTCTTGACGGGCAAGAAATGAGCTTGCTTGCTAAACCTGTCCACAATGGTCCAAATAGCATCATTCCCATGCTGGGATCTAGGCAAGTCCATAATAAAATCCATAGTAATACTTTCCCAAGGTTGCGAGGAAATAGGCAATGGCTGAAGCAAACCTGGAGGTTTTTGCCTGTCAAATTTCACCTTTTGGCAAGTAATACATGCACGTACATAAGCCTCAATGTCTTTACTCATGCTTGGCCAAAAGAAATACCTCTGAATCATGCGTGTAGTGGGCATAATACCTCTATGACCAGCATAAGGTGGAGCGTGACATTCGTCCATAACCTCTGGACGCAAATCCTTCACCACACACAGGCAATTATCCTTCATAAGATAACCCTCGTTGATAACATAAGAGGCATGTGAATGACCAGCCATCAAATCAGTCCATATATGGCAAAAATCAGCATCCAAATGATACAAATCTCACATAGCAAATAAGTCTCCATGAGAGGCCACTGAGACTGTAGCTTCATAAGGCCTCCTGGATAGTGCATCGGCCACCACATTTTTCTTTCCTGGAGTATGCACAATCTGAAAATGAAACATGGAAAGAAAATTTGCCATTCTCATCTGCTTCTCTGAAAGCTTTGTTTGAGATAGAAAATATCTCAAGCTTTGATGATCGGTCTTGACTACAAATTCAGCCCCAAGAAGATAATCTTTCCATATCTTTAAGGCGTGAATTACAGCCAAGAGCTCATTCTCATAAATATCCATATGAAGCTCAGCATCATGCAAACGACGGCTCTCGTATGCAACTGCATGCCCTTCTTGATTTAGGACAGCTCGTATGCAATCACCACAAGCATCACATTCAACTACGAATGACTTGTGCAAGTCAGGAACAATCAAAACTGGACCACATATGATAGCATGCTTGAGCTGCAAGAAAGCATCCTGTTCCTTTGAAGTCCATTTGAAAGCAGTTTTCGTCTTTGTGAGATCATGTAGAGGAGTGGCTATCATAGCAAAATGCCTGATGAAACGCCTATAATACGAACATAATCCCAGAAAACTACGTACTTGATGTACGTTTTGCAATTCGGACCAATTCCGAATGGTCTCTATCTTTGCAGGATCCATTGTAACGCCATGCTTGGATACAATGTGTCCCAGATAATGAATCTCTGAAAGGAAAAACTCACTTTTCTTGGCATTAATGAAAAGTTTATGCTTCCGCAACTCTTCGAACACTGTGACCAAATGAGTTTTGTGTTCCTGCTCATTCTTGGAGAAAACCAAGATATCATCAAAGAATACTCCTGTAATTTGCGATGGGGTCGGAATATCCTATCCATCATACGATTAAAAGTAGCAGGAGCATTGGTGAGACCAAAAGGCATTACCAAAAATTCATATAATCCGAAGGCTATCGTGAATGCAGTTTTATGGACATCTTGTGGAACCACTCGTATCTGGTGATAACCACTCCCCCTCTTTGATGTCACCTTTGCGGAGGAGGTAGGCAAGTGCCAACTCCCTTGGTTTCTTGCCCACTTCCCGTGCCATAGACTCAAAAGTTACATCAACCATTGCATCAGCCTTCCTGGCTTCAATAGCACTTTGCACATGGAGATCTTCATGCAGAAATTTTAGCTCTTGCTCTTGAGCCTGCAGAAGTTTTCTCATATGTTCCATTTCAGCCCTCATTGCCTCAGGCTCTTGTTCAAGCATAACTGTCTTTCCTGGAGACAGTTGACCCTTTGATTCACTATCATTAACCCTTTCAAGGGGCTTGTGCCTTCCTCGTAGTGCATCAGACCCACGAGAGGCACTAGATGGACCCCTCGAATTTGGCACTTCCAAAGGGTTGCCTTGGCTGTTCATTGTGTTCAAGTGTGCTAAAAGTGGGGTGTCCAGTACACAGGTTCGTTTCCCCACTAGAAAGAGGGAAACAACCGTGCTCTGATACCAATGAAACCGATCCTGTCAAGTGGGAAAGACTCCGTTGGACACCCACACGCGTAATAGCACAACTTTAAAACCACAATTTGAAATGGACAACTTAATTCAACTTGAAATTGACATGAAATGAAATGGAAAGATGGACACCAGCACTGGGGCCGGAACGGGCCGACCCCCCCCCCCCCCCTCAATATATGATATATGATATATTTATTGGGAGTATTTAACAAATACAATGCTCCATGGGTTCCAAGAACCAGATGATGTCCATGTACAGATGAAAACAGTACCAAACAAATAGGTTCGAAGTCGACGTTCGAAGTAGATGCTCGAAGCAGAATGACCACTAGCGTGGTCCAATCTCTACGGTCCTGTGCTTTCACTGGACTCCGCGGAGAGCGCCTCATTGGTGTTCCGAGACCACGCACAAACAGGCGCTCTCGTACTAACGCCTGGCTCTCCCGATCTCAGCACCTTTGGACCGAGGTTCTCCAATAGAGCTTGGACTACCCGGCACCGAACGGGTGTTGCCGTGGAGAGAGTCCCTTATCAGATTTAACACATAGTACTTTATTTAAATCTGAAAATTCACTTACTTGTGGTTGGCAGATAGAGGACCAATACCCGAGGTATCGGTAGCTACTTGAGAGAGACACCAGATGTAACCTCTTGAAGAAGGAAGACGCCGCCTATGAAAAGGAGCCACGATCGTCTACCAAGGAGATTAGCCACCTGCTGTGTAGAACACAGCTACCTTCTTGTGGAGGAGGAGGCGTAGGAGGAGTCACCTGGCTGTATGCAAAGCACCGCTTGTTGGAGATAGAGCGCTAGCCGCCTTCTGGAGGGTGGCACACAGTCGTCTGTACGGATGAAAGGAGAGATTGGTTGCTGTAAACAGGCACCTGGCTGCAGCCTGCACAGCCGCCTACTGTGCCGTGGGCAGCCTACTGTAGAGCAGGCGTAGCTTGCTGAAATTGAGGTGCAACGCTTGCTGGGGGTGGCCCATGACTGCCTGCAGAGAAACGGGCAGTGCAGTTTGCAGGTATGCTGCCGCCTGTAGGAGCAGCCGCCAGAGGAAGCAGAGGCAGCACGCTGAAGTTAGGAGCAGCCGTCTGGTGGAATATGCGCAGTCGTACAGCAGGATATGGCAGCCTGTTCAGTAGCCGCCTGGAAAAAATATGCGCAGCAGCTTCCTGGCCGCCTGGGGGGTATGCACTGCAATTCTGAGGGAGATGGCAGCCGCCTTAGGAGGATTAGCGCAGCCACCAGTAGCATGTGCAGCCGCCAGCAGCGATGGAGCGCAGCAATATTAAGGGTGATGGAAGCGCACCAAATTCGTCTCCCCAAGGGTGGTCATGGGGCTTCTTTTATTAAGGTTAGAGAGGGAGAAAACAAATAGTGATTTCCACGCTTGCATGTGGGTGACCAGTGTGTAGGTGACCATGCACCCACCCCCACACACACACACTTAAGTGGGGCTCCCCACCTTGGCCCCTAAGTGGGTGCCCAAAAGGGGGTGCCCACTTTTAAGTGAGTGTGAACATAAAACCTTATAAACAAAAGGGTTAGAAATATAAAATGTCAAACCAACATGGACAATATACTTACCACCTGTTCACATGCACCAAAACTCGTCAGAAGACAGAGCAGACTTCACGACTCACTGGCAGGCGTCCCCGCTCGGTAAGTAACACGAGCAGGCAAACACAAAAATACATGTCATGTGAAAACAGTTTCAAATTTGCAAATCATGTGTGCATGTGCAAATAGTATCATGGACATATCTTCCGTTCATGGAACAAGTACAAAATATTTGTCGGCACAAAAACTAGCACGACGTAAAACATAAAAACCTGGTCTTCCTATGGAGTGACAGTCCCATAGGTAAGACACAGTTCCAGGCACGAGCCTCCCTATGGTGTGACAGTCCCATAGGTAAGACACGGCACGAATACTGGCTCTTCCATGGCGTGACAATCCCATGGGTCGAACACAGTCCAGGTCATACACGAGTGGCACCAGTCTGGCTCCTGTCCATACGACACCATCCTGCTAACACGGGTGGCACCAGTTTGGCTCCTGTCCATGTCAGCAAAATACTGGCCTCTTCACATGAGACACTGGCCTGGCCTCAAGTGAACGAGACACAAAAACTGGAGATGGACCAAATGGTCGGCCAATTGGTGACATGCTGTGAGAACCAATGTGTGACCTGTGCATACCATGATCCTCTGTCTCCTGCCTCAGCCAGCTGTCTAGATGCCTCAAAAGCTCTGTATGACAATCTGTCATGTGGCATCTCTCTGAATCTGTCTAGCAGGCATATAGTTTGAAATATGGCCTCTACCATCATAGGAGGCGTAGCAAACTCTGCTCGGATAATGTCATGAGGTATTAACGGAGTCTGCATAAAAAACCTCATGTATCATCCTCTCTTATGACAGTTGAGGGAATGAATATCCAGCAGCCAAGGAGAAGCCGCTTGGTGATGTTGGAGAATGTCTCATATCCAGAGCTAACAAGTAGGGGATCTGGATCTCTGGACCCCAGGGGTGTCTGGCCTTGTGAAGAGCCTGTGCTTTCCCTAGAAGGACTCCCCATGTGTGTGGTGCCAGAAAGCCTTGGGGTTGGAGTGTACAAACCTCTTGACTCTCCCTGTTCCGTAGTCATGAGGCTTCATGTAGGTCGTGGACCCGTGGTGCTTTATGGCTACCTATATAAAGGCTCTTGTTGTATCCATCCATTGTCCAGTGCATGTTGCTAACGCCTATCTTTTTGGCGAGTATTGCCCATTGTAAACCTCTTGCTAATAACAAGGTGATCTTGTCTGCGATCTCTCTCTCTTTCTCTCTCTTTTCATGTTCATGCTTCCGCTTGTGCACTCCAACATGGTATCATCGCTCTAGGTGGTGCGGGCTGCAATTTCATTGTGAGAAACTTCTTCTCCTCAGCGTTTTACTCCTCCACAGGCTGATTTTGTCAGTGTTTTGCATGGGACCTCCATTTGCGCGGAATTTTCTCGTCGGAGCATCAGCATTTTGGAGTCCTGCTGCTGTTTTTGGTGATTTCCTCACTGGATCTTGCTTGGGCATCTCTAGCCATAAGGATAGGTTTCCCCCCACGTGCAACCAGCCAGAGACGGCTTGTGGGCAGGAGAGGGGGTTGTTAGTAGCTCCTAATATTGGTATATATATATTTTAAAAAAATGACAGGCAAGGTCAGCTTTTGTAGCTATGGATTGAATGAGTTTCAGAGATTATGGACTGGATGTGTTCCAAGTTCATTGTCTGAGGTTTTGGGATGTGATGTGTTCACATTCCGCTATTGGAAGATTATGGGCATGGTATGTCCGTCAGCTCATCAGTCTATACTCCGAATTCCCACACTAGTGTGGGATTTTAGAGCCAAGCAGATTTCTTTGTTGTTCAATGTGGCATTATGTTTTGAGGAGACAGGTTGGTAGGTGCATCTTCCGCGGTGTATCCGGTATTTGTAGTACTGGGGTGTACATTGTTGCGTCCTCATCAGCTTTTCTTTTTCAGACATTTGCACACTATGAGTTGCAGAGGACTTGATCTTGTGCCATCCTGAGCTGCAATAAGCCCTAATCAATCTGCTGAATCAATTGCCAAAGTCTAGGGTTAGTCATGTCCATGTGGCATGCACATGACATCGCCTCCTGCTAAACTTGATGACGGGCTTCCAACTTCTGACCTTGGATGATTGTCATCATCCCCCTTGTCTCCTCATGGACTCCCACTGTCATCCTTCAAATCCTGGCAACCTTCCTAAATTCCTACTAAAAACCTTGCCATTTTCTAATTCCACTCCAAAGTTTGGCGTACCGTGTGAGTCAA
Source organism: Cibotium barometz (assembly GCF_041138505.1). NCBI lineage: Eukaryota > Viridiplantae > Streptophyta > Polypodiopsida > Cyatheales > Cibotiaceae > Cibotium > Cibotium barometz. The sequence continues at coordinate 46,123,463 of NC_141072.1, forward strand.
TGCATCTGTTCCATTTTGACCCCTTGTCCTTCATGCCCTGTCCTGGAACACTTCGTTGGTCTTCTTATCCTAAGTATTGAGTTTGGCATCTTCACTCCACCATCAGCACTTAGCCTTGCTGAGCCTCATGCTCTGATACCAATGTTACATAGCTCTGTGTCTTCTTTCAGCCCTAAGCACCTTTCCTAGGAACACATAGATGCAGCCATGTAGAATCAATGGAGATAAGAGAGAGAAAAAACCTGTTTTCACCTAATCTACAGTATATTCATAATATCCAAAAAGTATATGTATGTCTATACAATATATGAAGACCCTTGGCCTTCCTAAAGGTGATCTTGACTCCTAAAGTTCTAATGCTAGACCTGATCCCCAAGAGGGAACTAGATGATTAACACAATGCTATGCTAAGCCTTATATAGGCCCACTTAATGCCCTGGAGCAGGCCGACCTGCTGTCAGCCAGAAAAAAAGACAAATAACCATCATTTAATGCCGCTGGCTTTCACACGTGTGGATTGTCCTCTTGGCCAATCGTTGTCCAGCCCCTTGGACTTGCTCATGTGCCATCTTGAGCCTGCAATAAGCCCTAATCAATCTGCTGAATCAGCTGCCAAAGTATAGGGTTAGTCATGTCCAGGTGGCATGCACATGACAAATAATCCTTTTAGGGGGTTTTCACACACACATACACACATAAATAGGGGTTCACACACACACACACACACACACACACACACAAGGCTCCAAATCCCAACTTAAAAGGCTCTAGTGGACTTTAGGATGCCGAAATGTTCACAAGTGTACAGTGTACAAACAACTTCGGAGCTCCCACCGAAGATGCACTTCTATAGAGATCACTTTCCGTGGTTCACTGCGGATGGATACATCCAACAGCTGGGCTACTTGAGTGTTCAGATGTCCCATGTCATGTAGAATGCGATTGGCCAGATCAGGTTTCATCCCACCACCTCAGAGTGGAGACGGGGAGAGCTGAGCGCGTCTTCAAAGCCGGGGAGCTCATACGGAGACCCAAGTAGGAGAGGATCTGCCGATTATGCCACATAGAAGTTGAAACAGAGGAGCATTACATATGTCGTTGTCCAATATACTATGAGATCCATGGGAGGTTTCTTTGTCTATTCCACGAGGGATTTGGCCCACTTTCCAGGATCATTGACTTCCCGGGTCAATGCTTTCTAAGGCTTTTCTTGCTCAATCACTAATTTCTTCTAGACCCAAGAGGAGGACACCCAAACAGTGGATCTCGTGGACCCACCTTGGGCTGCTGTGGACCCGCCTCGCCGGATAGGAGTTACCTCAGACGGGCCTCCGCATTCCACCGTGCACGATACCCCTGGGACGTCGTCCACGATCCCCTCATCAGCTCTGGATCTAGGACATGCTCCAGTATTGGGCCGGTTTGCATGACAACATTCAAGATTTTGTGAATGTATGCCCGAATGATACCATTCAAGATCAGAAGGGTACTTCTTGAGGGGCCAGCTTTTGATGTCAGCTTGATTACACGTGTTTTGAAATCATAGTTTGTGAAGTTTTTTCTATGCCACTATAAACCTTGGCCATTTCATGGGGTTTGGAATGTAAAAGTGATATATTCATATCAAAGAGAGTGGGGTTTTTTGACAATCCAATTGTTGACAGTCCAATTAGATTGCTACCTTTTCACTACTAAACTCATGCAGTCCGTTACAGCATTACTGACCATTGAAGGAGGAGGGAAACAAATTGGATTTCCTCCTGCCATGTGCTTCAGAGTTTGGTCCAGCTCTATTGATGCATCTTCTGCATCAATCCTTTTCCTTTGAGCCTTCTTCTCAAGGCAAGCTGGAAAAGACCTCAGCTTTAGGGCTGAGAAGGGTTCCTTCTTGGGTGTTTCCGCCTGTTTTGTAGTTGAAGAAGCAATGTGAGGTTCTAAATGGCCTTACAATCATTCTTTTTGTCCTTGTCTTGGTGTGGGCACTAAGTTGCAAATTTGTGTTGACTGCTCCATTCTAATTTGCAGTTGAGGGAAAGTGCTACATGTCCTGTATTGAGGGCATTTTCTTGTGACTCCCAATTGAGCTCCTGATCTCACACCAGACTAAGTTCCCTCTGGCCCTGTTGCTGCCGTATGGCCAATGACAGTTTATGTAACAGAGAGAGAGTGCAGTGTATATGCAAATGTGAAAAGGGTGCATCAGTTCTTTTTCCTTAAACTTATTTTTTATCATAGCTTATTATGCTTGATGCTTGGTTTCAGATACTGATGTGGAAAGGATGTTGGCACGTGGGCGAGCTGTTAGGTGCCTTTTTGTTTATGCACCAGAAAAGGAAGGTTGTACTGCAATGGTGGGCATATTATGGGAACTTCAGCGTAAGGTCAGGCTCTTCCATCAGTCGGCAGAGACATTCTGGCTGCACAATGGGTCTTTGGTTGATAGAAGGCTGTTTCCAATGCAAAGTTGGTATCCTCCTCTTCTTGTACCCTGACTGCTGGCTCGGTCCAGATATTTTTGGTTGCACCATAGAATATTTGTTTTTACAAGGTTCATTTCCAATGGAAGGTGGGTAACCACCTCTTGTTTTACCGTGTGTGTTGGATTTGAATTAGTGCTTGCACATTTGTTGTCACATCCTTGGCATGGATTGGCGATGTTGTCATGCATATACACCATGCAAGGCGTAACATGGGTTAGTGTTACAACTATTATGATTTGTGTGGTGCCCAGGAAGTTGTTCCTTTTGTCAGAGTAAAAGCTTCATTTGAAAATGGATCAAAGGATCACAAAATGTTACACCCTAAGATATCATGCGCCCAAGTGGAGGCGTGCTATAATCACATTGTATAGTGTTAGGATGGTGAAAGATGTTTAAAAAATGAAAATAAATAAATAAAAGTATATATATATCTCACGCACACACGCCCATCTATAAGCACACACGCCCATCTATAAGAAAATGACATTCCCAGAGCCAAAGATGCCATGAGGGGTTGTCAACCTTGAGAGGGGAGGAGTTGCTGCTGCAAACAAAATTCAAGGATGGTTGCTCTACACGAGAATGTGTACTCTTACAAGAGATGGTGAATAGAGGGAACACGAGAATGTGTACTCTTACAAGAGATGGTGAATAGAGGGAACACCAACAAAAAAAACTGATGTTAGGTTGGGTGCTGGCTAGATAGACAGTGAGACTCCCAATAAGCCTCCATTATAGTATCTCCACCAGCAATGGTGAAGAATCCTCTATAGATATATTTTGGAAAGCCTCCATACGTGTACCAACTGACCTGCATTGGTTGCCATTTTACCTTTGCAAGATCACTAGCCTTGGGCAATAACGCATTGAGGCCAAGATGTGTCACCTTAAAGACATTCTTTAATTAGTGGCTCTTAGACTAGTTGGATCTTCTCATGGTGCTCACTTAAGGTCATTTACACACATACAATTGGCAACATGTCTTGACTTTCTCAAGTGAGGAAGTACAGATGGGCATTAGAGGGGCTCTTTTAAGAGACCAATTTTGATGAGGTGCTCATTGATATGCTGATACCAAGCATGTGAGGTTTTTTCAGCCGGTTGAGTGCCTTCCAAGTTTTGCAAAGTGCACATCTTGCTTTTGAACTAGAACTTGATGGTTGCCCGAGTTGCACCTCTGCCTCAAGGTTCCTCTTGAAAAAAAGGTCTTCTTGATGTATTGGCTACTTTGCTTGCACCATTGTATGCAAATGGCAGTTTTTCTAGTTGTGTCAGGGTGGCTCAAGCACAATGAATTTAAGGATGTTTCATCTTTCTCAATTGTGTATTTTTGTCTTGGCTATTTGTAGAACACTTGTGTGTATGTGCTAGGGTTTTCAAAGATAGAAAAGAGTGTAGCAAAATCACACATGCCTTGCACACAAGAGTCCTAAATAAATGATTTGTATCATGTACAAGAAAGAAATGTTACAATTGTACTTCAAGTACAAACGATAGGGTTGAGTGAAAACGTCAATTGTAGCCTTGTGGCCTACTTTATACTCTCGGCTCCTATAGAGAAACACTATGTGAAAAGCATCACTAAGATAAGTATATGATTATGATGATTTCCAATATACAGATATACATGAATCACTTTTGTTGGTCGGTGGTCGACATACATGTTGGCTTGTTGTCTCCATCATCACCATGTCATTTCTCCGAATCATCGTGACGTACTTCCACGTATCCACTTAAAGGAAAGTCTTTTCATAATGAGTGGGTTTTCATCTAGCACTTCTTGTAGTGGTAGGTGACTCAAGATTTTTCTTGGTTTCACGTGCGTTGCCATGTGAGTTTGCCTTGGCAAAGCCTTTCGTGCTTGCTGATCGAATGCTCCCATGTGTTGCCCAATTGTTCCCACGTTCGCTCCTTGACTCCTACAAGCTAGCCACATGTACATAGGGTGAGGTGTTTCACATCCTCCCCCACTTGCGTTGAAGTTCTCCCAAGTTGCACAATGTCTATATTAAGTGTCCTCTAAGAGAAGAAAGGTCCAAGCAAAGCTCATTCAAGGTACCCAAGATCTTGAACACTGCGAGATCACTTTCCATCCAATGGGAAGGCACACATTCCGTTCTTGCCATGTCAGCACAAAGACTTGCAAAGAAACTTGCGGATGACCAACTCTTGTTTGATCTAGTACTTTTTGTTTGTCCAACCATTTGAGACAAAATACTATTGATGACTACCCTCCAATAATCTACAAGAAGCCACATGAAGAACACTCCAAAGAATGGCTCAACAAAACTCTGCTATTCACATTTCAGCCACCAATGCATTTGTTAAGATGGATCACAAGAATTACTTGCATCAACTCCAATACACCTTGAAGAAAGAAAGCCAAAAAATCCCTAGAAAGAGTTTCACCAAATTTGGGTCCATCAGTACTCCTCAATACTTGACAAATTTGGTGATATGTCGTCTTGTGGTGCCTCCATGACATCGGACAATGCATAAACTCCACCTACGTCAAATAGCGGGTCTCTACCCTCCAAGCAGTCTACGCACACAAGTGCCAAAAAAGAAAAATTTGCAGGCTCACTAAGATTTGATACCAATTGTAGAACACTTGTGCCTATGTGTTAGGTTTTTTAGAGATCGAAAATAGTGTGGAGGAATCACACAATAAAACACATACGAGTCCTGAAGAAAGAAGTGTTAGTAGTATACTTTAAGTACAAATGATATGGATAGTTGAAAATGTCACAATTGTAACCTTGTGACCTACTTGCTATATACTCATGGCTAGAACTTGGCCTACAAAGAAATGCTCTATGAAGTTTATGACTATGATGATTTTTCAATATACACATCAATATTGTTACATGTTGTCGACTAGCGCCCCCGACTATAAGATTTGCCACATCACCTGCACTAGCGAGTCTCACATGGACTTTTACGCCTACTCTCTGATTGTTTCTGTGCCTATTGTCCGCCACATGTACCTAGGGTGAGGTGTGTCACACTATTGGTCTTGGCAAGAATGACATGCCAAAAAGAGAGAAACTTGAGTGTGACATTCAAAGGAAGTTTGACTAAGATTTGCTGGCTCTTATTCATGGCAAAAATGACATGCCAAAGAAGAGGTAAGCTTTGGCTTACATAAATATGACACTCAAGGGGAGTTTAAGAATGATTTTCTATATAAGCCATTGGAGAATGATACTCTTTGTTTATACTTTCAACCACAACATTGAATCCTTAGTGTAGACAACACAACGATGCTATAGTGTAAGATGATAGTATATTGAATAGTGGAGCATGACACATCAATGCTCCAACACAACAATGTTGTAATGTAAGATGATAGCATATTAAATAGTGGAGCATGACTGATCAATGTAGCAAGTATATTAAATAGTGGAGCATGACTGATCAATGTACCAAACATGATAATAAAGACAATCACACATTAATCATATAAAGAAATCTTTACATTAGAGACTTAATGAAAATTGTTTGACTCCCGGGTGGATTACTATGCCATAAAACATTAAACACTTGATTAGCTCCACATGTGAAAGTAATATTTTCGTGTGTTTAAGTTAAAAGCCTAGCACATGTCATTAGGTTGTGAGCGTGCTAGCCTGTCATCCGGATCCTTACTTCGTTGTCACACTGGAGAGCTCCATAGCCATGGGGTGTGGAGGAAGAGCTTGAAACACCTTGATGAAGGTGAAAAGAAGGTTTTCTACACTATGGATCTCACTCACAAGAGGTGAAAGAAGAGAGGAAGCTCATGCAAAAGAGAATGTACAACAACTCCTATCCAAGTATGCATCCATCGAGCCAAAGAACTCATGCAAGAGAGTAGGGAGAGAGGGAAGAGAGATCAAATGAATTTTATTTCAAGGGGAATGACTGCGTATTGCTTAATGGCAATATTATGTGTCATAGCTGAAAAAACATCCATGGCAACTATGTTGAGTCCTAAGCAAGTATATACACGAAGTTATAGACTTCCCCTATTTTGCATGAAGCACAAAGTAAGGCCGATTTATATGATCCAGCTCCGTCTTACAAAAGATAAGCATCTAGTTCAAAAAATTAAGATGGCAAAGAAGTCTGATCATGTGATCAAACCATGTAGATTGAAGGAAGAAGATGAGAAAAATGACACTTTGAAGCCTTTTGAAGGAGTCTGGGAAGAATGTTGAAGTGAAATTAGAGCTGTTTGTGGCAATTGAAGAAATTTATGCAAAGGTGGAAAATTCCTTAGCATCCTCGATGGTTTATGGATCATCAACAGGGGAGTATCTCGACATATGACCATTCAAAAGGGCTAGTAGGTCTCCCTCAAGACAGTGGAGGAGTCCGTCTTAGTAGGTCAAAAACTTGATGTTTGAGAAATAACCTCATTAGGTGGAGGAGAAGGCTCCATCCACACGATCTTTTAATGAAGAAGTAGCCTAGTAGACACAACCACCACAAGTGACAATACCAACTCCACAAAAGGTGGATTTATCAAATGATGAAGATGAGAAGCTTGTAACACCATAGAAGGGCATATCCTAAATGGGTGAAGTAGCTTTTAGATGGGAAAGCTCCATTGACAATCACAGAAGAGCTAACAACTATTCACAGATCTAAGAGAATAGAGGAGAAAAAGAGGGACTCTGCTCACATTGTCAATATGGCCTTGATAGTTGAGATAATGAAAGTTCAGGAGCCATCTAGGTTGGAGAAGCAAGAAAGGAAGAGATGATGACTAAAAAGTGATGGAACGGCAAGAAAGCAAGAAAACAATGTGGAACAAGTAAACAAGCCAATGTAGAAAAGAAGTAAAGAGAAGCTAGGTCTAACAAACAAGAACCCTCATTCCACCAATCCACTGTTCTTTTAAAACACCAAAAAGTCATGGCCATTGATTTTACATCAAGCAAAATTCAACCAAGATACAATGATAACAGTACACACAAAGATATAGTGAGAATAGTACACACAAAGATGAACTACAAATCAATGTTTTTTTCCCAATACTTTGACAAAGACCTCTCATTGTCCATAGTACTCTAACAAAATACCCTCTTGCTAATCTCCCCTTCCATAATCCCTAATCTTCTCCCTTCCCAAGCTCTTCTCTTCTCTATCTACCTCTCCATAGACACTAATCTTATTCCTCCCCAAGGTCTGTTTCTCTCTCTACCTCTCCATAGTAGCCACTAATCTTCTTCCTCCATAGCCACTAATCTTCTTCCTTTCCAAGCTCTCTTTCTCCTCAAGCTCTTTGTCTCTCTCTTTCTTTCTCTACACCTCCTCTACACATTATTGCCCATCTGCAAATCTTTCCTAGCTCGTCTATAGCCCCTTATCTTGTCTTCCTCCCTAAACTCTTTTTCTCTCCCTCTCTTCATCCATGATATTATGGCTTTGTAAAGCACTTTAAGAAGACATAAGGAGGAGATTGAAGAGCTCCAATTTCACAACACAAAGGATGAAATGGGGAAATAGGTAGGAAACAAGCTATCATAAGGAAGCTTGGGTTTTCATGCAGCTAAGTGCATATGGTCCACACCATGTTTGTTAGAGCGAGGGGGCACACATACATATGTTGGAAAATAGCCACAAAAACTTCCTCCCCCTTTTGCTTAAACCCAAGAAACTTACCCTTCCAGTGATGATTTGCGCCGACATCCATATTTGACCCCATCATGAAGGAACCAAGTTTTCTTGCAATTGTAAAGCACCCCATATTCCTGTTTGTCCTAATGTGCTAACTTTCATTCCATATTTTTTATAGTTTGATGAGTTTTTGTGCTTGTGTTTGTGTTTGTGCCTTATTTGCAGACATATTCCCATCAAACTTGGTTGAGGAACAACCCCTACGGAGCCCCACAGGGACATTTCAAGCTATCCATACAAGTATTGGTTAGTCAATGCTTCCTTCACATAGGCCCATAGAGCTTTCATATAGTAGAGCTTTCTTTTACTCTCACTCATACCTAGCATACCCACCCGAGATAGTGGGTTTGGGAATCTTAAACCCATCCGCGATCCTCCACTAGTGGCCAAAACTAGACACTTGGTCGGTCACTTCTTTGAAATCAAATATGGCTTGTGATATCCACACATCTTTGAAGTATTCAAAGCCATCTAGGTTGGTAGACCTCATTTGGTTTTTTCCCACTCATATTTTTTTGTGGCCTTGCATTCACCCAAGCTTGCATCATGTTCATATGTAAAGTGATAGAAGGGACGCAAATGCATGCCTTGCTAGACAATTGAGATGTAGTGGGGGGGATTCACAAGAGTGACATCTATAAGTGTAAAGTTGTAGATTATCCGTCTCTTTTTTATACTTGAAAGCACGCTTTGCTTTGTATATTCTCTTCCACTATGAACGGTGGATGAAGAAGCATGGAAAATGGATACCATTTCAAGCATCAGAGGAGGAGGTTGTACCAATTGAGGTATCTATTAGGTTGCCTGGTGGCTCGGTGGAAAGAGTGAATGCTAGCAAGCATTGGAGCCTTATGGACCTTCGTGAGAGGAGCACTACAACATCATGGGGATTGAGGAAATAAAAGAGGCGAGGTTCAAATTGAAAAGAAGAAAGGTGATTTCCTTGACTTATGCATTAACTTTGTTGATTGCTCACTCATTTCTAATATTGGCTTCCTAATATGCTCTTGTAGATTGGAAAGGGGATGGAGCCAACCACTATGGTGGTAGATGACTTATGGACACATTGATGACTTCAATGGTCTCTCGATTGTAGGACTACTCCCAAACTATTTGAGTTTAGATGTTTTGTTTAGCCTCACAATGTAGATTTTTTCCCCTTTTTTTAGCCCCCAAATTTAGATACAAAAATGATGCAATTTGTTAGTGTTGAATAGAAGTTTCATCTTGCTTACTTTGTTGATGTTGAATAGAAGATTCATCTTCGTTCTTTGTGCTTTTTTTTGTGCTATTTTGAAATGATGTTATTTGCTAATTAAATTTAATTTTCAATGTCTACAAAAAGTAGGCTTTGGGTGCCCGAACAATGGTAGCTCTCTTTTTGTGCTTTTTTGTAATGATGTTATTTGTTAATTAATTTTAATTGTCAATGTCTAAGAAGGGTAGGTTTTGGGTGCCTGGACAATGTCGAAGAAGGGTATGTTTTGGGTGCTTGGACAATGGCCATATGTGAATGTACTATGGCCGTGTCCTTCTTTCAAATCATAAATAGCCACTTTGGGGTTCACTTTTCTCAACTCATACTCTATAGTTCCTAGTACACCTTTATCAAACAGCGCACTAGAGCTCCTAGCACACCTTTCTCAAACCACACTCAAGATCTCCTAGTGCTATGATAAAATACGATGCTTTTATGTGTTTCCTTGCTACTATAGACTATCCCGAGTGAAGTGAATGTTTCTACATGTTCAATTTCTCCATTGATCTTGCCAAGACAATCGGTCTTGTGCACAAAGACTATCAGGAGACCATCAAGTACATGGAGCGATACTTGGCGCCCCACTCCGTCATGTTACCCTCATGCAAGGTGTGGGTGCCTTGTGACTTCTTTGCAACATCAATAAATTTGAGCACCCTTTCATTCAGAGGCTTAAATGTTACAGAAGGTTGCTCAATCTTTGAAGCAACTATGCACCTTATTGGCACAAGAGGTTGCAACCCTCAAAAAGGGCAATTTGGGGATCAGCTTTCTCTCATGGGTTGCCACTTTCATCTTCCTTCTCAGTGAGGTGGACTTCGATGAGGAGGTGAACGCTAGCCTTGTAGCTAGGCGGTTTCATGCACAATGCCCAAGGACCTTCAGATTGAGGAGACCTCCCCCCATAGAGAGGAAAATCGGGGATATGTGGCCTTTCCTCATGGTGCTAAGGATGTGGCATCCTCTTCTCAGCTTGACGGTGTGGGGCCATCATAGGCCCAAGAAATTACAGAGGATGGAGAGCTCCCTTGCCCAAGTTTGAGCTTGGCACAACTAAGCTCTAAAGGAGTTCTTCTTCTTGCACAACTTAGAAAAGTTGTGCAAATTGAGGATGGATGAGTGCCTTGGGATCATTTCTATCAAGGCCTCCTTATTCCCATATGATCACAACTCGGTAGCCCCGCTCGAAGAGAAGTGCCTAATGCCTCTTCGTGACTTAAAGGTGCAAGAAGAAGTGCAGATCGTAGAATAGTCTAGGCAGAGCTCAATACTGGGCAGCAGGAGGCCATGGCCCCCACAGTGGCTGGAGGTGGAGCAAGCCCATAACAACCCATTAGGAATAAGGAGACTTCATACATCAACTTGCATGCAAAACCCAAGTATGCCAATGTCGATGCTCAGCAACATGTATTATTTCTTGAATTTTCCATGCCATGGTCATCATTAAAAAATCCAATAATATTTATAGAATATTAATAAATGATGTGCTTACAGGATGTGCTAGAGATGGATGAGTGGGCAATGTGCCACAAGGTAGAAAGAGGAAGGCATGGAGTCCCAACTTTGCTCTAGCCCACTACCTCAGAGTGCTGCCCCTCAAAGACATCGTGATCGTGTACAAAGAATTCACCCCCAATGCCACCTTCCCCCTTTTTGCCTTTTCCAATGTCCCCTTTTCCAAATTGTATAATACTTGTAAAAAAATCATTGGCCTTTGCTAATTTTGGAAGTGAATCTAGGGGTAAGGTGCTAGTGCACACAACCATAGGGGAATCCTTAGGGAAAGGCGAACCAAATGACATTGCTGCCTACTACCATCCTTTTCGGTGAGGTGCCTCTTGCTAAAAAGCGATGCACCCAACTTGTTTTAAAGAGAACCCCAAAACATTATATGACGATATATTATTAATGCAATGCTACAACCCTATTAGTGCATTCCTACAACCCTATTTCTAACATTCGCTCCTTGCCCCATGTGCTGCTGCCTACCCCTAACCCTCAGTCACCTATTTTCTTGAATCGGATCAAGGCCCTTTTGGGAGAAGAAAGAGGACTGTGAAGTGTGCAATACTTTGTACTATGTTTTTTTTGTTTTCGGGTGCGTTTTGGGGGCCGTTCGCACGGTTTTTGATTTTTTGTAGACATCTTCAGGGATCGGATTTGCATTGTTCTTCATCGGATTTTGGAGTAGTTTTGTTAGATCTACTACAGAAGGGTGTGCAGATACACGAGAAAGCATCTACGGGCTCCACTTTAGCGACATCGATCTCTGCATCTTACGAGTTAATTCTACTCACTATACTCTGCATTTCTTTCATACACCTTGCAAGTCTCCCATTGTTAGTGACCTTATCAGCAAACCACCTTGGTTCAAAGAGCACTCAACACTTTGCAGTTTGCATGATTACTTGCTTGGGTATTCTTAGAAATGGCAGATAGCGATGTATTTTGGATGTTATATTCGCTAAGGATAAGCCTAACGGGACCAACTACTCGTTATGGTCCTATATGATGCGGCATGTATTGGTAGCCAAAGGGCTATGGAATGTTTTGGTTGGTATTGAGAAACATCTAGGTTCCTCTGATGAACATGATGTAGAAGGCACATCTGTAGACATGGACTTAGCATTACCACAACATAGCATACCTCCCACACAAGAACAAATAAAGTGGGACGGAAGGGATGTGCAAGCACATGCATTTCTTGTTTTGCTAGTTAAGAGGAGTGTCTCATGGCCTTTACAGGCTAGATGCATATGAAACACAAAGGCATGCTGCATATATAGTTTTTGCCACAAAAGCAATGGGTGGTGCTAAGTTGTGGCATGCACACTTTGGAAATGAAGTTGGCAACTTCTCCTCAAAGAGGAGCCTCTTTTGCCTCTTCAATGATGCCAAAATCTCTCCATATCCCAATGGTTGTTGTTGTTACTTTCACCTCTAGCATGTTCTTGTCTGCAAGGTTTATCACTTTCTTTGTTGTGAGCTTCTTGTAGAGCTTCTGCACTTTCGAGGTTGTTGTCCATGCTTCCATAAGGGCATCCGATCTTGGTTCTTTATCTTTGAGGTGCATGAAATATTGAAGACTTAATTTACTTAAGATGCTTGCAAATGTCGTAGTATTAGAGGGATTGGTGGATGAACCCATGATAATAGAGTTTATGCCCAGCCTACAATATGAAGATATAAGGGGTGGGTGGGGTAGGATGTATTCCTATAAAAAGAGTAGTTAACTATTTTAAGGTCTCACTCAAAATTTCTCTCTTTCACTCACACTCTCTCTCGTGGCCTCTCCATCTCTTTCTGTTGTCAATTTAATTACGTAAATGTTTTACAGCAAAAGCAAAAAACAATGCCATAGATATAATATGAGTGTACAAAACTGCATCACAATAATGTGTAAATCAATATATTTTTATCATTACAAGCTATGAAATATATCAATAAGGGCGCTGCAATTATTGGAAAGTAGCTGCATGTAGGGAGCTCTACTAAATAGTGTATGTGCAGGTGGGAATAGCGGCCTTGCAAGTTTGGGACGTGGTGCCCATGATGAGGGCATCTCATAAAAGAAGCCACAAGGGACATTTATGGCATAACAGGTCAAAAAGGGGGATCCCTTAGAACATCGGTGGGTAGTAATGACGAGGCACTTGACCTTGTTTGGCTCATGGGTATTGGGGTAGGTGGAGGGTAGTGAAGAACGAGTGGAGATGATGTCCCCACGTCTCTACTGCTCTTGTTGAGCGTACTCATTGATGTCATCCTGAAAATACTATTAACCCAAATATTTGAGAACATGCAAAATTGGTTGTATACATGAACTAAAGCACACCTCATCTCTCTCCATGCTAATGTAATGTTGCATGCGCTAGCAAGGGTCTCACTACTGGTAAAACAATCTAGGACTGCATCCCCTCGATCAATAAACATCCCAAGTAACCACTTGTTGCTCGTAGTAAAATATTTCATTAGCATATATAAATGGATGACAATATAAAAGACAATGAATATATAACGATTACACTACTTGAAACAAATTGTAATGAAGTGAGTGCTATAACCTTGCGAAAGGCTCGCTATGCTTAATAACATCTTGGATGGGATTCCTGTCCACATCCATCTTGTATGGTTGCAGTTTAGGCTCTATGAAGATATCGTCATCCACCTCAAAACCTGGACAATTTGCAGCTCCCCGCCTGTCATACTTTGGTTGACTGGACGTACTCTAATTGGGGTGTGTAAAGATGGCGCGATGACCAAAACAATGACCTCCTACTACGTGCACACACTTGTAAGTCCGTTAGGGAAATCATGGTTGTTCGCTTTTAAAAAAAAACCACTCCTTCACTCACCTCTTCTTGTCCATCTTTTGACATGACATACAAGTATCATGGAAAGCTCAAGAACAAAGTCCTGCACAATGTAAAGTTCTAACTCTCTGCCTCTCGCACAGCAATCCCCAAGTGCTCCACATGTAGAGTACAAACCATAGTGCCGTCGGTATGCACGAACTAGAAGCACAATGAGTACAAAGGCTAACTCCACCTCCACAAGTACCTCCCTAAATACATTCCATTGGGGAACCACAACCTTGGTCTTGGGCAGCACAAGATTTGTCAGAAAATCGGCCCACACCAAGCGTAGGCCTCCAAGGCTATTGAACACATCCATGCTTCCTAACTCCCATGAATTATTGCAATACTGCAAGATTCCTAGAACAACAAGACATATAAGTGGATTGCAAACTATATAACCACGATTAATGGAGAGAGTCAGTAGCATGGGTTAGAGATCATACCTGTGTTTTCGCTTTCCCACAAAAGTGCGAGATGGATGATCAATGTTGGAGTTGAGACCCCGAAGAATGCTCTCTCGGATGGAGGAATATGGGCATCTCTCATTGGTTGCAAACTCACCACCACCAATATGTAAATGAGCCTACATTTCCTACATTGTGAACCAGCTTTATGTGTCTAGCTACATATAAAAAAAACTTTAATGCAAAAAGAGAAAATATGTGATCTTACTCTACATTTGGAATATGTGCCCAAGAGATCTTTGCTAGCTTGGGAGTAGTGAATCTACTAGCCTTTTTACTCCAGCACCCTAGTAGGAGATCACTTTCTTGAAAACCTCTTTGCCATAGTTAAGGTTGGCAATTTGTGCCAACTCATGTCCCCTCTTTGTAAATAGCGCCTCCGTTTCCTTTAGGGCATCTTTATAATTCTTGTTAAACATGTATTCTTAACTCCCCATAGGGCAAGCCACCACTGACCTTAGCTTGGTATGTGGCATCGAACTCAAACTACAATTTATGTTTTAGAAACATCTTTTGAAATCAAAACATGGATGTATTGTAGTCTCAGTATGAGGCATGCACATACCTTGCACACTAACTTGCACACCAATTGAGAGAGAAGTGCCATGGGAAGCGTCAGCCACTTTGATCTGTTAGGCCCCCGATGCCTAAGAGCTTTCTTGGCCCCCATGCACGATTTGTGTCACTGAACTTTGACAACAACGATTGTGGATGAGCAAGGCCCACACACTGCATCATAAATATATCATGTGACATTGTGTTTGACACATGAATGGTAGTGACCCTAGCAATTTGGCATGCATAATAAATAAGGTATATGATAACATATAAGATGTTTCTTCATTTCAATCACAAAAAAACAAGATACAATCTACTTATTTGTTTATCATGCATATCATCCAATAGGAACTTGGGCTCCTCCTCCTATAGGAATCGGACCACCCTACAAATCACCTTTGGAACCTTCTCTCTTTCAACTTGAGTGGTTTTGTCCATTCCTACCATGCTTTGAAATCGATGGTTTCCATCCCAGATAACAAACAACTTCCCAACCATGTGTTGCCATCCTTCCGTCCGCTCTAGTATCATGTTAAACTTTGCTGACAATGATAGGTCGTGACCACTGTGCCGACTGCACTTCAACGTCGAATGGAAGGGGCTCTTGGCCAAGGAAACGCTCAGAGACAATGAGCACCGCTACTACCAAACTGGTATGTGCTCTCTTCTATGCTTTTGATTAACCATTTGATGCAATTCTCATTCATACACAGATTGATGAGTTTGCAAAAGGAGGTGACAAAGAGGCACTCTAGAAAGGCAGTGATGATTATCAACCAAGTGGTCCTCCACCCAATTTGTGGAGAAGTGTCAATCAACCACTTGGCTGAAACTCTCATTTATGGGCTCCTCTTCTTCGGGGCAATCATGGCACTATTACTGGCAACACGATTGTTGGTGGGTGTTACAGGAGTAGGCCTCGCACACCCAACTGTAATCTATATGGATTGGTTACCTCGCTTGATGTGGCAACTTGTGACATGTCCACATTTTGCGACATTGCGATCTCGTTTGGATTTTCAGTGAAGCCCTTGGATTGTAAATGTATCTGGGGAGGAATTTTCTTTGGGGGTTTGAGATGACAAGAGTGAGAGATTGAGAGAGGCGTTTTGATTAATTCAAATGATGGGGAGAGAGAGAGAGAGAGAGAGAGAGAGAGAGAGAGAGAGAGAGAGAGAGAGAGAGAGAGAGAGAGAGAGAGAGAGAGAGAGAGAGAGAGAGAGAGAGAGAGAGAGCATTAAGGTGCAAATGGAGGGAGAGAGAAGCCCTGTGAGGAAAGTGTGAGGAGAGATTTGAGGGAGAGAGAGAGAGAGGGCGTGTGAGGAAGAGAGATGGCATGTGAGGGATTTGTGAGGGGCATGTGAGAGCAATTTGAGGGGGAGAGAGGGCGTGTGAGGGAGAGAGAGGGCATGTGAGGGATTTGTGAGGGTGTGTGAAAGCAATTTGAGGGAGAGAAAGAGGGCGTGAGAGAGAGAGAGAGAGAGAGAGAGAGAGAGAGAGAGAGGGTGTGTTAGGGTCTAACGGCTTAAGAAGCCATTAGACAGCACTTGACACCGTGGTAGACATCGCGTGTGTGGAATGTGTAGTCCACGTCAGTGCTGCCACGTGTATATATGTATATGTATATGTATAATCATATATATATATGTGTGTGTGTGTGTGTGTGTGTGTGTGTGTGTGTGTGTGTGTGTGTGTGTGTGTGTGTGTGTATGTATATGTATATATACATATACATACACACACACACACACACATATATATATATATATTTACATATATATTTATATTCTCTTATTCCCTTTCAAAATAGATAAGACCACTGGTGAAAAAGGAAAATCTATTTTACTAGTCAAAATCTATTATTTGAAAATCATGCATGTTTATCATCTCAAGATTTGTACTAGGCTTCTCTTTGTGATTATGGTTTGGTTCTTAAAATTTGTCAAAGTACACAATATATATGTATATATATTCACTAAATTTGATTTTTGTAAATTAATATTGTTTCAAAAATATTAATTACATTAAAACGACCAAATTATTTAAGGGTGTTAATCACCATTCATTTTGTGTCTACTTGGTACCTGTTGTGACATTCTTTTTTGTTCTTGTGTACTTCTTTTTGTGCCTTTTTACAATGAGCTGCACAAGAATCTATGTTTCAGCAATGGTTGAGTTCTCGTGAGTGCAAAGTTCTTACAAGAACAAGTAGTCCCCATGTCATTCTATGGATTGCAAGAAATAGAAAATATTGGATCCCAAGAGTTATGTGTTCCTCTAGAGCTTACCTCTAATCATGAGGGGGAGGAGTTTTATATACTTGAGCACTCTCTTTTTGCCAATTACTCCGTAATAGTTGATGCTTCATTAAACTCAAACCGACAACCATCTTAGATAGCCCGCCTAGAGAACTTCTAACTCAGTCTAATGTGATAGATTTATGCATCCCCTTACAAGATAACAACAAAACCAATGCATTAACCTCATCCACTATTGCAAGAGGAGATGGCAAGAGCATTTTGGAATACCTTTGGAGCATGAAGAAGGGTAACACATTAACAAAGATTTTGTTGAATGTCTAAGAGGTTATCAAGGTCGTGGAGATTCCTAGGTAATATAATGGTGATTAACAACGATTTTGTTAAATGTCTAAGAGGTTATCAAGGTCGCGGAGATTCCTAGGCAATATAATGGTGATATTGCATTTGAGTTCCCACACCAACCATGGGAACACGTGTAGGAATGGACTCCATGGAGCATAAGTATGATCCCCAATGGTGGTCAAAGCCACAAACCTCCAACATTGTCTTCCCTAGAGTGTGTCGGAAAAGCCATTGCCTAGGTAGTTTGAAGTGTGTGAATGAGATTTGTGTGTGCTTAAAGAACCATATGGTCTCAAATACATCACATTTTACTGGAAGCATGCTAAAGGCACCAACCACTGGAGAGGAGTGCAGCAATGCGTCTGGAAAACTCCTTTAACATTACTGCTCATTGTCGATGATGTACATCGCTACATGCAATTGCTACATCTATTATGTGATACCCTCTGACAAGATAATGAGTTGAAAAATTATACACATTGATTTCCATCAACATAATATACAGGCAAGCACATCAAAGGCAAGATAAAGAAAATGCTATCCCCAGGGTGTTAGGAGTAGATTCCAATGTCAAGGCAAGAATGGTACAAATGTGTGTGGCAAAAGAAATTGTGATGGCAGTACTAGTGCAGGAACGTGGTTCCTCACATTCCATTGGGGAATAAGAGTTCATCATAATTGCAGAGGAGATGAGAGCACTGGTGGAAGACAACTAGTAAGATGAATTAGTTGGGCAGTTATGTTTTTGTAAATGAGTTATTAAAAATCTAGATAAGTGAAGTGTGAAACCTAAACAATTTGATTTTTAGATTTCAGAGGTCAGTAAACTATAGCCCAACACGGGCCTTCTAAGGAGAACTTTGGCTTAGATGCACTTTTGAAGCTTAAACAAGAGTGCACTTACAACTTTTTCACGGAAGGAGGTCCTTCTCGGACAAGTGTCCTCAGGTGGTGAGAAGTGCTTTGTTTTCAAGATGTCCACAATTGGAGCCGCTTTAGGGTTGGATTTGGTGAATCGAATGCGATGGACCGGCTCTAAGGACCTATGACATGCATGGATATAGTTTAACCACACCTGACAAACATCAAATTGGGTGACCGTGGGCTGGTCATGTGTAAGATCCAAGGTAGCATATTACGAATGTCAATATTAAAGTAGTTAGAGGTGGTCAAGTGTGTCACATCTTAAATGACTAAATTTTTCACACAAAAGGTAGGATCTTCTAATAACAATTATGACGTGAAATAAAAGAGGAGGATATGGAGGCCCAATGTCTATTTTGAGAATGCATTAATGAGGTGATGGCAAACCATGGTTGTGAAAGGGCAAAATCTTTGGTTTCATGGTAACTGGAATGTAGTTCCAACATTTGTTCAATGATGGGAAAAATAACGTCTTGATAGATAGGGAGAGGTCTTGCCTATTTCATTAGAATCAGAGCATGGTTGCCCACACAACAAAGTATGTGTGCACCACATCTCAAGGAGAGCACAAAGCAATGTGTGAGAGAAGTGGTGCATGGCTCCGAATGAAGCTGCATCAGTAGATGCTTGATTGATATGTCAATGGTGGTGCAATGGTCATGTGATGGATAGGAATATTTCAAAAATAGACTCTTGATTGAGTTGGTGTGGGAGGTGCACATAGCACATTGGGGTTCATTCATGACAACAATAGAGAGAAGTAATGATGGTCCAAATACCCCAAGAACAAACCTAGCAGAAAGCAAGTATGGTAGTTGGCTTGCAAGGGAAGGATATAGACGCAAGATTTCTCTTTATGATCCATGTACTATATCCATGTACTATCGATATGGCATGCAATTTTGCAAAGCACTAAGGTAGTCTCTTACTCTCAAGGCAAGCACATAGGGAGAGGACCAAGCTTGGAGAAACTAAAAGAACAGTTGTCTACAAGCCCATCCCAAGTGGTCTGAATAGTTAATCAAGCAATTGAAGGAACACCCATGTATACGGTGCCTACCCCCCTCACCAGTGGTTGGACAAAGAAAGTGCACGTCACAAGAGACCGACCAATGTGTTCATTGATATTGATGATGAGTCCACGTATCGAACAGAGTATAACGTGCATGTACGATACCGCAAAGTATGCGAGGAGGCCGGAAGATCATTTTTAAGGAGCGTGATACAACTAGTACTCCAAAAAGAAAAGCAAAAGTCATAGACTGCAGTGTGATTGAGCACAAGAAGGTGAATTAACCAATGTGGATAATCCGAAGGACATGCATTGGTGGCAACAAGGTCACATGCGACGAAACACATCATGGGGTAAGAGGTGGGGGCAACACATAGCCGGATTTGCAAAGGGTGTACCTACACCATCTTTTGAAGACTATCACAAGCACCCTAATGGTCTCATTAGAAAATGGTTGTGGTTTTTCCTTGATCACGTGCTTCATTGCTATATTGTGAACACAAACATAGACCCATAGCGCAATCCACCACCCAAGATATGGCCAGCTGCTATGGGAACTAACCTCTGTTAATCCCATTTTGGATTAACAAGCATGATCCTCCAATTATTTGAGAACATTAATAAGTGTCATGAAACAGCACTATAAAAGTTGTACATTATGAGATATTGGCTACCCAAGGCCTAGTAAGTAAGTTTTGGGCGCCCAAGTGTGAATAAGGGCCAAATGTATATAAGGCATTTTCTCATAATGAAAAGACACAATCCCCTTTGTGCTATAGAGAGCTCTCCCTTGTGTCTTGAGAGAGATTGAAGGATAGAGAGAGCATTCTAGCATTGTTCCTCTTTTATGCTTGTGTGATTCATGCTTGTGTGAGAGAGTGAGAGAGAGAGAGTGATTGCCTTATGCGACGGTGTGAGCGACTCTACGGTGACATCGTGGAGGTGGAGCTTAGAGGCTGGAGCTTAACAAGCGAGCTTGGAGGCCTCAAGGGACTTCAAGTTTGAAGCATTGGTAAGTGCCCTATGACAATTTTGATCTATTTCTCATCCTTTAGGTGAATGTGTAGAGTTCCCTCTTGGAGGTGTGGTAGCCCATAACATTTTTGGCGTCACTGCTGCTGCCTGGGAAACACCTTTGTTTCTTCCATCCTCTTGGCGTTTTAGCTCCCATTGCATAAGATTCATGATTTTCCTTGCATTCTGGTAGTACATTGTGTGGAAAATGAATGGATAAGATGTGTGTGGTAGGAAGAAATTGTGAGAAATTGGTTGTGATATTGTGTATAATTGTGGTGGAGTGGTCTTAGGATAGAACTTCACTATTTTTTCTTTGTTAATCTTGATATTTGCATCATTTAAAGCACCAACATGAATGAGAAGGTTGGAATTCTTTTTTTCCTTCTTTTTCATAAATTCACAAAATCAAAAACAGAAGGAACTATTGAATGTACCAAGAACTTGCATTCCCTTCTTTAGGTGGGGCACTATCAATTTGGGGTCAACTGGATAAGTATTACGCACCCAAAATCTTAAACTTTCAATGCGGGAAGTTCCACGTGAAACTACAAAAAAACGTTCACGCCGTGAAACATTTTCTGCAACTTCATGCTGTGAATTGCTTTGTTGTGAAATCAGTGCCACAATTAATGCCAAAAATCACGGGATTACCTTGCCAAAAATAGGCAACCTTATCTTGACACCTCTAACGCCCGCGAAGTCTGCCAAAATTTTTGAGCACGTGAAAGTTCAGCAAAGCATTCACAACGTGAAACCTTATGAAGTTGTTCATGGCGTGAAACCTTGTGAAGTTGTTCATGGCGTGAAACCTTATGAAGTTGTTCACGGCGTGAATCCTTTTTTTGTTCATGACATGAAACCTTCTCTGCAGACTCACAAGTTGGCCAAATCCAACGAATAGTCAAACCAAGGCCACAAAGGTCGGTAAAGCAAGGCAACCTATATTAAAGAGAGGGGATCTGACCCGAAAGGAAAAATTTTTGAGCACGTGAAAGTTCAACAAAACGTTTACGACATGAACCTTTTTTGACTTTTCACGTTGTGAACCATTCTCTACAATTTCACGGCTTCAAATAGAGTGATAGAATCGAAAGCAAAATAAAATTGGGTTGACAAATAGCTTATCAAATCGTACATACATGCACTTAAGATCTGGAAAACTCATCGGAGACGATCTTACACTTGACGATAGTGCATTGAATCACCTAGGATCTTCCTATCAAAGAAGTGTGGGATCAGGACATTTCACAAGCACACACCTGAGTGTTTTAAGAAACCTGACCACCACTGAAACTAGTAGTGAAGAGTCCATGGAAGAAGGGTTAAGATACGCTGGGTTTGGGGAAGAGGAGAAACCACCCTCCCCAACCAGGGTCCAATGGTATCATTGATATCACCTGGGGATTTTTTGGTCTCCAAACTAGTCTTGATGACGAAGAAGCGCAATCTGTGGACATGGGTCCATCAACCAACACTGGACTCGGTCCACGACAAGAAGTGGCCATCTAAACGTCAAATTCTAGGTTGTTGAATATTGGTACCCCCCGAATAAGATAGGACATAGAAAGTGCGGCCAGGACGGGTCAAATATTCTTCCCCACACCACTGAGGAAGTAGAGTTAGACTTCAAACGAAGCGAGGTGGAACGATAGCTACTACGAGAATTCAGCTCAAGGAAACAAGAGCTTGACACACGAAGGGCAAGAGTTGAGCAAAAGGAAACGAGAAGTTTTAACCCACTCCAGTCACAAGGGAAGGAAACGAGAAGTTTTAACCCACTCCAGTCATCACAAGGGAAGGAACCAGAAATAGTTATGGGAAGAAGTGAGGGAGAAATTCCAAACTTGGAACCCATAAACGAGGAATCGAGAACGGGGGAAGGGTTTACAACCAATACCATAGAAGAGGAGGGTAACCTAGCAAGCATGGCGAGTGAAGTAGAGGACCGTCTGTACATCAAAAAGGATATTGAGCAGATGATCAATCACCCTATGTTCCTACAAGACATGGAACTCCTAATTCTGCAAAGATGTATAGAGGTGACTAATGAGGAGTCACTCCAAGGTACAACGGGTTGGTGGACCATCCCCTGGACCAGAAATACCTCGAAGAGCCAATACAGGAAGGGGATGAGATTTACGAAGGGGGGGAAAATTCCTTAAAGGCCAAGGATAGATCCAAACATGGACCTTAATGCAGCCACAAGGACAGACCTGCTAAATATGGAGGCAGAGATGGGTCGAGGGATGGTTAGAGAACTAGGCACTGCTCTAGAATCCCGACCCTCCTAGATGAAAACACATATCATTTCCAAACTTGTCCAAAACTTCTCTGGGGGGGGGACGAGGATCCTATCCAACATGTAGAGATTTTTGAATCTACATGTGAAACCTGCTTACCTAGGGGGATGTTCTGGGTACAAGACGCTTCACCTTTGCCACCACCAATTCTACCACCACAACCAACACAGGCTAAAATTAATCAAGTATTGATTGAAGAGCCATCAGAAGATGTTGACACGGTGCAGGAAGTAGAACTTAGCGGAGAGTACTATGAAGAAATGACGGAGGTCATGTTGGAATATTACGTCCTACAAAATAACACGCCAGTACCTGTGTTTCAAACCAGGGTACAATGGAAGGGAAAGGACATGAATTCAAACTTGAGAAGAGGACCGTTATAATGCTTTGGCTGTGCGGAGGGCCACATTCGAGTCGCCGAGTGCCCCAACAAGAATATGGTTCATACACACCAACCCCAACAAGTGGCGGCTCTGCCCAATGACATGCCAGTACTCACCTGTACTAAATGTGGAATTGATCATTTGATCAAGGATTGTCCTTACTGTGCAAGTGGCTCAACTTCTAATGCCAATCAAGCCACCATCCGGACCATTAATGTATAGCTTGGGAATATCACACCACTCAATGTCTTAATAACAAGAGCCCAAGCTCAATTAGGAGACAAGGGAAAGAACCAAGCGGATGCGACTATTTCCAGAACTTCACCAACAATCAATGATGTGACAATGATACATGCCTTCTCACTGACCTTGGAAGGAAAAGCTCATTAGTGGTTCTGAACCCTTAAGCCTGAGGATAAGGTTAACTTCACAAGGCTAAAGAATGTTTTTGTGCCTAGTTTTGCCCGAAGTCGTGAACAGATGGAGCCCTGTGGCACAGTTACATAATATCAAGCAAAAGGAAGATGAGTCGGTGAGAGACTATGTGTCTCGTCTTAAGCACTTAAATTCAAGGTGCAAACTTCGGAAGAGATTAACTGATGATTAGTTATTGCCTTGCTTCCGGAGAGGGGTTAGAGACCACAAAATGCATGATTACCTAGTACTAGCCCGACCTGCTATGCTTGATGCATGTTGCAAACTGGCAATCAAATATGAAGATAATATGTTGGAATTGCCGCAACCAGAAGATGTCAAAACATCTTCAGCAACTACGACTTTGCGTGTCTCGAGCCACCAAGAAATTAGAACTTAATGCAAACAAGTCGGAAACATGACGGTGGATGAGCTTAGTAATGTCATATTAAAGAAATTGAAAGTCAAAAGAGGAAAGAGAAACATCTGGGCATGGGCATAATCATCTTTAACCCCACAGGGAATTGGTGTGGTGCTCTATGTGTAGCTTAAATCACACTACCATCATCGAGTGTCCACAGTTAAGAGCAAGGCCGTTACTCTATTGTGCTCACTGTGTAAAATTAGAAAATCATGACACTTCAATGTGCCGATATCCAAGATTTCAAAATGTTGCACAACTACCAGCACTTAGAGCCCCATTGGCTTTACCTGTGCCACCTATACAAATCACCGCACTGCTAAACAACCCAACTCTCCCTACTTACCTAGGGGGATGTTCCGGGTACAAGACGCTTCACCTTTGCCACCACCAGTTCTACCACCACAACCACCACAGGCTAAAATCAATCAAGTATTGATTGAAGAGCCATCAGAAGATGTTGACATGGTGCAGGAAGTAGAGCTTAGTGGAGAGTACTACGAAGAAACGACAGAGGTCATGCTGGAATATTACGTCCTACAAAATAACATGCCAGTACCTGTGTTTCAAACCACGGTACAATGGAAGGGAAAGGACATAAATTTGAACTTGAAAAGAGGACCGTTACAATGCTTTGGCTGTGGAGGGTTGCATTCGAGTTACTGAGTGCCCCAACAAGAATATGGTTCATACACACTAACCCCAAACAAGTGGTAGCTCTGCCCAATGACATGCCAGTACTCACCTGTAATAAATGTGGAATTGATCATTTGATTAAGGATTGTCCATACTGCGTAAGTGGCTCAACTTCTACTGCCAATCAGGCCACCATCCGGACCATTAGTGTACAGCCTGAGAATATCACACCACTCAATGTCTTAACAAGAGCCCAAGCTCAATTAGGAGACACGGGAAAGAACCAAGCGGATGCGACTATTCTTCACCAATCAATGATGTGACAATGATACATGCCTTCTCACACTGACCTTGGAAGGAAAAGCTCATCAGTGGTTCTGAACCCTTAAGCCTAACTTCACAAGGCTAAAGAATGTTTTTGTGCCCAGTTTTGCACGAAGTGGTGAGAGATGGTGGCACAGTTACATAATGAGTCGATGAGAGACTATGTGTCTCGTCTTAAGCACTTAAATTCAAGGTGCAAACTTTGGAAGAGATTAACTGATGATTAGTTATTGCCTTGCTTTCGGAGAGGGATTAGAGACCACAAAATGCATGATTACCTGTAGTACTAGCCCGACCTGCTACGCTTGATACATGTTGCAAATTGGCAATTGAATATGAAGATAATATGTTGGAATTGCCGCAACTGGAAGATGTCAAAACATCTTCAGCAACTACGACTTCGCGTGTCTTGAGCCACCAAGAAATTAGAACTTGAAGCAAACAAGTCAGAAACACGATGGTGGATGAGCTTAGTAATGTCATATTAGAGAAATTGAAAGTCAAACAGGGAAGAGAAACATCTGGGCATGGGCATAATCATCTTCAACCCTACAAGGAATTGGTGTGGTGCTCTATGTGCAGATTAAATCACACTACCATCGAGTGTCCACAATTAAGAGCAAGGCCATTACTCTATTGTGCTCACTGTGTAAAATTAAGGAATCATGACACTTCAATGTGCTGATATCCAAGATTTCAAAATATTGCACAACTACCAGCACTTAGAGCCTCATTAGCTTTACTTGCGCCACCTGTCCAAATCACCGCACTGCTGAACAACCCAATTCTCTCTACTTACCTAGGGGGATGTTCCGGGTACAAGATGCTTCACCTTTGCTACCACCACAACCACCACAGGCTAAAATCAATCAAGTATTGATTGAAGAGCCATCAGAAGATGTTGACATGGTGCAGGAAGTAGAACTTAGCGGAGAGTACTATGAAGAAACGACAGAGGTCATGTCGGAATATTACGTCCTACAAAATAACACGCCAGTACCTGTGTTTCAAACCACGGTACAATGGAAGGGAAAGGACATGAATTCGAACTTGAGAAGAGGACCGTTACAATGCTTTGGCTGTGGAGGGCTGCATTCGAGTTGCCCGAGTGCCCCAACAAGAATATGGTTCATACACACCAACCCCAACAAGTGACGGCTCCACCCACAATGACATGCCAGTACTCACCTGTAAATAAATGTGGAATTGATCATTTGATCAAGGATTGTCCATACTGTGCAAGTAGCTCAACTTCTACTGCCAATTAAGCCACCATCCGAACCATTAGTGTACAGCCTGGGATATCACACCACTCAATGTTTTAACAAGAGCCCAAGCTCAATTAGGAGACAAGGGAAAGAACCAAGCGGATGCGACTATTTCCAGAACTGGCCCACAGAAGAAGAGTGAAAAAAGTTGGTAAGGGTGACACAAGGGTCACAATCCAAGATGGTTCCGAAGAAGATTCAATTGACACCGAATCCACCCAATCGAAGGAAGAGGGGAATCAAAGGATCAATCACAAGGGGTCGAACACCAAGAAGATAATGATGAATATAATATTTTTGAAATATCAAAATTTTGTTATAGTTTTTTTAATGATATCTTAGTTTTCAGTAAGAATCATCAAGAACACGAACAACATTTAGAAAAATGTTCTCACTTCTTCAAGAGAATCAGCTCTATGTCAATTCTGAAAAGAGCAAATTCTTTCAAGACGAAATTAAATATCTAGGGCACATTGTTTTTGTTGATGGTATTCCAGTAGACCCCAAAAAGATCGAAAGCATTGCTAATTGGCCTAGACCACGTGATATTCATCACGAACTCCAATCTTAAATGACATATCAAATGGGCTTCATTTATCTAAACTTTTCAACCCATGATTTAATATCAACTAGGCAAAGAAAATATAGGGCATATGGTTTAAGTAGAAGTCCTAGTGTTCACAACATTTTTGTTATTCAAAGTGAACCATTGAGCCCTATGAGAGAATCCTATGATAAGGACCCAAATTCTGCTGACATTTGGACTAAACTTAGAGACATTAATTGGAACCCTATTGGTGATTATTCATCATGATGGTTATCTTTTCTTCCAAAAGAGATTGTGTATTACACAACCTTTCAGTCAGTTCATATTGGAGGAAATGCATCAACCACTATATATGGGTCATCGAGGTGTTTCAACTACTCTACAATTAGTCTCTATAGAATTCTTTAGGCCTTATCTTAAACAAGATGTAGCTGAATATTCTGTTTGTCAAAAAATTAAAAGCTACAAAGGTAAGACCCAAGGACTTCTTACTCCTCTACCAATCCCTAATGATACTTGGAAACAAATATCTATGGACTTCATTACAAGTTTGCCTACTACATCGAGTCATAATGATATGATTTAGATTATATTTGATCGTTTAAGTAAGCAAGCATATTTCTTACCTTGTAAGAAAACTTTGACTTCTCAGCAAGCTGTGATTATGTTTATCAAACAAATCTTTGTACATCACAGATTGCCAAAAGTCATTGTTTTTTATAGAGACTCAAGATTTTGTAGTAACTTTTGGATCACTCTTTTGTCCAACTTAGGCACTAAGGTAGATTTTTCCCCAGCTTTCCATCCACAAACGAATGGACAAACTGCGGTTACTAATAGTACTATCTTGGATCTACTCAAAGTCTATGTTTCCCAACAACCTAATTCATGGGATAAGTACATCCATCTTCTCCGATTTGCTTATGATAAAACTCCTCATTCGGCTAACTGGTCAATCACCATTCGAAACTGTATATAAAAAACCTTTGCCTATTTCGGCAACTAGACTTTCCCACAAAATCGAAGCTGCTAATCAATTCACTATCGATTTTAGTAGCATTTTGAATGATGTAAAACGTTCTATTGCTCATGCTCAAGAATAACCGTAAACGTAAAGCAATATTTTTTGAAATTGGAGATTATGTACTTTTGAGAATTGAAAAGCGTTGACCTAAGAGTGTTGAAAAATTTCCATCTGTTAAGCTTACTCCAAGATTTTATGGACCTTTTAAGGTGATTCAAAAAATTAATGATGTTACATATAAACTTGAATTACCTTCTCATTGGCAGATTCATAACTCATTCCATGTCAGTTTGTTAAAACCTTTCAAGGGATCACTTCCCACTCATCCTGTGTATGAGTAACCACCTCTTATTGAGGATGAGGAAGAAGTTTTGCTTCCAGATGCTATCAAACCTTTCAAGGGATCACTTCCCACTCATCCTGTGTATGAGACCACCTCTTATTGAGGATGAGGAAGAAGTTTTGCTTCCAGATGCTATCAAACCATACTGGAAATCAATACATCAAATATTTAGTGACTTTCCAAAATCATCCTCGTGAAGATGCAAGATGGGTGCTTGAGAAATATTTTCTTGCCTTCCATGAGATCCTCCGTTCTTTTCAACTAAGCCCTCTTAAAAATATTATTCTATCCTTTAGATAATTTGGGGATGCTTGGATTATCTTTGCGCCAAGCCAAATCATGTTAATATCATAGGTGATGCCATTATTAATATTAATATGTTTGGTGTATATTGACATATGGTTGGGGCCTCCAATGTTTGTTTTAGTTGCTTTGTATGGAAGGGTGATTACTAGGTTACGTCTAGCAAACATGTGTGTGGTTATGGTTTGTATACTTATGAAATATTTGTTTACCAATTTAGTGTTGGTTATTTTATAGGTGAAGAGGATTCCAAAGATTGGGGAGAATTCGCACATATTTTTGTAGACAAGCTTTGTATATACATGTGCTAGCTTGTGCAGATTTTGATTTATTTTGGAAAGCCTTAGTTTATCAAGCATAGACTTGAACTTTAATATTGTGTAAAGCGTGATATGCTTTAAACCCTAGCCTCAATTTATGGACACTCTATTTTGAGCATAAGAGAGTGTCATGCAAGAAAAGCACCTTTTTGTATTTTTGGAGACTATGGCCTAATTTGGAATAAAGTATCTCGTAAAATACTCATGTGTGGAAGAGGCCACACACATGAGGGGGGATGATTGCACCCAATCTTGGGGTCATGATTTGTGAGCTAAGTATTATTGGTTATTCACTCAAATACTGAGAAAAGGCACACCACGAGATCTTAGGTGGAGAGTACTAGGTGTAGATTAGGTGTTTGCACAAGCTAGAGTGGCTGAATGAGCTTAATTTTTAACTTTGGCCACCCAAGAGTGTAAACCCTAGAGGCCACACATAAAAGGCAAAATGTATCTCTCACCAGTCATTCTCTTATGCTATTTTAATAGAGTGATCTTCTTCTCTACTCTCTTGTTTGAACTCTTATTCTGCTTGCTTATTTGAGCTCTTATTCTGCTTGCTTGCTTGAGCTCTTATGTGTACTTGCTTGCTTGTATGTGAGAGAGTGAGTGTGTGAGATTGAGTTGTGAGGAGGGTCGAGCTTCCATTGGAGTGCGACAACATGGTGGCAATGACGGAGTGGAGCTTTCGGGTGCTTCTACATGACGATAATGCTACCTACGAGAATCCAGGTGAATTGTGTTCACAAGGTGAGTGACACACCTCGACCACGCATTTGTGTCCTAGGCCAGGACTTGTTGGTTTCTCGGTTTAGCTATTCTACTCTAGGGCAAAGACCCATGACATATGACTACATCTTTCACCCTTCCCATGGTGCTAGGGCCACCCATAAGTGGCATTATTGTTGTGCTGGGGAATAGCCCCATCGCATTTTGAATACTTGTGAATGGTTTATTTTCATGAGATTTCTGTTTTCGATTCAAGAATGAAGTAGGAAGGAAACTCCCACAACAACAAATAGTATATTTTGCTGCATTGTGTTTATAATTTCTTGTTAATTTTTTGTTTAGCTTAGGGAATGAATGTTTTCTATTTGAGATGTCTTTTAATTTCTACATATTCTGCAATTTCTACATATTTTAGTTTTTCTATTCATTTCATACATTCACACAAAAGAAAAGAAATAGTAAATTGGGCTAGAAATTGAATCAATTGGGGTAAACAAACCTCAAATATAAATTTTCGGGCATAGGATTTATCCCAATTTTGACTTCTTATAATTAAGAGAAATTAGAGAGGGGAAACAACAATTTAGGGTAGATTTACAAACCATATTAATTTCTATGTTTTGTTTCCTTTTTTATATTTCTGCAATAGTGCTAATAACACAGATTAATTGAGCTTAATCTCCATGTAATTTGGGCCACTAGCTGTTAGCCTTGATTAGCTGGCCACATTTAATGTGGACATGCTTTTTGGCATGCTTTTAGGCCACAAGTCAAAGGAGACAAATTGGGAAAAGGGAAAAATTCAGAAATCCTAACAACACCTCTTTTTTGGGTAGTTGTGGCGAAATTGGAAAGCATAAACCACAATTGTTTTAAAAAAGTAAAAATTAAAATGAAAATAGAAAAAAGTAATTATTGATAAAAAAAATAAAAGAAAATAGGTTAAAAAATATATAATTTTTTGTAAAAGTGCACGCATAACATGCCTATTAGGTTTTAGGCTGTTGATTGCGGTTATTTTGGTGTAACCTATACAAGACCCAAAAAACTTACAATTTTCCATAGTGAAGGGATCCTACCTCAATGGATGCATTGTCCTCTAAATTGGCCTCTTGACGATAAGTACAAGACTTAAGGCTGGTCAGGGGCGAGAAATTGAATAGCCATTTTTTTGTATTAGAGAAACTTGTCGAAAGTGGGTTTCAGACAGTTTTGAACACTTTGGAAAGGGTTGTGTATGCACTTTTTTCAGGCCGACCAGAGGGTTTCCTATAGTTATGGGATGTACCAGCCTAAACTAGGCTCTGAATCTTCGGTCTCAGAACTTAGTTAAGCATTATGTTTTGGACCAACATCTTTTTATAGAAGACTGGGAGTATGATGCGATGAAAGAATTACTTGTGGATTTAGGCACAACTCAAATTTATGGTGCTAGTTGGAAAGAGATTGTTCAATCAGTCTCTGTGGATGCAACAGAGGAGAAACACTCAAGGCTCTATGATTGCATACATAGGATCATTGAGCATGAAAGGATCCAAAGACCTATGATGCAAGTTGGGACATCCAAAGCAAGAGTGCCCACAATGAGCGAAATGGTAACATCCCTTGTGAGCCCAACGGATCCTACTTTTGTAGACCCACCCAAATCTTTTGTCCCATAAGGCCATGTAGGGACTCAACAGCACATTAGCACAAGCTTCACATTCCTAGATTCTAGAGCTATCCCTACCCAAGACACTGCTAGCGCACGGCCTAATCAAGTGGTAACTAACACATCATTATTACCTCTGAGCCACAGGCCCACCACCATGGTAGAAGCCACCCCCATTTTCCACAGATTCCTCCCTACGCCTATCACATCTACTATGGCCGTTCCAAGATGATCATTAACCTCATATTCACCATTCATCACATCTCATTCTAACGTGCCCAGATTGCACTTAATGTCCACATGATTGTAGCACCTATTGGGGCCCCAGTTGGGGACACATGCTTTATGTTGTAAATCTAGCTCCACCAAGATTTAGACCAATGTATCCTCATGTAGTGCCGCATGTTGCACTTGAACCTATTGCACTTTTTGTGCCAACACTAGCTCTGCTCAACACAGACCCATTTGCTTTTGTACAAGCCCTGGAAAGAGTGGTAGCTGAGAGCATAACACCTATTTTATGAGGGATTGGGGTCGATATAGCTATGGAAAGGCCGCCCAAATAGCTAAGCTAACTTAGAGATTCATTGGAGATGGTGATTCTAGGAGACATCTGGAGGTATCTGATTAAGTGTGTGAGGCCCTAGGAGAATGAAATGAGGTTGCCAAGACCAATACCTTTAGTCTAACATTAGACGGTAAGGTTGGGGATTGGTACAAAACTCTTAGGGTCGGATGAATTTCACATACTTCATGAAAGCATTCCAAGAGGGGATGAAGGTAAATAAAGATCTTGAAAATGTAGATATATGTACCCAAGGAGAGAGCCTCAATGGTTCTCAATTTGTTGACAAGGGCACTCGACTAGTGAGTGTCTAGTCCAAGGGCATGCTATAATGGGAATTGTGCTTTTTGTGTGGATGTTATGGTCATGACGCTTCACAGTGCCGCCACACATTTACAAACCCTTGCTAATGCTTCTAGACCTCAATTAGTTAGCTTTACTAGATCCATCATAGCCACACAAACCATGATGCCTACTACAACACCTTAACCTAGTGCTCAAGTAACAACACAACAACCTATTTGTAAAGGGGATTTACAATACACAAAATGTGTTGTTACCTCCACTAGTATTGGGACCTTAATCTCCACCAATATTTTGTCGTTACCTCCACTAGTATTGGACCTCAACCTCCACCTCCACCTCCACCTCCAAGGATTACACCATTGAACAAAATAGGCTTCGAGGAATCTTTTGAGTGTCCAAAATATGACGTTGACTTGGATAGTGCATCACATGTCACTGAGGACTCTACAGAGCTTAATCCAGACTACTATGTAATCAATGCAAGAGGCAGAGTCAAATGAGTATACCAGCTAGCCATAGTAGGAAGAGGTCGAGATATCAATAACTCTATTGTTAAGAGAATGCCTCTTTAATGCTATCATTGTCAAGGACCACACCGAGTCTTTGAATGTCCCATTAAACTAACGAGTCACCCAGGCTGCATCTTCTAGCATGTCACCTGTAACCTGTACTCATTGTGGCATATATCATTGGATCAAAGATAACCCAATGAAAGTTGTAGTTGCAAATTAGAAAAATGGTCCTACCATCACACGTCTCAACATGATTGGCAGGTGATCAAACTCAAAGATCAATTTTGAGAACCCCTAACCCACCTATGAATGCAATAACAAGACTCATGGCTCAAAACACACTTGTTGTGGAAAAGAAAATAAAAACCAAGCTACTTTAGTATAGCACGATCCAAAAATAAGAGGGGCCATAGAAGAAAAAGAAATCCGTAAAGGGGGAAAAACTCACAAAATGGAATTGGTAAACTTGGGAACACCTAATGAACTAGTCTACATGAATGATATTGATGAGGATTCTGATTTAGTGGACACACAGGCTGGTTTTGAGGAGACCTGAGACACTCAAATGAAAACCATGGAGACCAAAAAGGAAAGGATGCAAGCCATCAAGAAACCGGAAGAACGAAGACAAACTTGGTTCATAACGTGACCCTGTAAGAGGATTGGAACAACTTTATGAGCTCAAGGATATGGTCAAACATACTCAGGAGGAGTTAGAACCAAGACCAAACCAAGCAAAATTGAGACCAGTGAAATAGAAAAAGAATCGGATGAAGGAGCTTCTCACCAAAGAAAAAGAACGCTATGAGGAAACAAAACAAACAAAAGCATTATAAGATAAACACACAAAGGAGATTGCAGAAAGATAATTGTGAAGAAGAGTTACAAAAAGTCATTTCACCCCCAACTGATATAGCCCAAGTGGAAGTCTCTAGCCAACCCAAACTTAGTTGTTTGGCCCAAAGGAACCAAAACCGTGCATTGGCCTAAAAGGAATGAGAGGCTGAGGATAAGGAAATCAAAGTAGCCAAGGAAGAGGGGGGATTTTTTTTTGTGAGAATTTTCTAGCGAGTGCTTTTTTGGAATCGGGCGAGTGGATTCCAAAAATATTCTCTCCTCCCTCCATCAAGAAACAGAGGGGTGAAGAGAGTTTCATAACATAATTATTTGAGATGGAGAGGGCGAGAGAGAGTCAGAGGGAGTGAAAGAGAGAAAAACATGACAACATAAATCTCTACTTCGAGGTTATTACTTCAAAGTGAAAATAAAACCAAGCTCATTCACATACAATTTTCAAATATAGAACTGTTATACACCATCATCTTTACTTCTACGGGCCTTGCTTGTTCTCCGGGGTGAAGGCACAAAGTAAGCGAACGACATCACTTCCTCTGGCAAGACACGCTCATATGCATCATCAATAAAACCATGGGCTCGCCATATCGCAATTAAGCCCACCACTTTGGTCTTCACTAGAGAAATATCATCATCATTAGAATAATAGGAGAGGTGTACTCTACTTTTTCAACAAACAAAATAAGAACACATTTCTTCTTTTTTGATGTCAATAGTAGAGGCATCTTTCCTCAAATTTCTACACCACAACAAAAAGGCATATTTTTGTACCTTTTTTGGGGGGGAAAGCGAGTATGTATTTTTTTTTTTGTACATGTAATTTTAGATAAGGGTTTGTGTGCTTTGTGGCCCACCTTGCCTCTCTCTTCTCTCTCTTTTCCTAAGATTTCTAACCGTTTAATGCTTATAATGTGAATACCATTCATCAATAGATGACCATGTTCTACAATACTATACCTACTTGAAAATACACAACCCATAGCCAGAGGGGGGAGAGAGAGAGAGAGAGAGAGAGAGAGAGAGAGAGAGAGATTACACAATTGAACCCGCTATAATGAGGCTGCTTCCACTAAGGCTACAAAAGTCAAAACACTGTAGGACATGAAATTTCATGCATTCAATGGTCTAAATTAGGGTAGGTTCTCCTACGAGACGAGGTATTGTAGAGCTCCAAGTCTGATAGGATAGGTTGGTGGATGAACATATTCTCATTTCGGCTCAAGCCAAGCACACGTAAATAAATGAAGTACAAGTGCTTGCTTACAAGATACGATTTCTTCTTGGATTCTCTATCTGCAAAATTTAGACACGTATGACATGGTTTGTCATTCACATGCACATCATATTTTCCAACGTGTGCATCATCCTGGTGCAATTTGATCTTGAATACTTCATGCTTGTGCTCTAATCTCTGCACTTCTTCTACCATTGTACCTTTCATTTTCAAAGCGGGCTTTATTTTATTTTTTGTCGATTCCTCTGATGCCATTTTTCATGCATGAGCTA
Organism: Cibotium barometz; assembly: GCF_041138505.1. Lineage (NCBI taxonomy): Eukaryota > Viridiplantae > Streptophyta > Polypodiopsida > Cyatheales > Cibotiaceae > Cibotium > Cibotium barometz. The sequence continues at coordinate 46,158,208 of NC_141072.1, forward strand.
CGTGCCTCTGTGTTAGTAGTGGACCCATATGGTGTTCTTTGGAACTTGCTATTGTAAAGAACCTTGTAGCCCCACCGCTACTACTAGGTGGGTTGGGCATAACACCTTTTGCATTCTTGTTCTCCACTTGGTATCCACCTTCCCATAATGAATATACCTCCTCATCTGTGATGAGGTTGTTAACCCAATGTGGTTGATAAGAGCTACCGCCATTATCTTACATCAAGGAGTCATGGTAAATACACCAAAGGGTCATACATTTAAGATATGAAGCAATAGTGTCCAAAGCTATAACTTGGACGAGCGCCCATAATGGCATGACGGAGTATTTATGGCGATTCCCGCTTGAAGAGCGTGTGGTAGCAAGATAGGATGAAGTCCTAAGTGATGTACTTCATGGATATATTATGAGAGTAGTCATTGTAAGGGAAGTATATCCACGCCTCTTGCAACCAGCGTGCGATGCTGAGGTAGAATCTCTCATTGACCATGATTCTGATGAAGCTGAAAGTGATACATGGTGTTATTTTATATACTTCAACACCTCAAAATTTTAGACTTTCCTACCAAATCTACAGACTCCTTAATCGCTTTATTCCTAAGGAGAAGATAGTAGCTCCCTTGGCAGTAAGGGAACATTTGTATCAGGACATAGCCTAGTACTATCGTCTTATGCGTCTCCCAAGGAGATTTTGACTTCTAGAGTCGAGTTGCTCTATGTACATATTGCAACCTTTATATAAATAAAGAAATGTTTTGTGAAAAAATTCCATGTTGAATAAATGATTGTTGATTAACGAATTGATAAAGCAAAATCAGTCATCGGACATATGTTATAAATATCCAATAAGATCATTTATCTTGTTTAAGAAATTATTTTTCAAACCTCTTAAGTCTTAGGATCTCATGAAGGATTTCAAAATAAAAATTTAATAATATATCATTTTTGGTAGAATCATGAGGCAAGGAAACCATGGCTGTTAGCCAGACCCTCTCTCTGAAGAAGAAGAGCTTGACCCCGACGTTCGCAAGGCTCTTCACAGAACTCAGCCGCCACCACCAGGAGCCTTCAAGGGTGAAGGGGAGAACTTGGGTGAAGCTGTAGAGAAATGGGTTGAAGCAATGGAGGAGTATTTTGATGTCATAGGTTACAATGAGAGGAGCAAAATGGCTCTTGCCAGGCTGAAAATTGTGGAAACAGCCAGGGTGGCATGGAGGAACCATTGTGACACCAACCATCTGGAGAAGAATACCCAGTCCTGGATCGATCTTAAAGCCTATTTAAGGAAGAGGTTTTGTTCCCCTGGGTTCTTAGAAACCAAAATGAATGAATTTTTAGAGCTAAACCAGGGGAGCAAAACCATTGAAGAATATCACGAGGTATTTGCTATTCTACTCAAGTATTCACCACCTCTAGACGAAGAGTAACTTATGGCCAGGTTCATTCGGGGAATGAACGAACCCTTAGACACACTGGTCAAGAATGCCAAGCCAGTGTCCATGGTAGAAGCTGTCAGAATGGCGAAGGACTTTGCCAAAGCTTTCATCGTCGTAAAAGTCCTGCCAAAGCTAGCTCCCTCATCCTTCAAGAGATTCCAGACACCGAGAAGTTCTTCCAACTTTTTGCCTCCAAAGAGACACCAAGGTCCCAACAAGAATCTGGAGATAGGAAGGTTCAGGAATGAAGGAAGACCTTTCCCTCGAAGTACTTTCTCAGGAACTTCGGCTCTCTCAAGAATGCAAAGGGAAGAGCTTTAAAGTGAGAACAAGTGCTTCGGATGTCAGGGGTTTGGGCACCAGCTCAAGGATTGCCCATCTCCTTCTGTGGGCCAAGGAAGCTAGGGTCCCAAAATTCAAAGACAAACTCCTTCGTATCAGTCCAATTAGGGTCCCCCGTGCCAGAATCAAGGCAACACCAGAAGAGTGCCAACTCAGCTTGCAACCTCCATGCAAAGCAGTCTCCGAACTCCCTCCCAGAATTGGAGCAACCAAAGAGAGAGAGTTCCACCTCAGACTGCACAGCAGCTAGAGCTCTCACTATAGTTGAGGAAGTGGAGGAAGAAAAAGGACAGATCTATGCAGCAATAGAGCATCGGGGAATAACCGTCAATTTTCAGTCCTCCAGACTCCAGCAGAGTACTAGGGTAAGCAATTCAAGCTTTTGATTTATTCAGGTAGTACTCATTCTTTTATTCAAGCAGTACTCATTCTTTTATTCAGACAGTACTCATTCTTTTATTTCCCCAGGATGTTTGCGTAAATTAGTCCTAAATAAAAAATCAGGGAAACCTATGCAAGTGGAATTGGTCAGTGGAAAGATTCTTTTCACACACCTTGAGACAGACCTTATTCAGTTTAGCCTAGATGGGAACGTAACAGAGTGCCAGTTCAGAGTCTTACCCTTGGGAGTCTATGATGGAATCCTTGGAATGGATTGGCTCCATAAGAATCAAGCTGATATTCATTGTCATAAAGGAACCATCTCTTTCCTTGACCTTCACGAGAATAAAGTTCAAGGAACTTGAATTTCCAGATCCCCAGTGCTACAATTAGTCAAGGCTTCTAAATTATTAAAAGGGCTCAGAAAGAGGCAAGCTGTTTATGTCGTTTAAGATGAATATAGTAGAAATAAAATGCAAGGTTAAAGAACCAGAGTGGTTAAGTGAGTATGCAGATGTGTTTCCTAAAGAGCTGACTGAGATGCCTCTGTCTCATGAAGTAGATCATGAGATCGAGTTAACCCCCGGAGCTCAGCCACCAGTGGCTCAGCATGCATACAAAATGCCAATCCCTGAAGCCATAGAACTTAAGGAGTAATTAAGAGAACTGTTAGAGCACGGATTCGTCAAACCCAGTGTCTCACCTTGGGGTGCGCTCGTTCTCTTTCAAAAGAAGAAAGATGGAACGTTAAGACTCTATATTGACTACAAAGGATTGAATCAATTAACAAATTAAGAATAAGTATCCTATTCCTAGGATTGATGAGCTTCTGGAGATCGGTTAAGTGGGACCCAAATGTTCACAAAGATAGATCTCAAATCCGGGTACTACCAAATCAGAATCAAGGAGCAGGACATCCCAAAGACAGCATTCAATACTCGCTATGGGCATTATGAGCTCACAGTCATGCCGTTTGGATTAACTAATGCCCTGGCGACATTTAATCGTCTTATGTAGGATATTCTTAGATAATACTTAGATGATTTTGTTCTTGTCTTCTTTGACGATATCTTGGTATACTCAAAGAATGCTGCAGATCATGAAGATCATGTGCGCAAGGTCCTGGAAATCCTAAGGAAACACCAACTCTTTGCAAAAAAGAGCAAGTGTTCTTTCTCTGTTGACTAGGTGGAATACTTGGGATTCATAGTGTCAAAAGATGGGATTTCTCCTGACCCCGCAAAGATCCAAGCAGTCGTAGAATGGCCAGAACCCAAGACAGTAAAGGAAGTCAAAGGATTCCTAGGATTAACCGGATGGTATAGGATCTTTATACCCAAGTATGGTCAGATAGCATCCCCTTTAGCTAACCTTCTCAAGAAGAGTACTCTTTTTCAGTGGGATTGCAATGTGTCAGAGTGCCTTTGACAAACTAAAGACAGCCTTAGTAATCAACCCTGTCCTTAAATTGCCAGATTTTACAAAACCCTTTGAGGTAGTTACTAATGCCAGTGGGTTTGCCTTAGGCGGTGCTCTTATGCAGGAAGGTCATGCAATAGTGGCCTATGAATCCAGAAAACTCAGAACACATGAGAGAAATTATGCCATCCATGACTTGGAGTTACTCTCAGTAGTTTATGCTCTGAAGTTGTGGAGACATTATCTTTTGGGACAAAGGTTCACCTTAATGACAGATCATCAAAGTCTGAAGTGGATATTCACCCAAAGGGATCTCAACTTAAGTATCGACCGGGGGGAAAAGCGCTCAGCAGAAAAGCCTCCTTGCTTGCAATTACAGTGGTGTCAAATCCATTAATTAGTGAAGCAAGGGAGAGAATCATGCAGGACAAATTCTTTGCCCCTATTGCTACCCTTCTGATGCAGAAAAGCAAGACTCCTCAGGAAATGAGTCGAGTTCTTGGGTACAAATTGGATGAAGGATGCATGTATTATAATAATCAGCTATGTATTCCCAATGATGAGGGAATAAAAGGAAGGATTCTGAGAGAAGCCCATGATAGTCTGATAGCTGGACATCTAGGGTTTATAAAAGGAAGGATTCTGAGAGAAGCCCATGATAGTCTGATAGCTGGACATCTAGGGTTTATAAAAACCTATATGTCTGTGAAGAAAAGCTTCTTCTGGCCAGGACTCAAAAAGGATGTACTTGATCATGTGCGAAAATGCTTAATGTGTCAGAGAGTCAAGGCAGAGAGAGTCAAGATGCCAGGGAAACTGCAACCTCTAGACATTCCACCGATGAAGTGGGAATGTATCAGTATGGACTTTGTCACACTGGATTACCTTTAATGCAATCAGGTTACAACTTCATTTTTGTGGTAGTTGACAGACTAACCAAAGTTGCCCATCTGATTCCAGTGAAAGAAACATACACTGCAGTGGATGTTGCCAGAGTTTTCCTTAAAGAGATCTTCAGATTGCATGGCTTACCCAGGAGGATAGTAAGTGACAGAGATCCCAAATTCACATCGAAATTCTGGACTGCATTCTTCGAAGCAGTAGGAACTTTCTTGGATCTTAGCACAACCTATCACCTCAAAACAGATGGCCAGATTAAAAGAGTGAACCGGGTAATAGAAGATATCCTTCGATCATGCTATGGCAGGGAACCCAAGAAGTGGTTAAGCCATTTGCATCTGGTCGAATTTGCTTACAATGCTTCTTACCATCGAAGCATTGGGATGAGTCCTTTCAAAGATTTGTATGGGCAAGATTGCCTTACACCATTGACTTGGTCTGACCCATTGATCAGAGTCAAAATGTCCAGACAAATGCTTGATGACATGGACCAGTAAATGTAATCAATCCGTAAAGATATAAAGGTAGCCCAAGATAGACAAAAGCAGTATGCAGATAAAAAGAGATCAGAGAGAGAGTTTGAAGAATCAGATATGGTCTTCATTCGAGTACGAACAAAAAGAAGTTCCTTATCCTTAGGGAAGTACAAGAAGCTCTCTCCCAGATACTGTGGGCCATATGCTGCTATAAAGAAAGTGGGCGATCTAGCCTACAAACTTCTTCTACCTCCCCATCTCAAGGTACATGATGTATTCCATGTCAGTTTGCTTAAGAAATATGTACCCAGCCCGAGTCACATGCTTGATGAGTGATGAACAATTGATCTCTCCAACTCAAGGCCAAATGGTACTCCAACCTGAAGAAATCCTTGATGTTTGGGAGAAGATTCTCAGGAGCAGAGTATTCAGAGAATTTTTAGTAAAGTGGGAGTTATTCCCTCTAGAAGACGCCACCTGGGAGAAAGAAGAAGAGTTGGCGAAAGATCACCCCCACTTTGCGAGATGAGGATATCTCGCGTTTTTCAAGTGGGAGAAGATGTAAGATTCCTCCTCAACCTGAATAATGAATACGCTCTACTTCAATCCCCTGTAATCATTCCCTATTTCTGAATATAAAAAAATATTATTTTTCCTTGTTTTTGTCTAGAGAGAAGAAAAATTCTAGAGAGTGGTAATTCAATATTGAAATATTCTTGGATAAACAAATTCTCCTAATATCAAAAATATGTTTCCTTGAAAGAGAAATTCAAAATAAATTTTCCAAGGTGCATTAGGAATCAATTAAAAATGATTTAAAAGACCTTAGCCTAAGGGTCAAGATTTTTTGAAAATTTTGGATTATAGTCCAATTAAGGTTTCTATGGACCAATAAGATTAATCCAAGTGTTGGGATGAGATAAATCCAATGAATAAAAGAAAATACCCAAAAATGAGTAAACTCCCACATAAGATGAAGAGTTGACTGAGTACAAGGTTTATTAGTTAAAAACTATGAGATATTACTAAAAAATTGAGATATTTTGGTATAATGATACATTTTTGACACCTTGGTAAGGAGGGGGGGGAGACTTCAAGGAGATGCCTATTTCACACATATGAATGAGTTTTAAATTAAAAAATATTAAGATATTTTTATCTCTCCTCTCTCCTCCTAGATCAAACCAAACAAAAAACGAAGCTAAACTGGTCCAAATCTTGTCCAAATTTAGCCAAACTGAAGCTGAAAAATTCTAGAACTTAGTTGGACTCAGTTAGTGGCCTCCCTCACCTATAAATAGACCCTCATTCTTTTGTATTCTCATCTGTGAACTAGACCATGCCAGTATTACATTAGAATAAGCATATTTTCTATTATTCCCTAAAAATCCTTTGTAATTTGGAGAGATTGGAGTTTCTCTCTCTCTTCAACCTTCCTTGGAGCTTTTCTCTCAACATACTAAACAATTGATTGGTTGGCGGCTTCTTCTAAGAATAGAGAAGCAAAACAAGAGGTAAGATGTGATTTTATGGTTTTTTCTCTACTATTCTAAATGTTTTCACTTCTCAACCCCTCTCAAGCTTGAGAAGTATTCAATTGAATTGTTTTTCAATGCAAATGAAGCTCTCCAAAGAATTCTATTGATTAATCACAAAAAGTTTACATTTATGCTTAATTAGGATGTTTTTTAAGTGTATCTCTCTCTCTCCCCCAAAGAATGGTCATTCCTATGAACAATTCTCTATTCAAATGATGCTTCTCATGGAGCAATTCTTAATCTAAAATCAAACTCTATGCTAGTTAAGCTAGAGGCTAAAGAAATAGCTTTTTAATGCTTTTATATTATATAAATTATGATGAACTTATGATTTAGATCCATAAATTGCATTTAGATCTATTGATAGTTAATCTATCATAATTGTATTACTAAGTTTTATTTTTTTTAAATTATTGAAAATTATCCGTATAACAGTAGTAGCGGAGCTATGGCAAATTTTTTAGAAATTAATACATAAGTCATTTTTATGCATAATGTGAAAAGAGGACTTCTTACTATATTCTAGGATTAGTCATCCTATGCTAAAGGAATAATTCTCATCATATCCATGGAAAATTAATTTTTAATGTTTATGCACAAATAGTTAATTAGAGAAAAAGAGAAATTTTTAGTAATTTTATTTTTACGATAAAAGAGGAATTCCCATGATAATGGAGATCCATGTATTTTCAATGGAGAAATAGAAAAATAGGTATATTAAAATAATGAATATTTTTATTTAAAATTAAAGAGAAATTTTAGATAAATTATTTTTATGCATGAATAAATTTAAATGATGAAAGAGGAATTCCCATCATATTTGGAATTCAATCATTTAAATGGAAAAAGTGGAATTCTTAGTATAATGGAATTAATGGATATTTTTATTTAATTTTTAAGAAAAAATTTAGCTAAAATTATTTTATGTATGAATAAATTTAATTGATGAAAGAGGAATTCCCATCATATTTGGAATTCAATCATTTAAATAGAAAAAGAGAAATTCTTGTATTGAATATTTTTATTTAATTTAAAGAGAAATTTCAGATAGATTTATTTTATGATAAAAGAGGAATTCCCATGACATTTGGATTTCACTCATTAAATGAGAAAAAGAGGAATTTTAAGCTTATTTAAAAAAATGGATGATTATATTTTTATGATATTTAAGTAGAGAAAAACTCGAATTAATATTTAATGACAAAAGAAGAATTTTCACCATAATTTCACCTAGGGAATTAAGATTGAGAAATTAAATGGTAGAAAGAATATCTTTAGATATTTTATGTGGTTAAATCACTAAATTGGTATTTATCCAAAAACAGATGTTTATCTGAAGAAAATACTTGTTAGAACTAAACCGAATGATTAGAGTACGAGAGGGATGGACAATAAACCTTTTTGTCCATCTCTCGATCTGAATCAAGCAAAAACTTCATGACCAATTCTAGTTCCTAAATACAAAGAATAGTCTATCGTTGAATTAAACTAGTTTTCCTTTGACCAAAATCACCAAGAATCTAGTTGGACAATCAGTCAAATGATGGGTAGATTACCATGATGAGAGATCAGTCTGGGTAGATTACCATGATGAGAGATCAAGGATTCTCATTATGAAATTGGTAATTAAGGAAAAAGGGGTTTTGTGGAACCAATCTCAAACTGAGAATGTTACTTGCATAGAACCTGTGTTTTTTATTTAAAGGACTGTTTTATGCCAGAATGCTGGAGGAAGCATTTGGCATGTGTTTTACTAAGAGGAGGTTCGTTGTTGCAACAGTTGGCGGGGAGTCATCGAGGGACGTCACTCGTCGCGGCAAAGCTTGCCGAGGTCTTGACCAGCCTTGGTACGATTAAAATTGCCGAGGTCTTGACCAGCCTTGGTACGATTAAAATGGTGCACTTACGGTACGATGGGCGAGGACCGACGAAGCGATCCCTGAGTAAAGTGCTAGGACACCTAAGTAGGATCCTAGAGGGTTCTGACTAGGTGATGCATGGGCTCGTGGTCGCTAGGACACCCATGCGTGTATCGAGGAAGATTCGGATGGACTAAAAAGAATGACTTTTGTGAATCAAATTTTGATATTAGATCTCGTTGGTTGGCCAGCTGGTCTTCAATGGAGAGTCCAGAGAGGACACATTTTGTAATACAATGGACTCAGAATTTTGGAGGATGATGATCAAGTAATATTATAATTTTCATTGAAGGATTGTTTTAAAGACAATCGAATCTGTTACAAATGGCAATTTCATATCAGGTGTATACGTGATGTGCCTACTTTAAATTTTGCTTGAAAGCTAGCTAGGGAGCTTGGGAACTCTTTTCCTCGGTACGCAGGCAAAACATAACCAAATCTTTATAAAGGAATCCCACCAATACAGTGGTCGGGTGGTTGGCTAAATAACCCATGGGCCGGTAGACTGGATCGGGGGATTCCTACGAAACAATTAAGATATGATTAGTTACGTTAGTTAGATTAAGTCCTGAGGAAAGACCCTTGTTATGTGGGAGGGAATTAGCGCAGTTGTGCCTCATTAAAGGAGGAAAAAAGTGGTGATTCTATTATAGACCAAGTGCAAGTCTCTTCTTTGATTTGACCATGTGACTTCAGGTTCGATTGGATCAATTTAACTAGTTAAGACTTTGACTCATTAGATTAATTTCCCCGTTAGAAGATTTTCCCACGGCGAAATCGCCCATGCCTTCCGGGCTCAGTTTCGAAAGAACCGCCGGGCTAGTCTCTTGTTTGGACATCCGCGGGGCTAGTCTCTTGTCTGGACATCCGCGGGGCGAGGCCCCGAGTGTAGATCCCTGCCCCACGCATGAGACTGACGCTGCTTCCACCGGCAGTGCCCTCGAAGGGGGATCTCACACACGTTTGCAAGCCAAGGCATGACAAACAATAAAAAAGAATGTAAAAGAAATCTCAACATGGGTAGAAGAACATGCTTCAAAACAAAACCCAAAAGAAGGAGAAAAAAACTTCTAAACCAAGAAAAACAAAGGACAACAAACTGTCGAAACCAAGGTCGAATTAAAGGACAGGGAAAAGAAGCCTATGAAGGACATAAACCCAAAAGGGGACATAAACACAAAAGAGCCAAAAGCTATACAAGATGCAGAGGCATCTACATCAAAAGCCACCACAACACCCATATGTGCGACACAGAATACAAAAACCCAAAAGAAAATTCGATCTCGTCACATGGTAAACATAATGAAAAACTGATAAACCAAATAAAGTCAGAGAATGAAACAAGTTCTAGTACATGACTAAGTGAGGATGAAACAAGTTCTTACTCTTCACCGCTCAGTGCACCACATAGACCAATCAAGAAACTAGAACCCACCCAACCACCCCAAATGGATAATAATGATCACATGACATATGCAAAATGCAAAAAGCAAGCTCAAGAGAGCATGCTTAGCTTAGTTGAATGTCTTACAAGGTCGCTGGTTGTGATTAAGCCTCATAATGCTTAGCTTAGTTGAATGTCTTACAGGGTCGCTGGTTGTGATTGAGCCTCATAATGCTAATCCTAAAACAGTAACCAAAATACAAAGCCCAGAGGAGTACCGCTTCCCCTTTCAAGAGGAAGACATACTCTCTACAGAAGAGTCATTTGAGACAGATTGTACAAACTATACGCTTGAGAAAGCATGTGAGAAATTCGATAATTCCCTTACAAGATTAAAATAGTCTTTCCAAAACCTCATTTGGAGGAATGCTCTTCTCTCATGAGTGTGATAAAGCTAGCATCACATCACACTTGTACCTTTAAGGGCTCAACCTGAGTTATACAAGGACATAACAAACTCCATAAAACAGGACTATGAAGATTCGCAAGTTTCTAAACAGCCCTCATTAAGAATTGTCAGAGGGCCAAGTGTGCCAGTGTACGCATAGTGTACACTTGAAAAAGCTGAGAACCATGCAGAGGATGAAAGTGAATGGGAATATGAAACAGAAATAGGATTTGAAGCTGAAACAATAACTGAAACACCCATGGTTCCTTTAGAAGATTCTATCATGGTATGGTTGGATTTCCCTACAGGCAATGATGTTAAGCGCAAATGCGCATTGATTAGCCCTTGAGCTAGTCATTTAACATCGTGAAAATAGACACTTGGGTATCATTGGGACAACCTAAACTCATCCCTACAAGCAATAGTCTTGCAAGAGGAGCCAAGGAACAAAACATTGAAGTTTCAGATTACTTTAGATACACTACTCAAATAATCGATTTTTGCGATTTGGAATTTACATTCCATGTTACCCTAGATTCCCTTGAGTATGATGTCATCCTTAGTTGAACTTGGGTAGGTGAATCATTGTATTCACTAGATGAATCCATGCAAACAGCCACATTGAACACTCCTGCAAAGCAATCTAAAATTGCTATACGGGAGGAAGAAACCTTGCAGGAGCTAAAACTTTCAACATATCTTGAAAAGATCCCTAGGATTCTGGTTGGATTGGAAATTGCAAATAAATCACCAGAGCTTAAACATAACTTTATCCAACACGAGAACACAATCTCATGACCCTTAAGCTATGGGATTTGTTAGGTCAACCAACACTTACGGCACATCCTGAAAGAATAAACTTTACACAAGTCTTAAATATGCCATGTTTAGGGTACTTTGAACATACAATGTATATTGAGACTAACCCCCTAAACTTGCAAGTTTTTGTGGGTTGAGTATGTATTAGAAGCAGATTTGATCTTGGAGTATAAATGGATTATTGCTGCTCAAGTACCACTATGCTTTGCTATAGCGATAGAGTCATCATGATGGTCAAAGACAAAAAGTTGACAATACCATACTGCAAGGAAGAGGATCCAACTTTAATGGATATCTATGATTCTGAACGCAAAAGGAGATACAAGCCTCTTCCACAAAAGCCCCTCTACACAATGACCTACCATGCGTCAACAACCGCCGACTTCGATAAAGCCTCTACTCCTTCAACCCCATCCTCACCTATGAAGTTCAATGACAAAATCTCGCAAATCAATAGCTGTTCTTGAAGAAGTTCCCACAGCCAAACCATCTATCTCTCACAAGGAACTCAAAGGAAAGACCTCAAAGCCTATGCATCTTCTCAGCAAACCTCACCAAAGGAGACAATCACATGCTCCAAGGCCTCGTCCATCGACAACCACTCTACAAGAGACTTTAACCTCATCATCATCAACAATGCCCATGAGTCTTAAACTTGTAGCCTCAGCCCCAACCAAAGTCAATGAGGGCCCCAAACCTTCCCCATTAACCCAAAAGAAAACTCCACTAAGACTCCCACAATCATGATATCTTAATAGCATCAAATGGTGGGTGGAGAAGCAGCTACTTGTAGCTCAAGGCTACTATGAAGTTGCCAATCAAATTTGGGTGCGTTGACAGTCAAAGCCTCTTCCTCAACGTAGCACTCGGAGGCCAAGGAAAAAGAAAAATACTCCACAACATAGTCCACAAAAGCCTATGATGCGAGTTCCACAACATAGTCCACAAAAGCCTATGATGCGAGTTCCTCAAAGAACTACACCAATGCAACAAGTGTGGGTACCAAAAACACTGCTGCATGCACAAGGGTACTACCAAAGAAATACCAAAGCTTGGGTCCCCAAGCACATCACAAAGTCCCCTAAGCTTGCACAAAGAAGAAAGCCTCAACACCAAGCATATCGGCCACCAATTTACAGTGTTCATTAAAGATGGGTGCCTGTGCATGTACTTTAACAAGGATACTACGATGGTAATTCCATCATATGATTGCAAAAATCGACAATGTGAAGAAAACCTCCACACTGAATTCAACCCCAACAACTTCACCTAAAGTTCGACAAGAATGGAGGCCCAAGCAATGACCAGGAAATCACTCAACAACTCTTGTGCACTAACACAAGAGCTTGTGTGTTCAACCAAACAATCAACAGTCTTCCCTACTACCTCGACAACATTTGAGCAACAAATTCTAGAATCAATACCCACATCTGCAATGGAGACTTATGAGTGCATCAAGGATAAAATAACAATGCTCTTGTCACCCCTCTGGATGTGAGAAATAAGTGCATAAGAAGCAGTTGCTTGCAAGTCATGACCTAGATGACCCAAAAAAAAAACTATCGAGGTCAAAACCTACAACTTCACCTAATTAGGCCATTTCACGAAATCCTTCATGGCCAAAAATCTTGCAATCTCATGAGTTCAGGTTTCTCACGAATTATAGTCTCACAGCTTAAGAACCTGCACTTTCACGAATTAAGGCCCATCATGGATTAAGTCATATCTCACACAATAGCCACTATATATTTGTTAAGCTTATTGCTTACTATTCTTTTGGCAAAATTAATGTAGCATCTACTCCATGAGTACATATCTATACTCATGCACTAGAGAACATTTGCAACAAAGCCTCACCATCAACAACTTTCAGGTACATCCCTGGATGGGGGGCCATGGTGGGCGAAAGCCTGGTCAATGGTACAACCCATCGCCTGGAATTTTCCTTCAAATTACAAACCTCTCCAAACAACGCCACCATCTTCACAAGTCAATGATCTTCAATCCTTAGAAGTGAAGATACCTATATTAGTCTCGCAAGTCGACATAATTCTTTCAATCCTCACCAAGTGGCTACTTCAACACACAGAGCAGTTCAATAAGAGTCTATATAACTCAATTCTTTTACTTCATGTAAATCTGCTTCATAAGAGCACTTAAATATACATAAAAACATAAAAAGAACATGGGCAGAAGAAGACAAGAACATGTCCTTCTCACAACAACATTTGACAAGAATCCCGCCATACAAAGGGACATCATCAAAGGCCAAATTCTTCAAATAATGAATGTCACTTCAATGAATCAAATGAGGAACTGAGAATCACCATCTCCTTTCTGATGATTAAGTCTACATTCCTCCGGATCCTTCTCCCTCTTATCTCCCATTATTAACATCTCTTAGTGTCCCCATTAACAAAAATCAAATGTAACCTTGCCAATGATTGCCAAAAGTAAATTGAGCCAAAAAAACAAAAACAAAAAAAGGGCTCACACAAATATAAAAATGTAATCATTTGCACAAAACCCACCACCCCGTTAGGAATTCCCAATACACCACTAAACTCTTCATTCATTAACTAGCTTTTATTATTTCTTCTAGAGGAACAAAGACAATTGAAAGTCACTCAACATTAAAGCCATTGACAAAGCTTGTTCATTCTCCCTACACAACGGTCTTCAACGCGATCACGTGGATGACGCGATCGCCATCAGGAAGGGGGGAATGTTTACCCAATTCTAGGGTTAACAAGAGCTATTGCCATTATCTTACATCAAGGAGTCACAGGGTAGATACAACAAAGGGTCATACATTCAAGATATGAGGCAATAGTGTCCAAAGCTACAACTTGGACGGGCGCCCGTAATGGTGTAATAGAGCATTTATGGCGATTCCCGCTTCAAGAGCGTGTGGTAGCAAGATAGGATGAAGTCCTAAGTGATGTACTTCATGGATATATTATGAGAGTAGTTATTGTAATAGCATTAGGCCTCTTATGAGCCTAAAGTGCTCGGTCGGCCAAAATTTAAGTGAGTGTGAACACTTATGGCCATGTATATAAGTGGATTTCTCTCATAATACAACATTCTCTCCCATTGTACAATTGAGTCTTGCTCTTGCTAATCTCTCTCCCTAATGCATGCTAGTGAGTGTGTGTGAGTGAAGTGAGGTGAGAGGAGGGATGAGGAACCATAGTGCAATGCGGCAGTGTGACAACGCTCGGTGGAATTGCTTCTCAAAGAGTTGTAGAGCTTGGAGACCTCAAGGGTTACGAGCTTGGCCATTGGAAAGATCCTCACGATAGTTGCGGTTCACCAGGTTATCTTTTTTTGTATGTATTTCAAGGAGGGTTAGGGTGAGCCATAACATTTTTCCAATGTTTCGAACTTGAGTTCCTTGAGGCCTCCAAGCTCGCTTGTTAAGATCTAGCCTCCAAGCTCCACCTCCACGCTGTCACTGTAGAGTCGCTTGCACACCGTCGCATAAGTCAATCACTCTCTCTCTCTCTCTCTCTCTCTCTCTCTCTCTCTCACACACACACACAACCATGAATGGGATTGCATCTTTTCATTATGAGAAAATGCCTTATATACATTTGGCCCTTATTCACACTTGGGCACCCAAAACTTACTTACTAGGCCTTGGGTGGCCAATATCTCATAATGTACAACTTTTATAGTACCATTTCATGACACTTATTAATGTGTCCTTAATTGGAGGTTTGTTAATCCAAAATGGGATTAACATCCCCCCTTCCTAATGTAGGTTATGTCCGTAGAACCTACTACACCAAGGTTACTACTAGCCCAATCAGCATGTGTACCCACATGCAAATGTATCTCTGTACCAACCTCATGGAAAAGTCCATAATCAACTGTGGACTTTATGTACCAGAGGATCCGTTTATCCAAGTGTGGCTTCCTAGGGCCCTGCATAAACTGACTCACAAGTCCAATAGCATAGCTCAAGTCTGGCCTTGTAATGGTCATGTAGATCAAACTACCCACTATGCGCCTGTATGTAGTGGGGTCCTCCAAAAGCTCACCTGTATCTGCAGAAAGTTTTGTGTTATGCTCCAATGGCACTGAAATAGGCTTACAGCCTATCATACCATACTTGGACAACATGTCCAAGCCATACTGACTCTAAAATAGCAAAATACCATGAGATGATCTCACTACCTCTATGCCCAAGAAATACCACAGCTCACCCAAATCGTTCATCTCAAACTTCTACTTCAAAAGCATCCTGAGATCATGTATGTCTGCATCACTATCACCAGTGATAATCAAGTCATCCACATAGATGACTAATAGCATGATCCCTCTATTTGTCTTTTTCACATATAGTGAAAAATCTGCATTGGATATCTGAAATCCAATGGTAACAAGATACTCACCGATCTTGTTTGACCATGCTTTGGGTGCTTGCTTCAAGCCATACAAGGCTTTGCGTAACCTGCACATAAAATCTAGATGTGCATCACTCTCATAACCTAGTGGCTGCATCATATACACTTCTTCTTCCAAATCACCATGCAAGAAAGCATTCTTTACATCCATTTGATGTAAAGACCAACCGAGTTTTCTTCTTCCTCCACACAAGGGTTGGCATGGTTCTTGCTTGAGTCAGGAGAGTTGATGTTACATGCTCTTACCGCCCTCTTTTTGACGATTCGAACTGTTTGTGGTATTGGCCACTGAGTGGGGTTTGTGTACCCATATTGCCGTATTGCCTTGATAGTGTCCTTGTGCTTGCATAGTAAGTCCCTTTGAACCCATTGCTTACTGAATCCTTGAGGTCTCTTCGGATGCTTGGAGTCCTACCAAATCGGTTCGAGTCAGCAAGGTCTGACTTTTGAATTGTTTGAAGGTTATTCTTGGGGTCTTTATATCATTCATGGTGCCCTTCTTGTCTGGTTGATCTTTAAGTTGATTCTTGGGCACCCACTTCTGTGTACCCTTAGATGTTGGGTATTGTGGGGGGGCAAGCTTTGCGGAATGGATGCTGGTTCTGTTCTCTAAGGTGTTGCCACTGCACTAATTGTTTGTTTATCAGTTATGATGTGCTTTCCTCTGTTCAAGTTCCATAAGGGTATCATTTAGGAGAAATGTGGACTCAATTTTGGGCCTTGTAAAGAAGTGCCAACTCAGCTTAGAGAGAGAAAATAAAAAAGGTTTAAAACATATCCAAATTTGTAATTCGGCTCATTTTTTACTATTATAAAAATTAGTTTAAATATATTAAAATATACATATTCTTTTAATGAGGTTTCATCATGAGGCGGCATTCTTTGTTCGATGCACGTAAAACTTATCAGAACCAAGATTTCATGGATTTGAGGTAGTTATGCATTTAATAGATTCGAGGAAAGCTTTAATTATTATCTTGACCGTGGGGGTTTTCCTACTGAAACTAAAAAAAACATCCTTACTAATCAAGTGAATTCTTATTTCAATTCTTTAATATGTTTTATGATGATAGAAAATACTAGCTTTGCAAATGGAAACATTAATCCAAATTTGGATATTCCAATTAATCCACCTTCAACAACACATGGAGACACTCAAATTCTCAGTAACAGTAGTAGAAATGGTGCATGTGAAAGAACATATGATACTTACCATCTTCATGTGGACATACAATCTAAGTACCAGCCTTTGAAGAAACAAAATAAGAGATTTTTTTAATATTATGAGCAAAAAGAGGAAAGGAGGATTAATGACCTACTACATTTCATGGGTGGGTGATGGTAGACAAGGTTTGCTGGGTTATGCCCAACACTTGGAAAAAAAAGCGATGGTTGTAGAATAGCAGAGGGATTTTCTATAGATAGAGAACACTGAAATAAAAAAACTAAATGGGTTG
The DNA here is from genome assembly GCF_041138505.1 of Cibotium barometz. Lineage (NCBI taxonomy): Eukaryota > Viridiplantae > Streptophyta > Polypodiopsida > Cyatheales > Cibotiaceae > Cibotium > Cibotium barometz. The sequence goes on from NC_141072.1 coordinate 46,175,140, forward strand.
CAGGGAAGCTTATGGCAAGAAAAGAAACAATTCAAGACTTGGAGAAAAAGATTGATGCTTTAAGGAGAAAGGACACAGCACTAGGGCCACGTAAAAGAAGAAGGCAAATTTGCAACATAGAGAAAATGAAAGTTGGAAGTGGAGGGATAAAGAAACGAGTATAGGCTATAAGGTAATGTTAACTCTTGTTTCTATTTCTCTTTTTATATTAGGTTCTTTGTTTGAAACTAGAAATAAGTAATCAGATTTGATGTTATTCTATTTTTAGATCTTTACTTCATCCAGAGTCCAAGGTACATTCTGAAGCTGGAGTGCATTTGGTACCAAAAGGAATAGTGGAAGAGATGCTGTGTCAAAAGGAGTTTCAAAAAATCAATGAGAAGCATGTGTCTTCTTTTATGAACAAGAACCAGCTCGATGCAACTCAGGTGCAAGCAATGCTGGATGAGACTGGCATCTCTCAGAAAGCATATAGTATACTGTTTTAAGTGTTTAAGTCACTAGTAGAGAAATGTCAAAGTAAGAAGCATAAAGGTTTGTTACTTCCAAAACCAAGTAAAGTCTACATGCCAACATGTGAACTCAGAGGTGTTTGAGAAGCTTAGTTCACCAGCACATATTGAAGCAACATTTGTGCTAAAGACGACAGAGAGGTACTCTTTAACCACAGCACAACAATATTTTCTTTGATCTTGAAGCTGTGCAAAGGTACAAAGTTCAATTCTTTGAGATTAGTCAAGAAGAATGTGAAGGAGTTCTAAAATTTGTTTTGAAACAGGATGAGTGTCAGATTTTAAAGAACAAAAAAATGGAGAGGGTTACTATCACTCTAATGAACAAGGCCTTAGACACATCAATTAACACAAGATGATGCAAGATATTTCAGTGTTCAATTGGAGAATAACATATTGCCACTGGATCTTTTGAGGTTTCTTCTTTATCATTGAATATGACTCTGTATTATGTTGAAATAATTTAAACACAAAACTTGTATTAAACATGAGCTTCTTCCTAATGACACGGGCGGATAAAGAAGACTTTGAAATTTTGCATTGGGTGTTTCATCAAACTATAATTCCATCACTGATTAGTGAGCAAAGAAATGGAAGGGCCCTTCATGTGCCTGGGTTCGATGACTATAAAGTGAAATGGTACATGGCAGGTGATTTGAAGACTCTAAAATGCATGTATAACATAAGAAAAGGTGCAAATGCAAAGAGTCCATGTCTATATTGCATGTCAAGTGCCAAGACTTTAGATTGTGTACTATGGAACAAAGCTCCTGAGACAGGCATTTAAAAGATAAAGATTTCAAAGCAGTGCTTGATATTCCTCTATCCAGAGTGCACATATGCACATTGCATGCACTATGTAGAATTGTAGAGAAGCTGGTGTATTTGTACATATGCTTTGCATGGACATTAAAGCCTAAAAATTAATCTTTAAAAGCAACCAAAACAATAGAAAAAGTGCTATCAGACATTGGCTTGCATGGGGGGCATGCTAAAATTGAGGAGGAGGACAAGCGGTCACAAGGGGGGCATGCTAAAATTGAGGAAGACGACAAGCGGTCACATGGGGGGCATGCTAAAATTGAGGAGGACGACAAGCGGTCACAAGGGGGTAGCAAAGTACCAAAAAAACCATCAATAGGTGGTGTGAAAGCTAAAAGATTTTTGTCATACTGCCTCAAAGACTATCAAGATAAAAACAAGCAAAAGATGTTTAATTGATGGAAATATCTACATAATGCAGTAACATTGGAAATGAAGGTTCAATTTAAAATCGGAAGGAGATGTGTGGATTTCACTTGACAAGATCATTGCATTCATGGAGAAAAAGAGATGGAGCAATAGTGAGATAAAATTATTTGAAAACATATTAGAGACTTGGAGGAAGGCATTCATTGCAGGATGGAGTGATCAACATGTAACTCATTACATGGTAAGAACTTTAAAAACTGCAATCTCAATACTGTGAGACCAACTAATACATACATCTTTTTTTTTTTGTCATTGATTGCAACATATACTATATAATCATACACCATATTTTGCAAAGACATACGGTTCATTGTGGTCAACTCAAGGCATGGAAAAGTCACATTACATGGCAAGAACAGGTTACTTTAAGCACACTAGACACTACACGGTGGAGGCAAGAATCGAGCCAAGTCTTTTAGAGTTACATCAATGAACTTATAGGAAATTGATTCACAAAGCAAAACAAAAAGGCACATTCAAGTCCTCATCATTGACACGTGCAATATAATTTATTAATAAAGAAAAGTGACAATGCGCTTGGAATCAATCACTGCTGCGAGAGAGCGCCACCAGTTGTGGCGTCGCTCAGGAGTCAGGGTTGGGAGGAGAAGGTGGTCTAGATGAGGTGGGCTTGATCTTCTTCAGTGGTCTTCCTTCTTCGTCTTCCTTTTCCTCTTCTTCCTCTTTATCTGCCGCGCGGGAGATCTATTTTTGGCATTTGCACCGTTGGAGGCAACAGTTCCAACCGGCTTTTTCTTGTCCTTATTAGATATCTTTTTCCATATGGATGCAATGTGTCTGGCTCTGTAATTCCTGCTACATTAGCATGCACTATATATGATAGGTAGTAGGGGCATCTTAGTGCTTGGCAACCATACCCCTGACCAAACACCCATAGTGCAAACTATTTCTTGACAAGCACCACCTTCTCAACATTTAAAGGCTCTTCATGTCCACCACAAAACCTGGATAGTACTTTGAGTGCGAATAAAGGGAATTTTGCATTGTCTTTTGAGAACTCCTTGTGAAATATAATGATCTTCATATTAAAATTGTAATCATCATGACTCATGTCACTACTTGTTGTTGTCAATTTTAAGCAAGTGTCGTAAATTGCACGTACCTTTTGATGATTCAAATGTTTTATATATTGAGCGAGAGCAACATCCTTTCGATGATCTGTTGACTTTGAAGTGGAAGCTCTAGATGATCTTGAGCCTCTTGCTCTCTTCAGGAAATTGTCATCATATACAAAAAACCTAGTACCAATGTTATATGTTTAATTGACACAATCAACAAGGTTCACGTAAATCAAATTCTTATAGTTTGAGAAATCTTCGGCTCTATTACCTGTTGATTTTCATCACCCTCAAGCATGGATCTTGTCCACAAAGGGATCGTGGACTTACTGTCTTCATGCACAGTAGGTTCCAAAAAATTTCCCATATCTGCCAAACCAAGACGGTCGGCAATTGCTGCACCCTCCTCCTCAAAAGGCAATTGGATTTCATATGTCCTAGCTTCATCAAACATCTTCTTTAATATCTTCTTGCCAAGCAGGTACTCGGAGTCCTAGACTGCAGAATCAGCTCTAGTAGATAATTGTCAACTCCTTCCTCTATCCAGCCCATGTTTGCTTCACTAAAATTTGCTAAGGCAGCCAAGCAATAGTCTTCACGAATATTGAAATGCTGCATAATGTCTGTTAATAATGCATAATCAACTTGGGGCTGCCATAGTAAAGCTGGGCAAGGAAGGTAGTGACAACTCCCCCTGTTCATTATCATTAGATTGACTGTCTTCCAATGAAATAGGTGCTGCATCAAAGGGGATAAGGGATGCATTAGCCTCAAAGTTTCCTTTTCGGCCTCTGCCCTCTCCTCTGTTGGGTCTATAGCCTCCTCTTCATGACTTTGTCTGTTGCAAAATCAGATGGATGAACATATCGTTCACCATCGGACATAATTATATTGGCAGAAACAATGTCTTCATACTCCTGCAAGAATTAATGACATTCTCAAGAGAAAGTTCCTTGTTGAACATTGAAGACACATCGTGCAAACGCTCGTGGGCTTATGCATTGTATAAGAACATAAACAACTTTTCTGCACAAGACTCTTCTGCCTCGTCATCTGATTCGTAGACAATGTCCAACTCTGTTGAAGAAATGCCTTAAAAAAACATTTCAGTCACTTAGAACATGCACGGTTATTATACATGGGGTCAGTACTACCTGGCGATAAGGAGATTTGGATATACACATACAAGCCCCTTGTCGCTTGGTACTAGCACCAAAAAAGAGGGGTCAGTACCAAGTGGTAGAGGGTTCACACGGAATTCACGAGCCCATCACCGCTTGGTGCTGACCCCTAAATTTAAAGAGACTTAAAGGGGTCAATAAGTTTTTTTTTTAGATGAAACCTTTATATATTAAACAAAAAACAAGCGGCATATTTTATATTTTAGTTGTATTTTGTAAGCTGAAATAGTCTGTCTTCTAGGCTTGAAAATTGATGGCCTGCCCTAACCTTTAACGTGAAAGCCTATAAACTTACTTGGCCTTCATATTTACACATTTGCAAATGGATGAGGGGTCAGTACCAAGCGGTAGAGGGCTCACGCGGAATTCAAGAGCTATCACCGCTTGGTACTGACCCCTTAATTTAAAGAGACTTAAAGGGTTCAATAAGTTTTTTTGTTTTTTTTAGATGAAGCCTTCATATATTAAATAAAAAACATACAAGCGGCATATTTTATGATTTAGTTGTATTTTGTAAGCTAAAATAGTATGTCTTCTAGGCCTGAAAATTTAAGGCATGCCCTAAGCTTCGACTTGAAGGTCTATAAACTTACTTGGCCTTCATGTTTACACATTTGTAACCCACTACTACTCTAGAAAACTTGATTTTAATTGAAACCTTAGTTTCCATGGTGGCCTTCACCTGAAGGTTAAAATTAAAATCCCTTTGAAGGCCGTTGCAGCCTTAAAATTTCAGGGCCCAACTTTTATTTCTCCAACCATCCGAGTGGCTGGAGGTTTCTACTTTAGTGGAGGGGGCTCAAACCGGCTCACCCCCCCACCGCATCTCGTGTGTGTGTGTGTTCCTTTTGAGTGTTTTTGAGTGTGAGAGAGAGAGAGAGAGAGAGAGAGAGAGAGAGAGAGAGAGAGAGAGAGAGGGAGGGAGGGAGGGAGGGAGGGAGGGAGGGAGGGAGGGAGAGAGAGAGAGAGAGGTAGAGAGAGGGAGAGGGAGGGAGGGAGGGAGGGAGGGAAGGAAGGAGGGAGAGAGAGAGAGAGAGAGAGATGGACATATCTGCAAAAAAAATTGAAATCTTTAGTTTTCCAAGACAAAGGGGCGATGGCATTGGTGATGCAGAGGGAAGGCAACGTAGGTAACTCAACGCAAATGGGTGTCTCAGCTTATCTCACAGAGCCGGTTAGCTTTGAGGATTTCCTATTAGACTTAAACCTAGAAGGATTTTAGCTTGCAAAGAAAATTTATGAAATAGTGTAAATTTCTAAAAATGTATGTCCCAAATTGTTTGATTTGCTAGTTTGAGAAGAGTCCAATGGGAATTTGGGTACACTTCTCAAAAATATTTTCCCCAAACACTGCTCCCAAGGGAGATTTGGACGTTATCGACTCGTACCACATGAGGAGATTTGGGACGTTATTGACTCATACCACTCATGCGGACATTTAAAAGTTTGGATGCATTAATGACGTGTCAATATGGTATGTACTATGTGCTCACTCCTCTCCTTTCTTGCATGTGTTTATTTTTTTCACCTCCAAGGCTGACAATAGCAAGAGCCAAATGTCATTGCTGCTACATCCATTGTTCTCCGAGTCTCCGACTACATCAGTCTCCTCAACGCCCCCCAAACTGAGCCAAACGCCATCAGCCTCTACATCCATTGCAGGTATTTCAGAGTTCTTTCAGACTCTCTATTAATGTTTTGCTGTTTGTTTTGTGAATGTTGATAATAGCGTGTCTGTACAAAGTGCTCAGGGTTTCATTGGCGTCCTTCTGGTCCCATATCGCTTAATACTGACCCACTTGGCTCATGTTGCCCATGGGTCTAGTACCAAGCAATTAGCAAGTCTCTTGGTACCAACCCTCTTGTGGAATGTTGCCCACCACGAGTTCAAACCCCGCAGGCACAAACCCTGCACCCACAATGTTGGTCATGGGGTTAGTATAAAGCGATTAATAGGCCTGTGAATTTTTGTTTAATTGATTCTCGCTTGGTACTGACCCCATTGTGATATCTTGTGGTCATGGGGTCAGTACCAAGAGATTCAAAGGCCTATGGGTTTTTGTTTGTGCATATCGCTTGGTATCGATCCCACTGTGATAACATTCGTCATGGTGGGGTCAATACCAAGCGATTCTAAGCCCTCTGGACTTCTGTTTGTTTCATATCGCTTGGTACCGACCCCATTGTCATAATGTTTTTCATGGGGTTAGTACCAAGAGATCCAAAGGCCTCAGGAATTTTGTCTGCTTTAAATCACTTGGTACCAACCCCATTGTGATGATAACGTTGGTCATGGGGTCAGTACCAATCGATTCTAAGCTCTCTAGACTCCTGTTTGTTTCATATCACTTGGTACCGAGACGACCCCACTGTGATAACGTTGGTCACAGGGTCAGTACCAAAAGCAATTCAAAGCCTCTAGAGTCCTGTTTGTTTTATATCTCTTGGTAGCGACCCATTGTCATAATGTTTTCATGGGGTTAGTACTACCAAGCGATTTAAAGGCCTCTAGAATCCTGTCTGCTTTATATCTCTTGTTGTTGGTACCGACCCCACTGTGATAACGTTGGTCATCATGGGGTTTGTACCAAGCAATTCGAAGCCGTCTGGACGCCTATTTGTTTCATATCGTTTGGTACCGACCCCACTGTGATAATGTTGGTCATAGGGGGTGAGTACCAAGTGATTCAAAGCCCTCTGGAGTCCTGTTTGTTTTATATCGCTTGGTAGCGACCCATTGTCTCATAATGTTTTCATGGGATCAGTACCAAGCGATTCAAAGGCCTCCAGAATCCTGTCTGCTTTATATCGCTTGGTACCGACCCCACTGTGATAACGTTGGTCATGGGGTCAGTATAACAAGCAATTCTAAGCTCTCTGGCCTCCAGAATCCTGTCTGCTTTATATCACTTGGTACCGACCCCACTGTGATAACGTTGGTCATGGGGTCAGTTTAAAAAGCAATTCTAAGCTCTCTGGACTCTTGTTTGTTTCATATCGCCTGGTTCAGACCCCATTGTCATAATCTTTTTTGTGGGGTCAGTACCAAGCGATTCGACGCCCTCTGGAGTCTAGTTTGTTTTATATCACTTGGTGGCGATCCTATTGTCATGTTTTTCATGGGGTCAGTACACCAACAAGTGATTCAAAGGCCTCTGGAATCCTGTCTACTTTATATTGCTTTGGTACTGACCCCACTGTGATAACACTGGTCATGGGGTCAATACCAAGCGATACAATGTACTCTGGAATCCTATTTATGTTATATCGCTTAGTACTGACTTTTTTAAATGCGTTTCTCGTCACGCTTTGTTTATTTGTTTAGATGGCTCATGCCAAGGCAACTGCTTGGAGGCTTGAAAGACCTACTAAGTCACTACACGCACAAGGCAGAACAAGAAGGTATCAAGCTCTCATAGGGCAGTTTTACAAAGCTTCATCGGATTGAGCGACACATGCGGTTGTGATATCCAGGCTCCCTTTCCAGAGGATTGTGCGTGAAATTTGTGAGCAATGGAGTATTGGCATGCGGTGGCAAGCATCTGCATTATTATGTCTTCAAGAAATCATTGAGGACTGGATCATCAAGTTTTTTAAAGATGCTTACTTTCTCACCACTCATGCCCATAGGCTGACAATAATGCCGAGGGATTTTGATACCCTTCGTTGATTGTGGTATAGATACGACCAGATGCTTGTTCCTGTTTCTATAAGTGATCCTTGAATGCAACATATCCTTATAGTTCCCCCCTCCACCCTCGTACAAGGGCATCTGAGAGCTCCCGTGCACTCCTCACAACAGGGACACCCGTTTGCAGAGTAGGTTAAGACTAGAACACCCCAGTGATGATGCCCCTCAAGCAGAACCTTAGACATAACTAGAATCGGAGGCACAACCACAACCAAAGGACCAACCACAACCGCAGGCTACTGCAGCACAGCCACAGCCACAACCACAACCGGAGGACCAACCACAACTGCAGGCTATTGCAGCACAGCCACAGCCCTCTGCTGAAGTTGAATTTGTTGTAGAAGAAGAAGATACAGACAAGATAGAGAGGGAATTAAGTCTAATTGAAGTAGAGAATATCAGAGAATTGAGAGTTTTGGAGGCTGTTGCGTCAGTTAGAGAGCGGCATTTTCACTTCGGGGCCAAAGACTCATCAGGCATCTAGATGGATTCGATTTACATTTTCACTTCGGGGCCAAAGACTTATCAGGCGTCTGGATGGATTCGATTTACATGTTTTGAGGAATGACGCAATGGAAATCATAGATAACATTGTCAATATTTTACTATGGTATGTATAGTATATATAATGCATGATGTATATAGTATAATGCATGACTGAGCTGTAAGTACCAGTGGAATAATTCTTTGTTCTTTTCATTGTTGCCTTTAGGTATTGTATATTACTACTACCAAAAGAGGTCCAAAACTGTACATATACTGTGGATCCTCTCATTTCCGCGGCATTACAAAATGTTAGCTCATCATTTTTTAGCCTTATGTTGTGGTGTAAACTAATGAACCTCGATTTGGCAAGACTTATTTTCATGGCTTACCATGAAGAGCGAGTCTCATGTTAAGTTTTAAATTGACATCAAATATTTGGTAATCTTCTATATGTGTTTTATTTAATAACACCTATGTCCTGTTTATTTTTTTCAGCCGCCCGAACACTGGAGTTTGCTTTTGTACAACATTGAGCAAAACACGTGTTATTTTGCAAACTCTGTTCAACAATATCATGGCCGCGCTAGAGAGTAAGTCCCTATTAACATTTCTCTCTTCCACAAGCATGATAAGCCGATGCTTGTTTTTTCGACCTCTCAGATGCGCTCAAAAATTTGTATATGCATTGGAACATCTCTTAATGGAGCCGAACCTTGTACAAAACACGACATATCATAGGATAAGGGTGCCAGTCCAGTGCCCAGAGATGTCAGTTTGCTATATGGATGGAGGACGGCCCTAAATGCCTACCTTTTAATAAAGAAATTTTTTGATATTCCTGATGTAAGTGATGTTTGCAACATAGACTTGCATAATCTAACGTAGCTATAATGTCCCTAACAAAGCTTTTCTCTGTGTACAGGAAATAATTCTGAACAAATATGCTCCCTTGCATGTAAAATAGGTCACGACCAAAGTTGTGCAAAGAATTATTTTGGCTGTTCCCCCATGATCGTGCCAAAAGAAGAGATCAAGAGAGCAGACGAATTTACAAGGGAAGATGCATAGAGTACGTCAGCGAGACGAGGAGTGGCAAAGAGAAGTCAAAGCACATGTGGCTACCCCTCAATGATTATGACAGGCTGCAAGCTAAGGTGGATGAATGGGTAGAATCTAGGAGAGGCAGGTCGAGATGCAAGCAGAGAGGGAAAGAGAAGAAAGATTGTGGGAAGAAATGGAAAGACTGCAAGAGGAGAAAAATCGAAGGCCTCCTCAATCCCAAGCATAGTCGAGTTCTCAATCACGGCATCGCTTCCGTGTCCCAAAGTCTTTTGATCGACGTCAGCATATCATTAGACTTTTATTTACATTTGTAACATTAGCATTAATTTTGTAAGAGACCTGACATTGTTTTGTAAGAAAAAAATCTTTCATATATTAAATTGCTTTTGGAGTTACAATGTTTTGATTGTCATCATTCAACGACTAATCAAGTGAATAGTATGAGAGACAGATTCTTTATAGAAAGTCATTTTCTATTTTTGGCTTGGCACCTGTAAAAAAAGGGTTTTGTTAGTGGTATCTTACATAATGTTCTGCACAGCATACTAAATGGTGAATGTAAATATAAATGGTTTACCTTTTTAGTATCCATTGTAAATGTATAATCTTTTGGCAATTGTTCAATCTCCTTGTATGTAAGGTCTTCTCTAATTTGAGAAAGAGATGTTTTAGATAGTGTGTTCAACATTGTAAGCAATTGCCCTTCCAAATATATCTCCATTACTAGAGGCGTATTCTTGGGATCTAACTCCAAATCTTGATCTAATGGAACAAGGTTGTCAGGCATTAGTAAAATTGAATGGCATAACTAAAAATTCATAATGACTAGTTTGGGTTCTAAAGGTAGTCTTGATGATATCCCCTTTATCCATTTGAATATAATGATAACCAGACTTTAGGTCAATCTTGCTAAAGACTTGGTCTCCCTTATGCTTATCTAGCAAGTCATCCACTCGAGGTATCAGATATCAATTCTTGACAATAATCTTGTTTAGTGCATGATAATCGATACACAATCGATATGTTCCATTCTTCTTTTTAACGAGAAGAATTGGAGCACCAAATGAAGAACTACTGGGTCTAATCAATTCTTTCTCTAATAGTTCTTCAACTTGCCTTTAGATCTCTTTTTGCTCAAGCATGTTGACTCAATAAGGAGCTTTAAATGGCGGTGAGCTACTAGGAATTATTTCAATCCTATGGTCTTCTGGATGAGACTTGGGTAAGCCAGGAGGTAAGTCATCTATGAAGCAGTTAGAGAACTTAGAGATGAAAGGATCACAAGACATATTTGATTTGGAGTCATCCTGAGCACTAAGCTCGTTAACAAGAATCAAAAATGTCTTCTCTGTTTTTCATACAGCTCTTTTTGCTTGAGTATGAGTCAAAAATGGACCTAAGTCACCCTTCATCTGAAATTGGAGATAAATTTCTTTGTCATCTTTTATTAACCACATGGTATGAGTTTCATAGTCAATCTGGGGATTATGCTCATGTATCCATGGCATACCTAAGATAACATCCACTCCTTGCAAAGGGGCCACTAGGAATGTTCTCTTTTCTTTTAGTGAACCCATTTCCAAATCTAAATCCTTAACCTCTTTTGTGTGCAGTTGTACTTACTACCTTGAAATGCAACTTTTACTTTATAACTAGAGTACGATGCATCTAGGTTAAGTGCTTTTAATGAAATCATACGAGCTACCATCATCATGCAATATAGATATTTATTTTTATTTTATTTTGCCTTGAATTTTCAATAAAGCATGAATTGAAAACTTACCTTCATCTGAATAATCAGAATCAGAGTTACCCTCTTGCTTGAAAGAATCATCATCATCTTATTCAATAATGTTGAGTCAAGCCACCAATGCAGAGTTCTTCTTCTTCTCAAGACAGTCTTGTGCGAGGTGTCCTTCCTTGTGACATTTGTAACACTTGAAGATTTGATTCTTTGGTTGACCATTTGAGGGTTTGTTGTTGTTGTCCTTCCGAGCATCTCCTTTAATCACATCTTTAACCTTATGCATCTTGGATTTATGAAAAATACTAGAAGGGAAATAAGGTTTAGTAGACTTTGTAAAAGACTTATCCTGCATTTGAAATCTCTAGAAATAAATGTTTTATGTTCAGAATTTATAGCGCGATCCATAGGAGAACTAAGATCATGCAAATGAAACATATTAACGTCAACGGTAGACTTAAGTCCAACAATGAATTTCCTTTGTTGCTCTTTTTCCTTGACTTTTTCAATTACTTGAACTTGTAAAAGAATGTCCCAAATTTTGTCAATGTAGGCTTGAACATTCTCTTTCTCGACCTGGCGTAGAGTGTCCCATTGTTGACGTGCTTTAGCCTTGTATATTGAGATGATAGAAAGTGCTTCTTTAAGAGTTTCTGAAACTCTTTTCATGTTGAAGGTCGAAATCCACCCTGCTTCACCACATTCCACCATAAAGCAGCACTTTTGATCAGCACATTTAATTTTGTCCTTTTTCGAGAACTTTTTGCCTGAAAAGTAGTTATCTAATTAGCTAAGCCATGCAATAAGAACTCGTGCATCCTTCTTGCTATCATAATTCTAGAAAGTGAATGCCTTTCGTCTAATTCATGAATCTTTCTAGGAAATCTGAGCATGCAAGGTAGCTTTGACAATGCTCCTAACACATGATCACTTTCCTCCTTGTTAGAGTCGGAAGAGTCATGCTTACGCTTGGAATGATTCACTTGACGCTCTAATTTGCATCGGAGTTCACGTTCACTAGCAATTTGCTCTTGTAATGCTAAGATTTGCTCTTGCATAGTGGGTTGTGCAGGTAGAGTGAGTGGCCATTACAAATAAATAGATAAAGAAAGTGTATTTCAATCATGTAGATAAATAAATAAAGATGGAAAACTTAGCACTTGAATCGTTGAATTCGTCATCAAATGGTTGGCCTCCTTGACACTGTCTCCAAGAATTGCCAATATTTATTTGGTATCCTTTGATGCCAAAAATTTTATTGCAAGAGGCTTGCAATTTTTTGGAAAAAGAGAAGGAATCTTTTCTGAAATTTTTTTTACAAATTTTCTACAACCTAAAAATATGAATTTGATGAATTTTCCCTTTTTACAGATGCCCTTCTTCTTCTTTGAGACCTTTGAATGCTTTGAAGATAAGCTTTTAAGGCTTATATAAGCTTATATTATAAAGGTTATTATAAATCTTATATTACTTAAGCTTCTTAATATAAAGCTTATAAAGCTTTAAAGCAAAGGAAATCGGCACTTCTTTTTCTCGCCTACTATGCAACAAAGAAGAAGGGAATTCAGCGATTTTCACCCACCACCGTGATTGAAGAGAGGGGAGAGATGGTAAATCGATTGCCCGCTGCTATGGAGAGAGAGAGAGAGAGAGAGAGAGAGAGAGAGAGAGAGAGAGAGAGAGAATTTGAAGCCTTTATCTTTTTTTAAAATAAAATTCAAAAAGAAATTTCCCCAGGCTATGTTTTTCAACGCTTTTTCTTTTCCACCAAAATTTGATTTGTAGCGACATAAGGACCCTCCATTATGGATTTGCTCATCTTGCAGTGATTTAGTTGGATTATGGGATCCAAACCCCTTTCAATCCATACGGTTGGATCAATGTGAGGCTATGAGTTCGGGAAAACCTTTTTTCAAGAGAGAAGTGGTTTTATGGTTTTCTGCAGAGTGGTTTGCCACCCCCTTTATCTTTTGGTCTTTGCCCCTTAGATAATAGAGTGCAACTCTTCAAAAACCTTTGAATCAAGATTTTAATTTTTCAATTCTTGCCTCCATCTTCCTAGACCCTTGCTCTGATATCATTTTCTCATAGATCCAATTCTAGGAAAATAGAGTTAAAAGAAACTTGCAAGAATTTAATTAAATCAAACCAAATAAGTCATCAAAAACCACATGCTCAATATTTGAGTGAATAACCAATAATACTTAGCTCATAAATCACAACTCCAAGATTGGGTGCAATCATCCCCTCTCATGTGTGTGGCCTATCTCCACACATGAGTATTTATGAGATAATTTATTCCAAATTAGGCCATAGCCTCCAAAAATACAAAAAGGTGCTTTTCTTGCATGACACTCTCTTATGCTCAAAATAGAATGTCCATAAATTGAGGCTAGGATTTAAAACATATCATGCTTTTCAAAATATTAAAGTTCAAGTCTATGCTTGATAAACTAAGGCTTTCCAAAATAAATCAAAATGTGCACAAGCTAGCACATGTATATACAAAGCTTGTTTACAAAATATGTGTGCCAAGTAATAATTATGTGCAAATTCTCCTCAATCTTCAAAATCCTCTTCACCTATAAAATAACCAACAACAAATTGGTAAACAAATATTTCATAAGTATACAAACCATAACCACACACATGTTTGCCAAGGCGTAAGTAACCGAGGAATCACCCTTCCATACAAAACCAACTGAAATAAACAGTGGAGGCCCCAACCATACGTCAATATACACCAAACGTATTAATATTTATAATGGCATCACCCATGATATTAACATGATTTGGCTTGACGCAAAGATAATCCAAGCATTCTCGAATCATCTAAGAGGGTAGAATAATATTTTTAAGAGGGCTTAAAATATATTCCCATAACACAAGCTCCCATAGCTTAGTACTAGAATGTTCATGCCTATTTAACTACTAGACAGGGATTTCAAAATAGTCCTACAGAAAACACTTTATATATGAGAAAGGATAAGCAAGATTTTCTTATTGTCATTCTCTATGTAGATGATATGCTAGTGACATGCACCAATGAGTATTTCATTGCAGCCTACAAGGAAAGGCTAACCTTACCTCAAATTTTCAGATGTCAAATCTTGGTCTTTTGCACTACTACTTGGGTATGCAATTTATATAACAAGATGATGGTATAGTCATTAATCAGTCAAAGTACATTGTCATTGCTTAAGAGGTTCAATATAAAAAGTTATAAACCAATTTCTACATCAATAAAACCTGGTGTAAAGCTTAGTCTTCGACATAACCACTTATGGTCAAGCTGTTAGATACCTAATATATTTATGTAACCCACACCAGACATCCAGTATGGTGTGTCATTACACAACTTTCAAAGTTCATTCATTTCCCAGGCACTAAGCATTGGGGCAGGCAATTAAATGTATCTTCAAATACTTGCAAGGCACTCAAGATCTTAGATTGTTCTATGCCAAGGGGGGTGATTTACAAATGTAAGCCTTTAGTGATTCCAATTGGGTAGGTAATTATGATACACAATAGTCCACATTTGGAAACTTCTTCTTTCTTAGTAATTCATGCATATATTGGCTCAACAAAAAGTAGCCAATTGTGGCAACCTCGTCTTGTGAAGTTAAATACAAGAGCAACATTAAGGCCATGTACTCATGCCATGGGCACTTTTATCCCACTAGGTCTTTCCCCATATCCATCCAGGTGTGAACGAGCACCTTAGGTTTGGTTAGGAATATAAGCAACCTCATTCACAGTTTAGGGTTGCTACTCATTTGTAGTTGTAGAGATCTCCATCTCTACAACTACATTCACAGTTTAGGGTTGCTACTCATTTGTAGTTGTAGAGATCTCCATCTCTCTCCTTTTTTAGCTAACCAATCTCTTTGTACTTGTAGAGATCTCCATCTCTCTCCTTTTTTAGCTAACCAATCTCTTTGTACTTGTAGAGATCTCCATCTCTCTCCTTTTTGAGCTAACCAATCTCTCTCACACTGTACACTTTTCTATTCTTATCTTTGAGCATTATGTGTGTGGGAGTCTAGCTCCACATTCTGTGTGAGCCAACAATAAGATTCTCATAACTATAAGCTTTTCTAAATTTAGTAAGGTGACCCCTATAATTATGAGCTGATTCTAGGAAGTTTTCAACAACATGATTTATCTTGAGTTCTGTGAAAAACTAGTATTTGGATATTTAACTTGATTTTGGGATTCCAAATCTTGGTTGTTCCTACTCAAAATGTGCAATTTGATCCTTGTTAACTAGGCTAAGACAACGTTGATCACAACAAGATTCAAACTATAATATTTTTATGGTTTTTCTATAAAACCAAAAAGAGCTAGCACCCTAGTTTCTCACATAGAGAACCAATGATGCTAACATCAACAAAAATTTAAAAAAAATGATTGGCTTACTTTCCTCCAAGATACACAAGTACTCACAACTCAATCAAACCACCAAAAACAATACATCTACAATCTTTTTCTTTTGATAACAGAAACCTTATCCACTTTTTTCTTCAAAAAATAAGCTTTACCAAAAATAGATAACAATGAATGTAAAGACGTAAGGAAGATACTGAGTGCTCAAAGAAGAGGAAGAAGCAAGATTGCTTCCTTGACAGCAGTGCCAAAAATGTTATGGCCTGTTTTTCTACCCCCTAAAGAACTCACAACCATTCACTTAAAGAAGGAACCATCATGGGGATACTTATTTTGATTTTGAGCTCAGGATCTCTATAGCCTCTAAGCTCCACTAGTGATTTGTTAGCTCTACTCTTTCGAGCCTCACCTCTTGCTGTCACCAAGAAGCTGTTGCATGACCTTGCAAGACACACCTCTCTGACTCTCTACACCCTTTCTCACAAAGCTCACAAAGCATAGGGAAGTGCATATACTAAGAACAATAAGCTAATCCTCTTAACTCTCTCTCTCTCTCTCTCTCTCTCTCTCTCTCTCTCTCTCTTTTTTTTTGAGGAAACACAGAGCTATAATACTGGGTATGAAAAAACCCCAAAGTGCCAGAGGTGGCCTACTGAGGGGGCATACAAACTGTGCAGTGGGAGGCGTGAAGCCTGTGAGCAGTCGGTGCTACATCACGGTGGATGATGTGATGTGTGCAATATGAACCACTGTGGGGGAGAGTACTCCCATCTAGCATGTCCTCCAACAATCCTGAAGAAGAGACCCGTGCGCCCCCAACGACGAATGAAGGCCTGGAGTCTGTCCTGAGCTGTCTGTGAAGGCCGACAGGAATCATCATACGTGGAACGCAGTGCACGGATAAGATCGAGCCAAATCAGGACTAGAGTATCACGTGTCGATTGCCGCGTGTGACTAAGGACATGGAGACAACGAGCTCTCCAAATGTTCCACATCGCAATCGCGGCAATCACCATAAAAACATCATCCCTCTGCCAATGCTCCATGTGCAAGGCGTCAGGAGGAATCATACTGAGGTACCCCCTCCGATACCCCGTCGCCGTAAGCATAAGCACAGCATCAGTGCCCTCACCCTCAAAGAACACATGAGGTCCCGGCCAAGGAAGGAGCCATAACACAGACCCCCAACTGAGGAAACCTGCATGCTGACCAGCTCTGCTGAGGAGAAGAGCCACTGCTCGCCAAACAGAGGAAGCCATAGGACACGACCAGAGGCAGTGGGTCTGAGACTCCTGAACCTGGTGATCACAGCATATACAAATGGGATCATGGCCCATCAAGGCACCCCAAGTGCCGACAGCAAGACCAGCATGAGCAGTCAACCAAAAAAAGAGAGTGATCCGCCGAGCAATCCTCAGCCTCCAAATAGATACCCAGTACTGTGCCAGGAAGGCATGAGAGAGACCTGCATGTAGCCAAGTGCCCGAACGCGTAGGTCTATGTAACTGTCGTCGAAGCAAGCAGTGCCTCCCAATCCGAACAGTATACCCGAAAAAGGAAGTATGCCTAGCGCCGGTCTCCACAGCAGGCCACTCCCATTCCCCAGGGTCCCAAGTCAGCTGCGAAAGAGGCCGTCCCTCCCAGATCCATAATCGCCAACGGGCAGCCATACCAATGTGAAAAGACGGGTCCACCTCCCGTCTTTTCCTGAAAGAGCCAACAACACGGATGGGAGTCCAGTCAGCCTGACGCAGCTCCTCTAGACAACCCAAACCATGAAACTGTAATCTGACATGGCCAAAAGCATCTGGCATGCCCATAGGGATAAAAACCATAGGCCAATAACAATGAGAGCTCCAAACAAGAAAGGGTGTACCTGCAGTGCCAAACATGCATAACCATCCTGAGTGCTCAGGCATCTCATGTAAACCCCGAATGGCACGATCCCAAAGCTCTGGAATAGCTGCATCAATCTCTGCAATCCGAGGCAGAATACCCCTGCCTATGGAGAACTCCTCCCCAATAAAATCTGCCGGCAGCTGCCGCGTCTGTGACCAAGCATGCATCGAAGCAGCCGGGCCGCTATCCCAAGCCGCCCAGTCAATGTGGGTCCTCTGGCCAAGCTGGCGACCCTCAGTATCCAACACATGGGGATTCCAGATCAAGGGCTGACGCTCAATCTCTGGCAGAGAGGCAGGAGAACGTCTATGCATGCCCTGTCTCATGGAGATCCATATCTGTAAAATGGAGCGCATGAAGGGTGACAGATGGGCTGTACGCAGAGGAGAATCTGAAAAAATATAGCGTATACACGCAGCCCAAGAATGACCATCGCGGGTTCCCAACTGCGGGGTCACTGTGTGCAAAACCGATCTGAAAAGAAGCTTCCAAGTTTCATTGCCCGGAAACAAGGCGCGGACAATGAACTTGGTAAGCAAAGCACGACACTGCATCTCTGGATCAATAATGCCAAGGCCCCCCTCTGCAATGGGCCGGATAATCGTCTCCCAACGGACTCTAGCTCTAGTGTCAACAGTGCCATCACGGCCACTCCACAGGAAGTTGCGAATCAGGCGGCGAACCTGCCGCATCACTCCCGTATGAAGCATCCAGCAGGAAGCAATGTACCAAACAGATGCCAACAGTACCTGATTGGCCACAAGGACCCGCCCTGCAAGAGACAAGTGCTGGGAAGACCAGTGGCAGAGCTTTCTGCGAAGCGACTGCAAAACCGGCGCAAACTGCTGCTGGGGAGAGATATCCAGTCCCACCTGAAAACCCAGATAGCGACAGGACTGACCCCGCTGCAACCATGTAAACCCCTCTGCCACACCCCAAGACGGGACATCCTCAGAGCCAACCAGCATACCATATGACTTGTGCCAGTTAATGCGAGCACCACTGGCCAAGCAATAAACATCAAGAACTGAACGCGTCACATCAAGGACAGCAATGGCATAACGGACCATGAGCAAAGTATCATCAGCATACTCCTGATCAATCAGGTCACGCTCGCCTGTAAGTGGCAAGGTGACTCCCTGTATATCTCTCTGCCGGGCATGAAGAAAGTCAGAAAGAGCCTCTCCCACAAATAAGTACAGAAAGACTGCAAGGGGGCATCCCTGTCTCACAGAGCGAGAGATGTCAAAAGATCTGCCAACAAAACCCCCAATAGTCACTGCACTGGCTGCTGATCTGTAAAGTGCAGATACTCCGGTGATCCACTGCTGCGGAAACCCCATGCGAGCAAGAGTACCCTCTAGGAAGGACCAATCCACCCTATCGAATGCTTTCTCAAAGTCAAGAAAAAGCAATGCTAGGGGAGTGCCAGTAGACTGAGCCCACTCTACCGCCTGATGGTAGCAAAAGATATTATCCAGGATACATCTATCCTGGATAAAAGCAGTCTGTGATCCATGAATGATGTCTGGAAGAAAGGGCCTCACTCGCACTGCCAGCATGGAAGCTAATATCTTATATACCGTAGGAAGGAGAGTAATGGGGCGCCACTGTCGCAGGAGCGTGCCATCCCCCCCCTTAGGTATAAGAGATATGAGCCCAGAGCAAAGAGACTGAGGCATGGTCCCAGAATCATAAATCTCCTGAAGCCCTCTCAGCAAGGGCCCTGAAACTGCATCCCAATGAGTAATGAAGAACTGTCTAGAGAGGCCATCATCCCCCGGACAAGAAGCAGGGTCAAGAGCCTCTACCGCCTCGCGTAACTCCTGGACTGTGAACAAAGAGCAAAGGGAACGAGACATGTCCGCAGTGACTGAACGTCGCGTGTGGGACCATACAGTAGCTCTGGCCGCCTGAATGTCATCTGTCAACGGATCAGCACTGAATAGATCAGCATAATAGACTGTAGCAATCTCCAGGACTCTATCTGGGTGAGTCTGTAAATGCCCATGGTCATCCAAGACTGCACGAAGAGCAGTCCCACAAGGTCGCTCTCTATGTGATGCAAAGAAGTCTTTGTTCATTCGGTCACCGAGCGCTACCCAACGAGCCGCAGTTGCGTGACCAGAAAACTCAGACCTCCTCTCTTGAACTGACCGGATCTCATCAAGCAACTGTGCATGTATACCAGCATAATGTGCATCTCCTGGATGGGACTGCAAGAGACGCTGCACCGATGCTAATGGTGCAAGCAGAGATCGCTCACGCTGGGCCACCTCACGACGACAAGCGGAGGCGGCCGCCCGGCAAGAAAAACTAGACTCTCTGATACAGGTGGCAAGGAACTCAGCATGTAGGAACTGCACTGCAGAGGACTGCGAAGTGGGATCGGCTCCCCAGATCTGAGCAACCGAAGCAGAAAGATCGCTACCAGAGAGTAGCCTGTCCGGAATGCGAGACCCTCGGCGAACTGCATGAGGCCGCCTCTCTCTCTCTTTCTCTCTCTCTCTCTCTTTCTCTCTCTCTCTCTCTCTCTCTCTCTCTCACACACACACACACACACACACAAAAGAGCAAGGAGCAAGGAGTACATAAGAGCTCAATTAGCATAAAGGGGATTGTGTCTTTGCATTATGAGAAAAATGACTTATATATACATTTGGCCCTTATTCACAGCTCAATTAGCACAAAGGAGGATTGTGTCTTTGTATTATGAGAAAATTGACTTGTATACAACTGGCCCAAATTCACACTTAGGCACCCAAAACTAAAATAAATGACTATGTAACATAGAGGTGGCTATCTTTTCTCATAAAGATTATAATGTTTATATTTTCCATGACACTTATTGCCTAGTGTGGTGGAGAGCACTTTGTTAAATAGGGTTAACATCTATTTCCAAATTCGACCCTTGGAGAGCCAATAATAGTTTGAACATCCAAAATTTGGTCTTTTCTTTTACAAATTTAACCTTCATGCTAGGCACACTTGGTTAAGCTTTTGAAAATAAATATGAGCTAATACACACATGGCCTATGCCTCACTTCTACAAATATAATGCTTGACCAAACCTCAAATAAGCCATGAAACCAAACTAAATACTAAGACTGGCACACGAGCAACTTAAAAGTAACTTTTATAGTATTAAAGTGAGTATGCAATGAATGGCCATCAAAGACTTCAAAGCAACCTGTTTGGAGAACAATAATAGATAATATTATTACTTAGTTTGAAATCCTAAAGTTGTTTGGAATAGCATGAGAAGAAGGACTCGTCTTGTAAGGGTATGAATGTAGTGCAACATTGGTTCGAGGTCTTGTTGCAAATGTAGCCACAAAGATAGCTGATGTACAATGTTGGAATTAGGGTTAAGGTTGCAACAATGCACACACACAAGATAGAGAAGCTTGAGAGCACACAAACTCACTAGATTAGAATGAAAAAATGTGTGCCGAATACAAAAGATAAGTACACACCCCAAAATGAGTAGATAAGAGGGTGTACATACACACAGGAAAAAAACCTCCTAGTGAGGGAAAAAGTACCCCGGCGGTCCTAAGTGTGTTCACATCACTACCATATAATGCTACAAATCCCCCCTAGAGTGATGATGTGAACATGTACAGAGTATGGTCGATCAATCCTGAAAATGCATTAAGCCCAAAGCTTTACGAAAATCTTCGAACTTTTCACGAGGAAGAGCCTTCGTGAATAAATCTACCATGTTGTCATGTGTAGGCATATAGACCAAGCTGATCTCTGCTACTACAGAGTGTCTTTTCTTGACATAGTGGTAATGCACCTTAATGTGCTTAGTGTAAGCATGAAACACTAGGTTCCTCGCAACTGCTAATGCGCTCTGGCTATCAGTGAAAATCGTAGTGCTAGATGACTGTCCAACACCCAAATCAGCCATAAGACGTCTGAGCCACACACACTCAACTATAGCTGTAAAGCTGCCCTATACTCAGCTTCACAACTGGAAGTGGCCACTGTAGGCTGCTTCTTGCTGAGCCATGATATACATGAATCACCAAGGCAAAAGTAAAACCCACTAGTGGACACTCGTGTGTCATAACATCCAACCCAATCTGAATCACTAAAATCATGGAGCTGTGACTCACCCCCTTTTGGATAAAACAATCCAAAATACTGAGTGCCCTGTAAATAGTGAAAAACTTGCTTAACAGCTTGCCAATGCTTCGTACCTGGGCTATGCATAAATCTACTCAACTGTGAGATCGCATACTATATATCTGGCCTCGTGTTGCATACATAAATAAGGGATCCAACAACCTGCTAACAAACTAGTATCAAAAGAGTCTCCTGCATCTTGAAGACTAAGTCGAGTACCTGTCTCCATAGGTATAGCCACAGGTTTACAGTCTTCAAGATTAAACCTCTTCAATAGCTTCTGTATATATTTAGACTGTAGCATAGCAATGCTATCATTGCACTGCATAAACTAAATCCCCAAATAGTAATGCAACGGCCCCAAATCTGACATCTCAAACGATGACTGCAAATCAGTCTTAAAGGCTGAAATGTGATCTATATCGAGTCTCGTGAGAGCAGCATGTCATTAACATATAAAACGATGATAAAAAATGTGTCCTTACTCCTCTTCACATAGAGAGTACTCTCTGTTGGATTGATGAATCTTCTCATACCATGCTCTAGGAGCCTGCTTATGGCCATAAAGAGCCTTTTTCAATCTGCATACTTTAGACTCTTCTCCTTTCACAACAAAACCAGGAGGTTGCGATACATACACTTCCTCATGTAGACAACCATTCAAGAATGCAGTTACCTGCAAAGGCTGAATTTCAGCACTTGGTTGACCATTCAATTGCTCTACATATGGTTGCCCTCCATCAAACAAAGGTAGGAGCGAACCAAACATGTCATGTGAGCATGCATTCTGCTATTTTTTGCATGAAAGCATGGGCTAAATTGAGTTTTCGACAAAAACATGAAAGCACTTGGTTGAGCATTCAATTGCTCTACATATGGCTGCCTCCCATCAAACAAAGGTAGGAGCGAACCAAACATGTCATGTGAGCATACATTCTGCTATTTTTTACATGAAAGCATGGACTGAACTGAGTTTTCGACAAAAACAACATCTCTACTTACCAAAATCCGCTTTGAGGCTGGATGGTAGAGTCTATATCCCTTGCTTTCTGAACTGTATCCCACAAATATGCATTTAACTGCCTTATCATCAAGCTTACTGCATTGTTGCTCAGGCACAAGAGCATAAGCAAGACAACCAAAAACACAAAAATGAGCCACAGAAGGCTTCCTGCCATGCCAAGCTTCATAAGGAGTTTTAGACTACAAGGCCTTGGTAGGGCATTTGTTCAACACATAGTTTACGCACATAGTTGCCTCTAACCAAAAACCATGAGATAAATCTTGGGCTTTCACCATACATCGTGCCATCTCCATGAGAGACCTATTCTTCTTCCTCTCAGCTATACCATTTTGCTGAGGTGTGGATGGCACTGTACATTGATGTCTTATGCCTTTTTCAGTCATATATGCATGAAATTCCTTGGACTTATACTCCCTCCCTCGATCTAAATGAAGGGTGCCAACTTTACATTCACATGCATTTTCAGCCACTATGGATACGAAGTGCCTAAAGCATATAAAAATCTTTAACTTCTGCTTTAATGGATACACCCAGCTATATCTGGAGTAATCATCAACAAAAGTGATGAAGTAGAGATATCCCCCAATAGATGGTGTCCTCATAGGACCACATACATCACTATGTATAAGCTGTAATTTCTTAACAGCTCTCACAGATTCATCCTTTGGAAATGATGCCCGATGCATTTTACCAAGAATACACCCCTCACATACATGTTTAGTATGGATCTCAAGAGTTGGCAACTCAGACTCCATATCATGCCTTTGAAAGTGTAACAAACTGTCCTAATTCAGATGGCCAAATCGTGCATGCCATAATTATTTATCACTCATAGCACTAGTCATAGAGACTAAGCAAGCATCACGGTGCAACTTCTCAAATACATCCATCTTGTATAGGCCATGAAACAAGGTACCTGAGGCAATGATAGAATAACCATCATTGCTATCCTAAAATGTACCTCTGTCATCCACAAATTTCACCTTTAAGCCTGACCAGGGTAAGGCTAAAACTGACAGCAAGTTCTTCTTAATGCCTAGCACATATAAAACTTTAGAAAAAGAGTAAATGTGTCCCCATTTGCAGCACAGTGAGCACAACTCTACTAACTCCTTTGACAAGATATGAGGAACCATTTGCACATGTGACGCTTCCTGCACTTGGGACAAATTCCAGATATGAGAACAAATTTTTTTATAAAGTAATGTGCTTACTAGCACCACTGTCAAAGCACCAAGCATCCAATTCTACCACTGACATGCATACATCATAAACAGAAGGGTCATAACTGTAATGTATAGTCCATGCCCAATCATCTTGAGTAAAACTTGCAGTTTCCTTCCTCTCTGGACTTGGTGCAGATGCATCAGCCACCATAGCCATGCCCGATTCTTTCTTTTTCTCCTTCTCTAGCCTTTTCTTGCACTCATGTTTGTAGCCCTGGTTTCTTGCAACAATAGTGACACTTGCCCTTCTTTTTAAGCTTATCACCTTCTTTCTCTACATCCTTACCTGAGGATTCTGATTTTGGCTTATTGCCACCATGCAAAGAAGCTTTACCTTTGCCTTTCTGATTGGCAACAAAAGCTTGGTCACCAACTCACATATTAGATTTGTTTTGCCTAGACTACTCTTCTTGCAAGAGCACTGAAACCAAGTCATCAAATGTAAGGGCATATGGATTTCCCTTCATCATGAGTCTAAGGGTAGAGGCAAAACTCTGATAAGAATTTGGCAATGCATTGAGAATTGTGGGCACCAATGTACTATCAGGATATATCTCATCCACACTAGCAAGCTGCTCCTTAAAATCTTTGATCTTGGTCAAGAAGCTATCCATTGAGTCTCACTCATTCATGTGCTTAGACTCCAATTTTTTACGCAGATATACAACACATGCTTCATTGCGCACCTAGTATAATGCAGCAAGTGCATCCCATGCCTGTTTTGAAGACTTACATTACCGAATATGAGGAATAATGCTTCGCTTCATAGAAAGGGCAAGCAATGCATGTGCCTGTGCCTCTTTTCCATTCCATCTTGTTTGAGCAGCAGTGGGAGGTACTGGTAGTGCATGTGGAGGAGCCACATTTGTATCAGATTCTACTTCAGATGTACCTGCAGCACCTGGTTGCACTGGTACTTGTGAAACAAGACGAGTTTCACTACCCCTAACCACATTCCAAAGGCCTTTATCAACTAATACATGCCTCATCATATAGGACCAAAATGGGTAGTTAGTCAAGTTTGTCCTCAATAGCAGCAGACAACATGTTGAATACATCACTACTGCCAGCCATGACTTTCTACCAAATACAAAATCTTTCAACACACTGTAAGTACTCAATATTCACTGAATGCAACCCTCGATGGCTGCCAACTAACTGAATCACCTGCAAAGTGTATGAAAAATAATAGAGAGTAAAGAATAGAGTGTTACTGGCAAAAGTATGATGGTCGATATTGTTGAAGACACTATAGATGCTGTTGCACACCAAATCTTTGCCGCCGCTACACAACCCAAACACCCAAAATTGAGCAGAACCAATCCAAAATAACGCCTCTCCAGAAATGTATGCAGAAACCTTGCGGTGCTCAAAACGCACCCGAATTGCACCGCGGACCCCGAAAATTTTGTATACAACACACACTAGTATATACCTTCTTCTCCTAAGAGGATATCTCAATCGGAGACAGAAAAAACAGGGTCGTGAGAGAGAGGCAGACTACTAGATTAAGTGTCAAGGAAGCTAGCTCTCATACCAATTGTTGGAATTAGGGTTAGGGTTGCAACACAAAAGATAGAGAACACAAACTCACTAGATTAGAATGAACAAATGTGTGCCACATACAAAAGATAAGTACACACCCCAAAATGAGTAGATAAAAGGGTGTACATACGCACGGGGGAAAAAACCTCCTAGTGAGGGAAAAAGTGCCCCGGCGGTCCTAAGTGTGTTCACACACATCACTACCATATAATGCTACATGCAAGGGTGTTTTAGAAAATCAACAATTCCAACTTGTAATTTTTATAGTATTAAAGTGAGGATGTAATGAACGGCCATCAAAGATTTCAAAGCAACTTGTTTGAAGGACAATAGTATGACAATAGTATTACTTAGTTTGAAACACTAAAGTTGAACAGCACATGAGAAGGACTCGTCTAGCAAAAGTGTGAATATAATGCAACATTGATTCGAGGTCTTGTTGCAGATGACGCCACAAAGATAGCTGACGTACAAAAACAAGGGTAATCAACAATCCCAACTTGTAATTTTTATAGTATCAAAGTGAGGATGTAGGGATTAAGATAGAAATTAAATCTACTAATCAAAATTTACATTCCTATAGACAATCATAAATATCTTCCTTAGATTTTTAGGAGAGTATAGTTTCATAAAAACAATTAACGTGCTATTTATTCAAGGATTAATCTACGATTTATTCAAGAATTAATATGCTATGGATCTATCAAATAGAAACATATGGTAAAGAAGTGGCAATTGCTTCTCACATGTTTCTCCTTAGGTAGGCTTACCACGTGATTAGTGGAGTTAACAATGGCTATGCCAAGATCCCGTGAAGTGACAAGGGGATAAAAAAACATCAATAAGTGCAACAACCACATATAATGAATCTAGAAAATCACTCTCAGAGATCATAAAAATGAAGTGCTTTCAAGGGGGGTTAAAGCAAAGTGATGGAATCTAACATTAGTTAACTATGTAGGTAGTGTTTGGCTATCAAAACAAAGCCAGAACCTTTGATCGAATTATACCAAAGACAAAAGTGAGCTTGAAGCCCCTATGCCTTTATAGGAGAAGCTAGATGTATCCCCTCTGGCTATAGAATCTAATGTATCTAAGAGAAGAATTGTAGGAGAACTTTTTGTAAAGGGCTGCCTTTGTTAATATATACTAGTATTGCACCCACGCATTGCTGCGGCCGACCAAGGTTCCAGAAAAGAACTATTCCCTCTCTACAACCATCTCTCTCTCTCTCTCTCTCTCACACACACACACACACACACGTGCACATGACCCTCTCCCTCTCTCTGTCACGTACACACACTCTCAAATGTTGAAACTCTCTCTCTCTCTCTCACATGCACACACATATACACACGTGCTCTCTCTCTCTCTCTCTCTCTCTCTCTCCCTCTCTCTTCTTACTCTCTCTTCTTACACTCTCCCACACATAGAAGCGCTCTCTCTCTCTCTCTCTCTCTCTCTCTCTCTCTCGCACACATACACATATGTAAATATATAGTATATACAATATTATGTTTTAGATACATAGACACATATACTTATACATATATACATGTATTTAAAAATATAAATACAAACATTGACATAATTTAATTAATTTTGATTAAATTTTAATGTGCGAAGATGGGTGATTAGTTGTGGTCACTTTTAAATATATAGATAGATATATCATACACAAATCTAAACACACACACACACACACATATATATATATACATATACATACATACACACATATGTATGTATGTATATATAAATGTAAATAAAAACACACACACACACACATATGTATACACACATACACAATACATATATGTTTTCTATTTAATTTATATTTTATTAAAAGCTACTTTTTATTCTCTATCTCTCTCTCTCTCTCTCTCTCTCACACACACACACACACACACACACATACACTAATCTAAACGCACACTCTCTCCTCCCACACAAACTATCTCCTACATAGAAATTATCTGCCTCTCTCTTTCTCTATGTTACACGTGTGTCCATGCGTGCGAGTGTGTATGTGTTTGTATGCGTGTGTGCACGTATCATGTGCTTGTGCCTGTGTGTGCATGAACATACATGTGTGTGCGTCAACAGACATATAAATCTATTTTTATATACATGCTTACATACCTATAGATACACATACATACATAATATATATACGTGTGTGTATCTATAGGTATGTAAGCATATATACAAAGATTTCATTGAAAGATGTGAGATGAGATCTTCTTAGATTCAAATTCAAAATTGCATTGGAGGATGTGAGATTTGGCTCCTCTTCACGCTTGCAGGAGGAGTGGTTATTTTGAATTATCCCCACCTCCTTTGCCCACTTGGAGGGAGGTGGGGTTGTGGTTAATCTTGTATAGATTTTGAATTAGTCCCACCTCCTTTGCCCACCTGGAGGGAGGTGGGGTTGTGGTTAATCTTGTATAGATATAGATATATATATAGATAGATTATATATATTTACTGTTCAGAAAAAAAAAAGAGTTTGCAAAATGATGGGATAACCACGGGCCAATAAAAAATTATTATTATTCACATCATGTCTAAGGTTTAGGGAGTATCATAATTATTTTATTCAATCGAGTCTCTTCATTCAAATTGACCATTGCTTCGCTTGTGCATACAATATTGTCATACCGCACTGGCTTTCTAGGGTTAGGGTTTCTGACTGCAAAGATGCAGATTTTTGTGAAAACTCTCACCGGCAAGACTATCACGCTTGAGGTCGAGAGCAGCGACACCATCGACAACGTCAAGACCAAGATTCAGGTACGCTTAGTGTGGCTTGCCTGTTTTATCTCTGTTGCTTCTGATGAGGGTCTCGTTAGGGTTTTGGCGGGATCAGATCGTGTTTTCCTGTTCAGGGTCCTGTTAATTAGGGGCTGTTAGTGTTAAGCTAGAGTTTAAGGGTGTTAAGCTAGGGTTCAAGGGTCTCCGTTACGTGACTTGCCTGAGATTAGGGTTGAACGTTAGTTATATAGATGCCCATCCATGGCTTCAGATCAAGCTGAAGGATTAATTACTTTTTGTATAAAGGATAAAGAGGGCATTCCTCCAGATCAGCAGCGGTTGATTTTTGCTGGAAAGCAGCTTGAAGATGGCCGCACACTCGCAGATTACAATATTCAGAAAGAGTCCACGCTGCATCTTGTGCTTAGATTGCGGGGTGGCACCATGATCAAAGTCAAAACTCTAACGGGAAAAGAAATTGAGATTGATATCGAACCCACGGATTCAATTGAGCGAATTAAAGAGCGTGTGGAAGAAAAGGAAGGGATACCTCCCGTGCAGCAAAGGTCAGTCACTACTAGTGTGTTCGCATGGCAACATGATGATGAATACACACTCTCTCTCCCCTCCCTACTCTCTCACACACACACACTGCGCATGCACAGACGTACGTATGCACATCACATGATTCATGTACACAATACAGACATATGAGGGAAACACCCAAAACTTTGGGGTTTTAGGCCATTTCAGGGGTCCAAAGATCCGAAATGCATTTCAACCACTGCCATTTCCGAAACCCTATTTTTGCATGCCGTCTCGCCAACAACACTTTGTCGTTTCCCTTGCAAAACCCCAGTTTCAAGTTGATATTAGCTACTCTTTGGTTCTTTCTTCACATTGACCCCCTATTACCTACTTTCATGTAATATACTCATCCAATTTTCTTGCATCTCCCTCTTCTTCTTTCATTTTGCATCCCCCGTGCTGATGTGGCCCCCCAAATTTTCTGTTTCCATCTCCATCTCCATCTCTGTTTCCTATAACTAGGTATGAATAGCACATCCATAAACAGGCCACATGGCACATATGGGTATGAATCATGTTTTCATATGATACAGACATAGGTTTGTACACTTTTAAAAACACGTGAATAAGTATGCATGCACACCTTTATGCTTGTACACATGTTTAAACATGTGCATCTATATTAACGTGCATGTATGCATAACAAATAAAGCTCACAGCATATACATGTGCATACTTACACACTGCTCTCATGCACTTAAGCTTCTTCCAGTATTGGTAGTTGTATCATGTATGTGTATGTACGTGATTCTCTGTGCTTATCTCACAAAAGGGGATCCAACTTTTTTGAATCTTGCTTAAAGATAGAGTATATTTATTTGTCAAGATATCGTTTCGAGTCCTCTAGTTTTATGGGGAATTCGATTGTTGCTTGCGGACATTGAGAATAGGGGTTGTGATATGCCTCTACTTGTGAAACATTGAGGTGATGGAATCAGTCACATGTGGTATTCCTCATGCTTAGAGGAAGTTTCTCTGTGCCTGCATAATATAGGGGAATGTCATTGCATGCTCCTGGTAAGGGCAGAGGAAAAGTTTTGTCAAGATATCGTTTCGAGTGCTCACTTTCATGAGTGATTCGATTGTTGCTTGCGGAAATGGAATCCATGTTATCTGCTTAGCTTGGTCATGTCAGCATGCTTACCAAAGTCACTACTAAGGAGTTGTTTTCTGAGTACATAACTCATGCTTTCCTTTATGTGCAGACTTATCTTTGCTGGCAAGCAGATGAACGACGAAAAGACTGCAAAAGATTATAACATCGAGGGTGGTTCAGTACTTCACCTTGTTCTTGCATTGCGAGGTGGAGGAGACAGTGTGTAAGCCTGGTTTTGATATTATTTGGTGGCCCCCTTACTGGGGTATGGCAAAGTGCTTTTGGGCTCTGTACACTAAACAACATTTGTATGACTCCAACTACCACATTATTTATTGGTAGGAACAGGCCCTATGTTGGAACTTTTCACTATCTGTTTCTTTGCTTTTTTTGTGTAGCCAATCTTATTGAAGTGCTGCTTAGGTTTCTTCTTGTCTGTGCAACATTTGTTTGTCTGACTTGAGCCTTATTCAAGAGCGTTCAAGACTTTACGGAGCTGCAGAAAGAGAGTCTGAATGCTGGTCTGTGCATCCCATGCTTGCCTAGAGATATATCATCATTGTATTGTGTGACACGCATCCTTTGACAGCAGTAGTCTACTTGTTAGTTGGACAAAATTCTGATTCTCTGGCTCCTCTCTTTTTTTTCTTTTTTTTTTGGGGGGGGGGGGGGGGCGGGGATGTCGTGCGTGCGCACGCATTGTGCACTTTGGTGAAATGTATCTTAACATTTGTAGATTTCAGAATTAGCACATATAGGCATACTTTTTAAGGAACTCAAAATGCAACTGTTAGGTCGCCTAACATAGGCATCCACCAGATTGCGGCCATGTTGCTGCGGATATTGTCTGGTGGTGCTGGAGTCTGGGCTGCACCTCCAGCCAGGGTGGCCTGCATGTTCTCTATGTCAACTTTAGATGTATGTTAACCAAAACCAGTCTCTTGTGAAGGGCTCAAGTGAATTGAAAAGCCAAAAAGTACTTTAGTTATTTAAGAAGGCACCTCATGATCATTTTTAAAATCAATTTCACAAGGAGCTTCAAAGGTGAGATGATTTAAAATAGAAGTATTTTTTTTTTCAAGAAAATTCATGTATCACAGTATGGAAGGCACTAGTTTTATTGCTGGCAACGTGTAGTCCCCGACATTATGCACGGTTAGATATGACATTTATGTAGTACCACTAAAAGAGCCAGGAATAAACATAGGATCTCAATTTCACAGGAGAGTCCTCGTATAAAACCAAGCCATCCTCGAGCAAACAAACAATCTCTAGTGGTGGAGTGGCATGGAATGTCTGCTTGACAGACAGAATCATTTCAACTATCGTCAAATAATTACCCCAGGCCTCCAATTGGACAATGTTTTGTAACCATTGGATAATGTGAATGACCACTACACCGGTTTTGGTTGTTTAGGCCACACTTGCATAGCTCCTGCATCTTGGCCAACCAATGTCAAACTTCCCCCCGTGTATGCAAACACTTGTCATTGCTTGAGTGGTCAATTTTGGTGGTATTGACATAGTACCAATGGAATTAATTTCATTTCGAGTGATTAAATTCTTGGATTTGAATTCATCTCCCTCTTGGTCAAGGTATGTGGTTAGATGTTGATCCGCGTGCGCATTGCTAGGCATAGAGGGAGCACGTACTTTAAAAATAGAGGAAGTTTACACTATGTTTTTACTAATCAGTTAATCATCCTTAATTGCTCTGTTTTTTCTTTGATGATCTAAAATTGATGCACTCTCTAATCTCCTACTCCTAAGTTGCCTAATTGTTTAAAATTTGTGTGGTTATTGTGATTAAGCTAAGATTAATACCTTGATGAAGTTCCTTTGTGCCTTCATCCAATTCTCTGATTCAATTCAAAAAAACATTTTTTATAAAAGAATCAACATAGCATGTTGTCAAGTATGTACTCTTCTAGCCCCTTAAAGCAAAGACACCTGCTGCAGTCGGTGATTGCAAAGAAACAGCAACTGTTTGCTCATAGCATAGTCGCACAGCATGGCTGGTCTTCTCTTAAAGTGTTTAATTGCCCAGCAAACCATCATCGTCGCCAGGCAGATATGCGCCATCCTATGCAAAACAAAGAAGAAAGAGGTTACAATTTAAGCTTTAATCCTAATGTTGAAAATCACTACTGTAAGGTTTAAATTTGCCTTTTATTTTTTAAGCCTTTGGTTTAAGATGTCCATATGATTAGAAATCAAAAAATCCACACCATCATAGTCATCAAAATAACAATAATTTCAAAGCAAAGGTCCTTTTTACCATTGTGAGGTCCTTTCATTGTTGTGCAAAAGAAGGGCATGTTGATAGAGATTGTCGCGCGGGAAGAGAAAGAATCTTGCCCAACCAAGGAGGGTAATGTTGAAGAGAGCACAAAGATATAATATTGCTCATGGTAATAAACAATTCAACTCAAGATGCTGAGTGGTTCCTTAAATATGGTACATCTTCCCACATGACTTTCTGTAAGGATTGGATTTCAAGTTTTATGGAAGAGGATTGCAAGAGCTCATGATAATTAACAAATCAACTCAAGATGGTGAGGCAAATTGATTAGCCACACAAACCGCTTGGGCTTCTTTGGCACAGATCGCTTTGCTTATTGCATGATTGTACCCCTCATGGAATTCAGTGAGGGCTTTGGTTGTCTTATCGATTGCGATGAGGGCAACACGCTACACTCCTTTGCAAATTGATTAGCCGCACACGAACCCCTTGGGCTTCTTTGGCTTCAGCTTGCTTGAGCTCAACTAGGAATAGGTCTCTTTGGGCTTCATGTGCTTGGTCTTGGTGTTCTCTAGGACTTGGTATTGATGTCGGAGGGCAACCACGTCCTGCTTATGAGTGTGGGCTCTAGCTCCTCTTGGGTGGCTTCGGCTGCCAACGAGCTCATTTTAAAGCCCCCAATAGATATTGCATGTTCTTTTCTTGAGCTTGGCTTTCTTCTCATGGGCGGCTTTGAAGTAATTGTTGGGAATTGCTAAGCTTTCGGTGCTCTTCCCAAATATACGCACCCTAGCTCTTCAACTCTTGTTGTGGAATGTGGTGCTTGGAAGTTTCGGCACATGGCCAATAGGCTCGACCCACCAGTGAGTGTCAATTTTTGATGGAATGCGATGGTTCGTGAGAGACCAATCTATGGCATCCCAAAATGGGATGGTCCCAAGAACAAAAGGCCAACCAAAGCGGATGTGGTAGAGGTTGGGATGAAGTGGGAGTTGGTGACGGATTTAGGAAGGGTGGTGGGATACTCATGGGATGAAGTAGGAGTTAGTGACAAATTTAGAGAGAGTGGTCAGAGCCTACTCATGGGTCATTTGGTGACTCCCTTGACGGGCTTCTTTGGTTTGGGCTCCACATGCCTCTCCCACGGTTAGGTGTGTGAAGAAGTCATCCTTGAGGCTCATATATATCACTCGTCCAGAGCCGAGAGGAGCTTCCTCTTAAGTGGACTAGAGAATGGGGATGGTGGTTGCGGGAGGTTGGGGTTCCAGTTGGGATTGAGCCAACCACGTGTGGGTGGTTAAAGGTTCCTCCGTGGCTCCTCCATGGCTAGCCTTGGGGAAGAGGTAGAAGGGTTGCAAGATGTTTCCCATTTGTGTTTCTTTGAGAGAGGTGGGGCTCGGTGAGATGCCATGCCATAAGCCTGCGTGAGGCACACAAGGTGGAAGCTCTTTGGTAATGGCATGACATAGGATCTTTGTGAGCATATGGATGCAATGTACCTACTTCAGGTAGATGGAACACGGCATGACATTCTACCAATGGGTAGGTGACCTTAAAGATGTTTACAAGGGGGGTTTTGACTTGCCCATGAATGAGACATCCTCAAATGGTTCGAAGCGTTTCGGGATCTAGGGAGTAAGAATTATCCCAAACAGTGAGGGATATTTTGATGAATGGATCCAGATGAACCAAAGGCCGCTCTCTAGGCATGGACCTGCATACATGAACCTGGACAAGTGAGCCTGCTAACATGATCCTACATATGTGAGCTTGTACATGTGGCTCTATAGGCTCACTCTAGAGGTGTGAACATGGACACGTGAGCCTATAGACGTGAGCCCATCCAAAAAAAAATGAATGAAAACACTTTCAGAATTGCTCTCTAGAAGCACTAAAGACCTTTGATACAAACTCAATCCGGACCAATTGTTGTAGAAACGATAATACAATCAAATGTATTGTATCAAACCACACTTCCTCAAACCTACCAAGCCTTTGATCCCAATAAACAAGCGGCTCTATTGAGTGCCACATTAGGGAAAATTTGGGCTCATTTTTGGGCTCTCTAAGGGATTTTTGCCATCTTTGCCTTGAAAATGGGAGCCGCGGTGAACATTTCTTACCTTATGTTAAAACCCCATCATATGACATATCATTAGAAAGATTATGAAAAGTAGATCTTATAATTTCAAACTCTGAAACATTTGGAGTTGCTAAGCTCAAGATATACCATTTTCCTCAAAATCAAGTTTAAAGGCTACCGAACGTTAACGGTCCACATCATCACTTTTGAACCTACTTTTTGTATATCTTCCATAGGTCATGTCCAAATCCCATCATGTTATATATCAATGGAAATATCTTGAAGAGTAGATTCTATATCTGCAACCTCCAAAAAAATTGGAGTTAATTTACAAAAAATTTACCATGGCCCCACTTTTGATGATGTGGCATTCATTAGAGGGCCCAAAACTGAGCCCCAATTCCCCCTAATGATTGTTTTTGATGTGCTATATTTGATAATATAGTTAAATATAACGTATCAAACCACACTTCCTCATACTCACCAAGTCTTTGATCCCAACAAATGGAAACATATAGCCCACTCGTAGGGGGTAAGAGATCTCATACATTGAATATATATGGTTTCACATAACCACCTCCTTACATTCCATCACCACGTGAATACACAGAATACATGCTAAGGATGGCATTTGAAATAGAAAGGGGGGAGACAAACATAGAGCCTAGATGCTCAAAGTTAGGAAAAACTAAGCAAATCTACATCTGAAGGACGATGGCCAAATTTGATGGAACTAGAGATCCTATTGATTGTTGCCTAGATAAGTTTGAGCAAATTTACGAGGCCATTGGATAGATTGATGATCCCACGAAAATTTGTTCATTCAAAATTTGCCTTTAAGTGAAAGCAGCTTTAAACCTACTTGAAAACGCCAACTATGAGGTCTTGAGATTGTCGCCCATCCCCATTGCACAAATATATAACCTCAAGTAAGAGGAGGGAGAAACAATGTGCAATTACATAGCTAGAACCAAGTATCTCCATATGAGATGTAGCATTGTGAAAGACTAGAATCACAATCTCCTGCCCAATCTGAGTCACAATAACTTGTCAGAGTGTCACCCATGCTGTAAGTGATGCCATACTCAAGAGTTCCTATGAATGTACCTAAGTACCCTCATCCCTTCCTTCCAATGACTCTCTCGTGGCTTGTTAGAAAACCTGCTCAACACACCAATGGTGAAGCTGATATCAGGTCTAGTGTTAGTGAGAAAAATCAAACTCCCCGCCAACTTTTTGTCCTTCCTGATGTCAATAAGTGATGAAGAATCCTCTGCAAAAAGCTTCACGTTCACTTCCATTAGCGTAGACACAGGCTTGCAGTTTGTCATCCCAAATGCTTTGAGAATCTCCCAATTATACTTTTGCTGAGAAATGAAGATTTTATCTGACTCTTGCCAGACCTCAATCCCCAAACTGAAATGCATATAAGACCCAAGTTTGTCATCTAAAACTCACGGCTCGGCATATCCATTATCTACTGGATCGTCTCTTCATTGTCACCTGAAATGTTTAAGTCATCTACATACAAGACAACCAAAACAATCTTGCCATGCCTTTTTACAACATACAAGTTAGCATCAGAAGCACTTCTTATAAACCCAATCTTTTTGAAAAACTTGTCTATCCTGTGCGCTTAAAGCATGTTCCAGCAGCCCAATGCCTTTTTCAGCCTGCAAACTTTGTTTTTTGATCTGGTGGCTGAGCTACATATGCCTCCTCCTTGAGATGGCCGTTCAAAAATGCTAATTTGACATCCATGTGAAAGACTGGCCACTTTTTGTGAGTAGCCAAGGCAATTATCGCACCCTGATAGTTGTCATACGAGCTATGGGAGCAAAGGTTTCATCAAAGTTGAAACCCTCTACCTGTGTAAATCCGTGTGCAACCAATCTAGCTTTGTATTTTTCAAGTGAGCAGTCAACCTTATACTTAGCTTTCCAATCCCATTTGGTACCAATTACCTTTCTCTTTGGTGGTCGGTCAACTAGCTTCCATGTGTTATTCTTTATGATGTTGTCATACTCAGACTGCATCGTGGCTTTCCACTTTGGATTTGCTAAGGCTTCATCCAAGGTGGCTAGCTCCTTCACTGTTCCCATTATCTTAGCCATTAAGGCCATATTGACAATGAGATTGGATGCTCTTCTCTTCTCCTCTATTCTCCTTGATCTGCCTGGTCCATCTACTGAAGATCTTGGCTTCTCAGATATTGGATTATGCTAATCAAAGAGCTGATGTGCCCACTTTGGAAGTGGCTTTCCTTATGGTGCAGCAACAGGCTGTTGTGATGTGTGAGAGTCTTTATCCTCTGCAAAGTCCTCCTCCTTGAGAGGAAATCTGACTAGTGGGTTGGGCTCATGGTGGGACTATTTCTCAAGCTAATGATAGAGTAGACGAACCTCCTTCCTCCACTCAGTGTGGATGTTCTACAAATACCACATCTCGGCTGGCCCCAATCTTCTTTGCCTCTATGCCTTCGACTCTTGACTATATCTAAGAAAGATAAACTTCTTGCTTTTGGCATCTAGCTTGGTCCTGGATGCATCTGGAATATGCACATAACATTCACAACCAAATGTTCTGAAATGACAAACTGAAGGTTTCTTACCAAAGGAGGCCTCTTGTGGTGTAGCATCCTTGAGTGCCTTTTTGTGTAGCTCCGATTGAGGACATAAACTGCTGTGTTTACTACTTTAGTCCAAAATGTATTGGGCAAACCCTTTTCCTTCAACGTGCATTAAGCCATCTCCATGACAGTTCGATTGCAGCGTTCTACAACACCATTTTGCTGAGGTGTGTGAGAAGTGGTGAGCTGGCGCTTGATGACCATTCTCCTTGTAGTAGCTATCAAATTCAGTTGAAAGGAATTATCCTCCTCGATCTATACGAAACTTCGTCACCTTCGTTCATGTCTCATTTTCCACAAGCTTATGCCACTATTTGAACTTGTCAAAAGCTTTACCCTTATCTCGAAGGAAATAAACCCACATCTTCCTACTGTAATCATCAACTAATAGCATAAAGTAAGAAGATCCCAAATTCCAAAAATGTAGGCAAATTAGCTACCATACCCTTTTTCTACATCTCCTTTAGCACTGCAAATCCAATGTGACCAAATCACTCGTGCCAAATGCTCTTATCTGTAGATACTATCTGTAGATACTGTAAGGGCACTCAGCCCTTAGAGATTGTTGCGCCTCACTCCTTTGCCGACTACCTTGCCAACAACATCTAGAATTTTTGCTTCAAATTTCTTGAAGCGTACTTCAAGCCCTCAATTTGTCATGGTAGCAACACAACTGATAGTATATTTCTCTTTATTTGGGGTACATAGAGTACATCTGATAGCTTCTTCTCTTCACCTATAGCTACCACAAAAGATATGGTTCTAAACCCTTCGGCTGGACATTTAGCATTATTCCCAACAACAAGACTGATGGGTTCCTGTAGAGGCTTCAAAGAACTATACCATCTCCTCTTAATGGTCATGTGTTTGGATACTCCACTATCCAAAATCTATGAATCTTCAACAACTGGAGCCTGAGCACATGAACATACCTCTTCAATGGCGACCCAAAGTTCAAGCTCGGTCTCGACATTTTTTATTGACTCCTTTCCCTTCCATGAAGACTTTAAGGTGCCATTCTTCTCGTCAAATCAGTCTGCTTCTTTCTACAGTCTTTAACAATGTGACCCTAGACCCTTCTTGTCACAGTAATAGCAGCTCCTTTGAAACTTCTTCTTCTTTGGATTCTTCTTCTCATCATAAGAAGATGTCACACATTTGCCTTTAGCATTGGCAAAAAAATACAGCATCACCACTATCGCGGGTCTTCAGTCGCATCTCCTCCTCAAGTACCATAGCACTAAATTCTTAAAATGATAAAGGTGGCACTCTAACCTAAGTGTTTAGTGATGTAGCCAAGCCATCATACTTCTGTGAAAGAATTCGGATATGCACCTCTAGGCCAACTCCTTGCTAGTGTGTATTCCTATTAAGAGCACCTAAGATCTGATACCATATAAGAATATGGCACAGCGAAAGAGATAGCAAGACAAAGCACAATAGACGATGCAATAGATACACAATGGAGAGAATTCAAAATTTCTAATTATACAAAAGAGGTACAAGTGATGGTGATGTCCACCCGTGCGCTCTCAAAGTAGAGCTTAGATGGTGATCTAGAGAGACTCTGGAAATGGAGAATGTACGAAGTGTAGAAGGGGGTAGATACTCACAAGCATTGGATGCCTTAGCTCATGGAAACCATGTCCATATATAGTACAGTAGCGGTATGGTAGAGGTATACAATGAGGGCAGTTACACTACATAGACACGATCACCACACGTGTATCAAGAATGCGACCCATCGACCAACAAGCCACCGCCACTAATGAGGTTCCCACTAAAGACATGCACCGTGGCTACTCATAATGGGGGCCTAACAAATGTGCACTATACATCAAAGTGAGATACATGCTAAGAGGTGGGCATTGAGTGTATACTAACGCATGATTGGGAAACCAATCACATTTATATATGTAAAGGTAACCAATCCTTAAAGATAAACTTAAAGATAAGGAAGACTCATTCCATGGGTCAATGCATTCTTGTTTCCAATGAGTATGTGACAAAATTATCCAAGCCGATTTGGTCAACATATGTAAATGCTGCAAACAAGTTGTTGGGGATAGTGAAGATGAGAACCAGGACTACGAGTCTCTCCCAGAGTCTAATGACTCTAAGGATTGGGTCCATGTCTTGGAAACCATGTACACTCTTCCATAAAAGCTTAGAACAAGGTTTGCATGGCTAGATGGAAGGGAAATAACCTCTTTGTTCATGTTTAGTACATCATCCCTTTTGGGATCTAACAACAACTTTGAATCGAGAGTAGCTAGTAATTCATCCAGCGAGAGGAATCC
Organism: Cibotium barometz; assembly: GCF_041138505.1. Taxonomy (NCBI): domain Eukaryota; kingdom Viridiplantae; phylum Streptophyta; class Polypodiopsida; order Cyatheales; family Cibotiaceae; genus Cibotium; species Cibotium barometz. Next base: position 46,214,052 of record NC_141072.1, read on the forward strand.
TCCACAAAAGGATCAATTTTTTACATTTCCCATAGTCACTTGACTAAGACGAAGAAAACCACATAGAATGACTAAGAAGTATCTTCTCCCCATGGAGACAGAGCTTTAGTGGATTTGCAATGTTGAGGCCATAGATTCACATGAAACCTACGCTCTCGACCCATTGGGAAGCTAACCTACACAAGGTTACCATACAAACCAAGACAATGGTCTATAAAGGTGAAGAGGAGCCCATGGCTCCAAGCAAGTGAGCATCCTGTACACAACATCTGTGCTGACCCGTTGACCTCCCCGTCGTGGGTAATTTTACCATTCTGCACCCTCAAGCTCCCCACTCTCTTTGACATCTTCTAGAAAAGCTCACCGTTCATTTTGCTTCCAACCCTTTTAGACATTGGTCCTCTATAATGTGTAATGTCTACTACTACTACTATGAAGTGATCCTTATAATTATATTTTTCTTCCATCGTAAATAATATATATCATGTGACATGTACACAATGCCCAGATTTGCATATAAATTGATTGAGGCTAATAATGTGGCATTTGACGTGTAATCTATTTTATCTATATTCCATTTCTTTTATGAGGAGCCAGCCATGTGGCACCTTCCTGTTTAGCCATGCGACAAAAATGGGGACAAAAATCCCTTCACTACCCCGCATTTTAAATTCTTCACTGTCTGTGTTGGCAGGCCTTGGGAATTCGACTGAGAGCTTTATACTCGTTCTTAGAGTTGCAAGCAACAGAAGGGCCATGAAGGTCGGGCATTGTTGGATTATGGGTAAGGCCAAGGTTACCCATGGAAATATCACCAAAACAGAGAAGATAACAAGGTGTAATCATCACCACCGTGATGGATTGGAGGTGGGGAGCTATCAGAACTAATGGTGCTGGTAGGAGAGTAGAGGGGGGGTCCATGGAAAGGGTGATGGAGATCAAAACAGTTGTAATGGGGAGGGATTTGGAAAAAATGCTATTGTTGTTCCCAAGATGCCTACTCTGTTTGAGGAGAGTTTCTGCAAGGAAGGGTGAAGAAGGAAAGGTTATTGCAAATGTTAAAGCATCATGGCCTGGTGCATGTCCTTTTATGGGTAGCGGTGAAGCACCGTAAAGAGATTGCAAAGGACGCAATGCAAGGCCCATTTGTAGAAGGCTCAACCAGACACATTGCAATAGCACAACTAGCTTTAGCTAGACTAGAAGCCGACACAATGCCTCTTGCTATGAGGACAACAAGTGCTTTGCAAGCTACAGGGCATGGCACATGTCGAAAGGAGGTGGTCCTGCAGAGCTTGGGGTAATTAGATGAACACCACCACCTCCACCACCACACTTAACAACAACAAGAGCTATTACTGAGGCAGAGATCTACCCCAAGATCCATCGCTTGCCACTACTTGCCAAAACTAACAAAGTGCTTCTCTTCCGTGTGGTAGCTCTCTCGCTATAGCCGCAACTCTCGCTTGCCACTGCTTGCCAAAACTAACAAAGTGCTTCTCTTCCGTGTGGCAGCTCTCTCGCTATAGCCGCAACTCTCCTACAATAACCATGTGGTAGCTCTCCTCCAACAACCACAACTCTCTTGCAAACAGCCACGTGGGAGCTTTTGGGGACACTAGAGAAGAGGCAGTAGGAGTGTTGCATAATCAAGACCTCCCTCAAGAATGCTCATGCTTCCCATGCAGTGCCATGTCATGTTAAGCTAGCGTCAACCTTCGAGGGTCCTAGCCTCTCAAGTCCCATCGTCGAAACTCTAGCACATAAGACTCAACATGTGCCCCTCACTCTATGTACATGTGTGCATTATGTATGTGTGTGTGTTATGTACGTGTGCACATGTTCTATGTGCATGTACCATAAATGCAAACACACGTAGAGAGTGAGCTCTTTACACCGGTCCATCAATTGACTTGCTAAAGGTGGGTCGAGATGACCTGCTGGTGCTGCTGCCGAAGGTAGGTCTGGGCCACTCATAATTATTATTAGCTCAAAGCTTCATCATCCAATAATGATAAGTGAATAAGAGTAGGGAAATTCCACATTATCACTAGCACATATAGCAAGTGCACATACATAACTAAAATAATATACATGAATAAGCCTAGTTTATTAAACCACAGAGGGTGTAGCCATGCTTAAGATCATTGTCCAATGGATCATGTGGCATATTGTGAATGTCATGTGCTTAGTATTAAGTGCTCCAACACAAGCCAAACACTCATTCTAATGCAAGGATTCCTTTAACACATAGTTTATGAGTGGAAAATTGTAATCACTGTATAGGTATAAAACATTGTTATTATAAATAATCTTAAAAAGGATGATGGTGCAAGTTCTAAGCTCTAATATTCAATAGCTCCACCTTAACAACTTTGTTGCTCAAAGGATGGCCACGTTACCTTTCTTCCAACAAGCTCCAAATGCCATCCATGCTTTTGTGTTTCTATTTTAAGTATACACTTGTCTATATACATAATTGACATCCTTTATCCAATCAAGTAGTGATTCCTATATCTCTAATACACTTGTTTACACACATAATTGACATCCTTTATCCAATCAAGTAGTGATTCCTATATCTCTAATACACTTGTCTACACACATAATTGACATCCTTTATCCAATCAAGTAGTGATTCCTATATCTCTAATACACTCTTGCATAATTCATTAAAAATAAAAAGTAAGGGACTAGTCTATAATTTTGAATGGCTCAATTCATAAGATTTTTAGCATCACCGAGGAGACAAAGCATGTTCACATGCAAAATGCCCAAGTTGTGAGGCAAATGATCCAATTATTTGAATGGGCATTCCACGTATTCAAGAATTTCAAGACTGAATTTTAAGACCCAATGAAAAGTGGTGATAATGAATAAGTGGTTCTTGGTAGAGAGCACAATAAGCATGTCAATGTCAATTTTATTTTAAGGTTTAGTATGAGATATTTTTTTGGGGGAAAGTTGGGTATATTGATGGTGGTCTCTTGTATAAACAATACAAGATAAAATTAAAAACCATTTAAAGAAAACATCCACATATGAGTCACCTCAAGAGGCACCTAAGGCCCTCACAAACACTAGCTTTGGAAATTATCTGAAATTTCCCTTCAAACACCACTAAGATTAAAATAAATACCAATCAAAACACTAATGTTTGGTCGAAGGTTTTAATTATCTCCTCGAACTATTGATTAAGAGAAAGTTTCAAAGTTGTGTCATGGTATTCAAAAGTATGTTGGCTTGAACACACAAAAAAAGCACAATAAAATAATCAAACACTAGATGAAAAGTATCTAGGAATTGATTAATTACTAAATGAAAAGCATCTAGTAATTGATTAATTGATTACTAGAACTCTAAGAAATGGAAAATGTTACAATTGAAGTAAGGGTTTGATACTTGTCATGCCTAAATATGGAAAATTCAAAATTATGCATGCTTTGACATCACTTTTTCCATTTAAAAAAATATTGATCTTTGTTTGAATCTACTTTTCTAGGTCGATGAAAGACAATAATATTATGCCACACATGTCCCAAATCAAGGATCATAGACTTGCTCTACTTTAAAAGATAATAAAGTAGACACTCTTTCAATTTGAACATCTTAGTGCTAGCTTGAAGTATTCATTCGTTCACACTTTAAACTTCCAATTATACAATGCACTTTAAGTGAAAAAAGCTGTGAAGGTGCATGGATGAGACTTTTTCATGTTCTTCATGCCTTAGAACACAATGGCAAGTTGATATGTGTTGAACAAATATGGTTTTCTAGTTTCTCCACTAACTTTTGTGGGGCTAAAAAGGGTATAGGATGTAGAGGTTGTACTTATCAAGTCTTTGATAGAAGCCCTAGATTGTGGCATGATTTTGATAATATTTTTCCATTCTCTAGAATTAGAGGCACTCCATACCAAATGCACATGTTTTAAAAGCACTCCATATCTCTAGATTAGAGGCACTTCACACAAAATGCACATACTTCAAAGGAAGGATATTTGTCGATCCTATGTTTCTGTCATTTTTTGAGGCAAATTATGGAATTATTGATTTGTGAAAGTTGTAAAAAGTTTAAGCCACTAGTGCTTTGATATTGAATGCTAATCATTCCTAGAGATGAAGGCTAATGATGAGGTCTCAAAAGGATGGGTCTCTTAATCGATGGAGGTAGGAATAAAAACTCATTTAAACACAAAACTTCCCCTTTATGAAGCCGTTCCTTGTGTTAGGTTGAGTCACCTCAAGTCTTCAGTTATTTAACTACATAATATAAATAAAATGTATGTGTTTATAATCAATTCTGAAAGCTTAGCACAAAGAACCTCATTGCAATCAATCCCACGATTTGTGCACCACACGGTAGCGAAAGGAAGGGAGGGGTTTATGTTTGCAAGCCGAATTGACATTTTAGGGCATTAGTTCACCCATTTAAATCACATTTTACGTACACGTCAAGTTTCACAAAAAAAGAAAAGAAAAACTAGTCGTGATGATGAGGACTTTAGAGTTCTTAATTATGTTTCATGTGGTAAATCTTGAGTGTGACAAGAAAGTGGAACTTTCCACTTTTGGGAACATATTATTGAGAGGTTACATAGAGTTTCCAAACTCTGGCACAAAATCTAGGTGGTTGATTGTTGTCATCTCCGTTGACACATGTGAAAAAGGGGGTCATATGATAGGGAGGCACATGAGGCCTTTTGAGATCATAGCTTTCTGAATGAGAGTGGTTTTCTACGTAGGGAAAGGGGGCCTTTCCTCATGAGAGAGATTTCATGAGAGAGATTACACATGTGAAAAAGGGTGTCATATGGAACTCACGTTAGGGAGGCATATGAGGCCTTTGAGATCATAGTTTTTGAATGAGAGTGGTTTTCTACATAGCGAAAGGGGCCTTTCCTCATGAGAGAGATTTTCACATAAGTAGGGAAAGGGGGGCCTTTCCTCATGAGAGAGGTTTTTTTAAGGTAACTGATATTACATTGGTCTTGGGACATTGGTTTAGAAGGTTGATGGACTCATCATTGTCCATAGATGATGGATTCATTGACCTTTTCATTTTGAATGATAGTGATGGGGGAGAGATAAACAAAAAAGGGCCCCACCAAGATGGCCACTTCAAGAAGAACTCCTCATCGATGAATGATGAATCAAAGAGGTCAAGACTATGAAAACACTAACAGTGGGCCCTTCTCTTTTGGATGGCGTTTCAAAAAGGGCTAAGGAAAAACAAGAGTCCTTATGGGCTAGATAACCCTATTCATCCTTGTAAAGGGACCTTTTTTGTCCTAATCAAGCATTAATTAATATCCAAATTTCACATCACAAGGTTGAATCCCAACAAATTCCAATTATACTAAGATAATTATAATGTAATTCACTATCATGCATAATACCAATTTGACTTACACATGTGAATAATGTCAATGTTTTTTAATCCAAATTTGACCTGCTTACCATGTAGAAATATATTACAAAGACCTCTTTACATCAAAACAAAGTGTCATCTTACCAGCCCTACCCCCAATAATTATATATATATATTTATAAAATTATTGGTCCAAAAAAGGAATATATTAAAAAGAACTTAAACTGAAATTTCTCCTCCTAAGCCTTGCTACTATGTGTGGAGAAAATTTCACTAGTTCATGAGTGACTCATGTATGACAATACAAGACGTTATGGGGGGCTTTAAATTATGTTATATATATAATATATATGTATTTTCTTTTATGCATATGTACTAGACATGCATATATGCATTATATTATATTATACCATATAAACCCCAATAATAATCATTCGATTGTACAGCCCACCAGGTGCATCCAATTTGGGGGAAATTAAAAAATTGAGTTGGGAGCAATAAAAAATTTGGAAAAAGGAAGAAAAAGCTGGGGAAAAAATTGGAAAAAAAAAGCAATAAAAAAATTGGAAAAAGGAAGAAAAAGCTGGGTGGCATGGAGACCTTTTGGCAGGCTCGGGCCGAAGCTGCGAGGCTCGGCAAGGGCAACAGCAGGGTCTTAAAAGCTTACACAGTAAACACAGTCAGTAACTAGTATTGCACAAGCATTAACCACACCACTGCTGTCGGCTGTGGCGGCTGGCTGTGCCGCTGTAGCTATCTTTGGCTATGGCTGTGAAGGAGAATCTCCTTGTCCTAAGCTCAGAAAACCCTTTCCTCATACAGTATACTCCTTCACCCCTTCACCCCCTTTTGTAGGTTTTTCCTCTTTTAACGTCCCCAAAGCTTCATTTGAGCTCTGTCTTGTTGCGGAGCAGAGATTCTCAGCTTTGTTCTTGGCGCCCAGTTTGGGTTTTGCTGTTCTGATGAAGACGTCCAAAAGCTCCGCTGGGCTTTGAAGCTCTAATCAAGGCACCCAAAAGCTTCCTTTGGCCTTTAAAGCTCTGATCATGGTGCTGAAAAGCGTCACTTAAGCTTGCAGTTAATCGTATGCTAATTTCGCACCGTTTGGCTGCCCAAACGGTTCAATTCGATGCATAGAAAGGCTTTATTTTTCATGGCTATGGTGGGCTGCAAGTGATAGCAGATTTTGCAATGGCTAGCTTCAAAGCTATGCTTCGCAGGGTCTTTTAGAAGCGCCGGAGAGAGAAAGAGGCATCAGATGGGCAATGCATACATCCATCATATAGCTTCAATATGAGCAGGGCAGCTTAACTTCATGATCTATACACTGCATATATGCTCCTCCTTTTTCTCACTTGAATGTACATGGCTACAAAGAAATGGCAGAGATTGAAATGGCTGCACTACAGCGAATGGCGGCATGACGTTTGTCTGCTATGTGATTGGCTATGGTTTTAGAGTTTCCATCATCTTTGGTATAAGCGCATAAACTTATCTCACTCCAGCAGGTGACATAGAGCCATGGGCTGCATACATTCCACCCACAAACACATCAGCATTCCAGATGCCCAGCTAATTGCTGAAACTGAGAAGCCGGAAGCAGGTCTCTTTCATCGATTGGGGAGCACCCTTGCTCTATTTTTTAAATTCTGGTGTGTGTGGGCATGAGTGTGCATGTGCATGTGTGTTGCAATCTCATCAACATCAGCTTGTTTCTCTGCTTGTCTGTACATCTGCTGTTTTGATCAGTGATCTTGTCTGCAGCCATGGTTAATCGTTTCTTTTATGGCAAATTTTCAAGTTTGAAGGCCTGGTCGGTCTTAATGCGTTCGTGCGTGTGCGCGCGCGCGTGTGTGTGTGGAGAGAGAGAGAGAGAGAGAGAGAGAGAGAGAGAGAGAGGGAGGGATAGATCCTCATCATGATTATTGGCCTTAGAAAGTGGCGGCACAGAGGCAGAGATTGCGCCAACGTTCAGGGAATTCTCTTATGAGCAGTTAAGGATTGCTACAGCCGGATTCAGTCCTGAGAATATAGTATCAGATCATGGGGAGAAGGCTCCAAACATTGTGTACAAAGCGAGGTTGGCTGGTGACTACTGGGTAGTTGTGAAGAGCTTCCCCAAATCTGCTTGGCCTGATGCCAGGCAGTTTGCGGTACTTGCCTTGAATTTCTTCCATCCATAAAACTCTCTTGGTTGAAAGCATTTCAAATTACTTTGATAGGGAATCTCTTCTTGATAGTATGCATGTGGAATCGCAGGATGAAGCATGGGGAGTTGGTCAAGTTCGGCATGAGAGGTTAGTGAACCTAATTGGATGCTGCTGTGAGGGAGACGAACGGCTGCTTGTTGCTGAGTATATGCCGAATGATACACTAGCAAAGCACCTCTTTCACTGTAAGTAAACTTGCCCATTCTCCTCATATGCTTTTCTAAATGTGAATTCAGAGCATGCAGAACCTCCAGCAGTTGAACAGGGCACTGTAGTGTGTGGTCACACACTAGCTTTTGACTGCCCTCTCAACATTATCTATCCCCAGAGCTTTGGATGCCAGGGTGATGTCCATGATGTGCCATCAAGAGACTGAGATGGAGATACTCAAAGGTTAGCTTGCTCATGATTGGGAGCTTGTAGAGAAGTGCTTGGCCTTGGAACAATGGAAACTAGATACAAGATGTGCTTTGCGAAAAGGCTGAAGCAGTTTGGCAGGTGGCAAGTGGGGTTGTTTAAGACTGCTAGTGCTGTGATTGGATCAACAGAGGCAGATGTGCACCAGGAGACAAGCAAACAGAAACACACACCAATAATCCTAATGCTAATCCTTGTATTATGTACAATGAATGAAAGTACAACTGAATGCTCAAAGTACAAAAGGTGATCAATTCTGTGTCGATCTCAGCTGAAGTTGCTGCTGACCAAATCCTCAAGCAAACTCTTCCTGGGGGATCGTTTCCTTGCTTTCCAAATGTGTCACATCATCGATTGGCTGGGCCAGCCGATTGGCCCAGCCAGGAGGGCACCTGGGACAATTATGACTATTGTGTGTGAATGGGCAGGTCGGGCATCCCAGTTAGGTTGACTTGGCTGGTCAGGCAGTTGCTCTGCAGCAGAGGCCAGCCCCCTTCTGATGGTTGACCAGAAGCCATATGGGCCTATAAATAGGACCCCCAGCTCCCCTCCTCTTCAACAAGGGGCTTAAGCGCACCAGAGCGCGAACATTTGGAGAGCTGGAGTACAGGTCTGCAGCTAGCATATTACACAAGGACAGCTCCATTTACTGTCACTTGGGCTGGGTTTTGCATTTTGATCGATCACCTTCTGCACTCGGAAAAGAATCTAGTTGTATTTTCATTCACTGTACGTAAGACATATTAGCATCAAACTAGAATCACCCCAAAAGAGGTGTTTGTTTCGTTCCATACGTCCAACTTCAAACATCCCCCATTTAGCCCCTAGGCCCCTTAGCCTTTTTGGCTTCTCTCTGTTACTTGTTTCTACTCATCAAACACAAAAGTAAATGGCATTTTTGCAGGGGAGAATCAGCCTATGCAATGGGCAATGCGCTTAAGGGTTGCACTTTACATAGCATATGCTTTAGAACATTGTGCAAACCAAGGTCGACGTTTGTACCATGACTTGAATGCATATAGAGTTCTCTTTGATCAGGTAAACAATGCAACATGGTTGGAGGCTTTTGTTTCTTGTAGAAGTTTATTCCTTTAAGCTCTTTATGTGCAAAACAAGTATTGTTGCAATTTGTCGATAAGGTCTGATTTGCAGGATGGGAATCCTCGACTTTCATGCTTTGGCCTAATGAAAAATAGTCGAGATGGGAAGAGCTACAGCACCAATTTGGTTTTCACTCCTCCGGAGTACCTAAGAACTGGTAAATCCTATTGAAGTCCAAATCCACACACATTGTATTACAAGGGGGGAAGAGGGGGTGGGGAGTATCACTGCCCTTTAAAATGCTTTCTAGTAATGCAGTGAACAAAAAATGCATAAAGCGCCACTTACTACATAAGAAGTGGCTAAAAAAAGGCCAGGCTGTGGGCTTAAAGTGTAGCTTATTTTTTATTTTCTATGCCTAAGGAGAATATCTATGAAAATGAAAATTCCCAAGGGACATGTCATGATCGTGTGAAAGTGGAACAGCACAAGTGTGAGCATGGTTGTGGTTGGTGAGCAAAATAAATTTTTCAAGATGCATACTTGGGTGTCTGGACAAAAGTAATATGTGTGGACAACCCCAAGTGTGAAGGGGGACCAAGGTGTTAACTTCATAAAGTTTATAAACCTTGGGTGGCCCTTAGAAAGTTTAATAAACTTTAAAGGGCCAGCATACGGGTATAGACAGGTTCAGTCTGGCTGCTGCAGATTGGCTGACGTAGGCGGCTGTACATACTGGTACGGACAGGTACAGGTGGCTGCGTCAGATTTGCTGACGCTGGCGGATGCAAGTACAGTTTGGTACGGTCAAGTCGACTAGTGCAGAACTTTGCAGAGCAGTTGGAATACATTGAACATTTCTTTCTCTCTCTCTTTCCACTGGCTTATGTTTGCTTCAGAGTTGTTTCTTCTGGCCCTTTGTGAGAGGAGGGGTATGGCAGTTTGAAGGGTGGAAACAGAGTTGGACAGTGGATTTGTACTTTGGCTGAGTTTGAAGCCATGAACATGGAACTGCCAGATGCGTGCTCAAGGCTGCCTTGTTGTATTGTCTTGGTTGATTAGAGGAGACCACAGTGTGTTGCTTTTGTGGGACACAGATGTGTATGTGAATCCTCTATGCTGAGAGGTCTTGAGGGCTGCCAGATTGGACATGCAGGTTTACTTTCCTTGACTGGCTTTATTGTACTCAGTTAAACTTTTCCATTGAATTTGAATAAAGAAATACCGAAAGGGGCGCTAAGCTTTGGGGCCAACTGGTGTCGTTTTTCCTTTTTGTTCTGGAGCATTCTAGCTGTTGTTCACTTCTTAATTGCTTGGACTACAATTGGATAGGTGACTGCTAGTCTACCGCACTTTGGTTTCTACCAGAGGCCGGTTTCAAGGTTCCGTTTGCTGGGACCTATCATCAACTTTCTTAAGGGGGTGAGCTCGTGGTTGTCTCGAGGAAAGCCATTGCTGAAAAATTCAGCAGCATGTCAGACACAGAAGATGAATATTTTTATAATGAAGAGGAAGAGCAAGAGGCTTCTCTTGAGAGAAATGAATCTGAGGATATTTTTGCAAGAGAACAGGCTGCAGAAGATGCACAATATGAGAATGTAACACAGCCAGAAGACATGCCTAGTAAAGAGGAAGATGATGCTCAGTTTAAAAATCGTTTGGCAGGGGTAATGGATGTGTTTATGCAGCTCACTCAAAGTGAGAAGTTTGTTGAATTTATGAGATCCCGTTCTGAGCCCGAGAAGAAGAAGAAAGTGCGTTCTAGGAACCCACCTCAGGGCAATAGTGGTGCCTTCCCACAGGATCCTTCTTTTGGACAGTTTCCGAACATGCAAAACACTTTTGGTGCAAACTCAGAGTTCCTTTTTCGGACAGCCACCTATTCCGCAGCAGTCTATGCATCCAGGCTATTTTGGTGGTGGCTCTGTGTTCCAATCTATGACTGGGGGTTACCCTCAGGGAGGCATGGGTATGCAAGGGAATTTTGGAGCTAATTTTCAGCCTGGTATGCAAGGGAATATGTATGGTGGTATGCAGCAAGGAAACATGTTTGGGGGCATGCAGCCCGGAATGCAAGGAAACATGTATGGGGGCATGCAGCCCGGTATAAATAGTGGTATGTTTGGAAACATGGGAGGAATGTATGGTATGCCAGGTGTGGGAACTGGCAATGTTGACCCTATGATGGGCATGAATGTTGGGGGTAGCAATCTTGTGAAGCCATTTCCTTATGATAATCTAACGCCTATGGATAAGGCGAAGGATTATAAGGAAGGGGGAGCTGCAGTGAAGTTTGACACATTTAGTGGGGCCAAAGACAAGATAAAGGCACTTACCTTTTTACAGCAGTTTGATGCTACTTTTCTGGTGGAAATTTCACGGAATCCTCTAAGGTGAGAAAAGCTGCGACTTTTCTCAAGGGCAATGCATTGCAGTGGTGGTCCACTCTTCTTTTACAGGGCATAGCACCATCTACTTGGATACAGTTTAAACAGGTGTTCTCTTTCCCTGTGGCTCACATCTACTTTTGAGGTGGATGTAATGACAACATGGCACAAGTTGGATGCATCGAAGTGTGAAAATCTTGAGGATTATAATAAGAAGTTTTGGGAAGCTTTACTCCCAGTTACTTCTTATTGTGCAGTGCCTTTGTCTGAGCAGGTGGAGAAGTATTGTTGTGGGCTGCCCAAGGAAGTGCGTGACTATTGCATAAAGACTCGAGTAACAAATGTGTTGCAGATGATAGAAAATGCTATGACGGCAAATGCGTTACTCACTGGAGCCTCATCTGGATTTAAAGGAAGCAAAAGCTCAAGCAAGAAATTTGAAAAAGTCAGGGCATGCTTCGCGTGATGCAAAAGGGTCTAAAGAGAAGCGGTATAAGAAGTTACCAATGCCCAAGAGAACTCCTGAGGAGAGACGGGCTTTGATGGATGCTCGGAAGTGCTTTTACTGTGCAGAGGAAGGACATATGTCTTTTAACTGTCCCAAAAGGACTCTGACACTAAAGGGGAGCCGAAGTCTAAGAAACCAAAACCTTCTGCAGGGTTAGTTCCTGATCTTGTTGGGGAACAGCCTGGTGGTGAAGAGACTGAGTTGTGCAGGGCATGGGGCAAAGTGAGAGATCAGAATGCCTTGATTTTCTTTGACACAGGTGCTAGAGCCAACTTTATCTCACCGGATTTCGCTGGCCAATTGGGAATCCGCGCAGAGGAGATGGGGCCTTTGTATGAGGCTAATATGGCTTGTCTTGGGTATGTAGAACCCGTTACCTCTATTATTGGGAAGCTCAGGCTTCATGTGCAGAGTTATGTGGACAGTGAGGAGTTCTTCATCATGCCACTTGATGGATGTGATGTTTTGTTGGGTATGCCATGGTGCCATAGAGTACATGCGGTGGTGGATACGTATAACAGGAAGATTACTTTGACTCATAGAGGGAAAGAGCATATTTTGGATGTAAAGCTTAAAGGGGAATCTGTTCCTATTGTATCAGCTTCAGCAATTTCATCAGTAATGAAAAAGCATCTTTCCGCGTACTTGGTTTTTGTAAAGGATGCAAAAGATGACGAGTCTAAATCTAATTTGTCTATGTTAGATAAAGACAGGACTGATTTCTTACGTGAATTCCAAGATTGTTTTTCCGAGTCATTGCCAGGAGAGCTTCCTCCGAAAAGGCGAGAAGATCATGCTATTGATCTAATTCCGGGGAGTGCCCCACCAAATAGACCGCTGTACCGTGTTAGTGTAGCCCAACAAGAGAAAATTATGAGCCAGGTACAGGAGTTGTTAAAAAAGGGGGTTGATCCAGCCTAGCTCATCACCCTTTTGCTCACCTGTGCTCTTAGTGCAAAAGAAAGATGGTTCTTGGCGCATGTGTATAGATTACAGGGCGCTAAACAAGAATACCATCAAGAATCGATTCTCTATTCTAAGGATCGATGACATATTGGACCGCTTACAGGGCTCAACAGTCTTTAGTCGGATAGACTTGAAAAGCGGGTATCATCAGATACGCATTAGACCCGAGGATGTGCATAAGACAGTATTTCGGACCACTTTTGGGCTATATGAGTTTTTAGTTATGCCCTTTGGTTTGACAAATGCTCTTGCCACATTTAACAGGATGATGGATAGGATTTTCCGGCCTCATAGAGCGTTTGTGGGCACATTCTTTGAAGATATGATTGTGCATTCACGCACAGAGGAGGAGCATAGGAAGCATTTGGCCATTGTGTTTGAAGAACTTCGGAAGCATAGGCTGGTCATTAATGGCAAGAAGAGTGAGTTCTTCTTGAAAGAGACACTTCTTCGGGCATATCGTGTCTAAACATGGAGTCCGTATGGATTCTTCGAAAGTGGAAGCAATTCTCAATTGGCCAGATTTGAGGACCGTGCATGATGTACGCAGCTTTTTGGGATTGTGTTCTTATTACAGGCGGTACATACGGTATTTTGCTGAGATTGCTTCACCCTTGCATGCTTTAACTAAGAAGGCAACTCCGTTTCGATGGGTTGATCGGGAAATTGCAGCCTTTAAAAAGATTAAAGAAAAGCTTACTTCGGATCCCGTATTGGTATTACCAAATCTTCGAAAGGCTTTTGTTGTCCAGTGTGATGCATGTGGGAACAGTATTGGGGCAGTTCTCATGCAGGAAGGACATGTGATAGCCTATGAGAGTCGTATATTACAGAATGCCGAGAAGCATTTGCAGGTTTATGAGAAAGAGATGTTGGCTGTAATTCATGCTCTTTCTACATGGAAACACTATTTGCTTGGGGCTGATTTCATTGTGCAGACAGATCAGCAGACTTTGCGTTACTTTCTCACGTAAACTAAACTTTCTGAGAAGCATATGAGATGGGCCAACTTTTTATCTATGTTCCACTTTCAGATTGTACATGTGGAAGGCAAAAATAATGTTGTGGCAGATGCTTTGTCACGCAAGCCACAAGTCTCAGCAGTTTCACTTGCTTATCATCATGAGCTTGATGAGATGAAAGAGCAGTATGCCCATGATGAGGATTTTGGAAGGCTCTATGATCAGATGTCTTGAGGGTCAGTGGGAGGATCATTATACTCTCAGGGATGGTTTTTTTGTTGATGCATGGTAGACTGTGTGTTGCCAGGCAATTATGACTCAAGGTTATGATTGAAAGTCATGCTCCATCGTTTGCAGGTCATAGAGGTATTGACGCTACGGTAAAGGCAGTTGAGACTTTCTTTTATTGGCCGACCTTGAGAAGAGATGTTGATGCTTTTGTTGGGCAATGCATCGTATGTCAGAAGGTGAAGTTTGACCGTCAAAAGACATCGGGGTTACTTCAGCCTTTACCTATTCCAGATAAGCCATGGGAGAGCATTGCCATGGATTTTATATTTGATCTTCCGAGGACGCAAACGGGGAATGATGGCATTTGGACTATTATATGCAGGTTCAGTAAGCAAGCTCATTTCATTCCCGTGCGTAAGACGATCAAAGTTGATCATATGGTGAAGTTGTTCATGGTGAACATCTTCAAGTATCATGGCTTGCCTTCATCTATCATTAGTGACCATGATCCACGGATGACGAGTTTATTTTGGAGAGGGTTGTTTGACAACATGGGTACAACTCTCAAGTTTTCATCATCATTTCATCCACAAACAGATGGTCAATCGGAAGAGGCAAATTCTACAGTGTTAGATCTCCTTAAGTGTTATGTGTCAGAGCAAAGCAACAATGGGAAAAGTATCTTCCTTTGGTGGAGTTTGCTTATAACAACACCGTCCATACTTCGACGGACAAGGCGCCTTTTGAGATTGTAGAAGGAGGGATTGACGGAACCCATTTTGTGTATCATGGATAGTCCTTTGGAGAATCGGCTGTAACCTTATACTCAAGGCTTTAGCTAAGATCTTATATGCAGATCCAAGGAGAGTGATGGGCTTCCATTGCTTGATGTCAGTCTTGTCCCCACTCTTGGGGATAAGGTGAATCAGCCCCTCCCTGAGGTATGGTGGCATCATACCCAACAACCACATTTCCTGAAGGGCAACAGTGATAGCATCTCCAATATGATCCCAAAAAAGAATAAAGAATGCAGGAGAGAAAGACCATCATCCCTTGGGCATGAACGACTAGAAAGAGCATGCAGTGCGTGAAGGAATTCATCCTTCGAGAAAGGGGCATGGTCATCAATGAATGTTATGTAGTACCTACAGCCACCCATAGACATAGTCTTTGCAGGACCCCATACATTTGAATGCACAACATCTAGTACATTCCTGTTCACATTTCTATCATGTGGAAATACATGTTTTATTTTCTTTCCATATTGACATGCTTCACATACTTTCTGCATACCTTCAACTTTAAACTTAGGCAGCCCTATCACAATTTCTTTTTTTGACCATTTTTGGGTCAGTTTAGCTTACTTTTTGGATCTAGTTGAAACAAGAGAGAGGAGAGATGAAAATATCTCATTATTTTTGAGTTTAAAACTCCTCCACACATGTGAAATAGGCGCCTCCTTCATGAGGGGAGATCCCCACACTGAGGTGTCAAAAAATGCATCATTTCCTCTAAATATCTCTTCTTTTTTAACTAATAAACCTTGTCCTTAGTCAACTCTTCATCTTATATGAGCATTTACTCATTTTTGGGGGATTTTCTTTTATTCTTATTTATCTCCTCCCTACATTTGGATTGATCAAGGCAGCCTGAGACCCACAACACCAGGGGAAGTCCGAAGAAATTTGCTCATAGTCTCATCTACAATGAGCTACAGTAAAGGGGCGAGGGGATATCCTTGCCTCACCGAATGGGAAATCTGAAAACGCTCGCCGCGCTCCCCACAAGCTGAAATAGTGCTATGAGCCTCCCTGTATAGGTAGGACACCCCTCTGATCGGGAAAACCCCATGTGTGCCATAGTGCCCTCCAAAAAATCCCAATTCACTCTGTTATAAGCTTTTTCAAAATCAACCAAAAGAATGGCAAGAGGCTGCTGACTAGACTTTGCCCACTCGACAGCTTCCCATAAAGAAAAGATGTTATCAAATATACTCCTTCCGTACCACCTATTTTGCACACAAAGGATAAGATCTTTGAGGCTGACCAGTATGTGGAGAACATGGATGAAGCTTATCGGAGAGTTAAGTTGGCACTCCAAAAAACTCAGCAAAAGCAAAAGAAAGCAGCAAACCGTCACAGACGTGCATTAGAGTTTGCATTGGGTGATTGGGTTCTTTTGCGATTTGAGAAAGCTAGGCTCAAAAAGATGAAGGCTAAAGAGCGCTTATTCCCTAAGTTGAGCATGCGCTATTATGGACCTTTTCAAGTACTGGAAAAGATTGGTGAGGTAGCCTATCGCTTGAAGCTACCAGATCACTGGAGGATTCACAATGCATTTCATGTGAGTCTACTTAGACCTTTCCATGGGGATGTGCCTGAGGATGTATCAGATGAGGCTCAGCCGGAAGTTGAGGAACTTGATGAGGTTCTTATTCCAGAGCAGATACTGGCACATAAGAAAAGAAAGGTACGAGGTAAAGTTTCCCGTCGCTAGCTTGTGAAGTTCAAGAACTATTCACTGATGGATGCGATGTGGATGAAGGTGACTTAACAGATTCACCTCAGGTTTTGCAGCTTTATCTCGATGCCTTTGAGTTGGAGCCGACTCTTGTTACGGCTCATTCAAGTTCAGCAGAGCATGGGTCTCGAGCATTGCCTGATGCTCAAGAGGAGGGTAGCACCTCCACTCCCTTGATACAGACAAGCTCAGATGACATCTAGAGGTCCCTTGGTGCAGCTTTTGTCTCACCCGAAGGTACTGATGGCTAATAGTACATCTGTTTATGGGACTTCTATGATATATGTGTACTAGTCACATTAGATATTGTGGTTGTGTATGGTTCACAGTGGTATACAACTTGGACTATTACTACACCATTGGTTTGCAGTGAATGTTGTTACATATGCATGGCTTAGAGAGATTGGGACGCTGATCTTGCCATATTGTACTTTTCACTTTGGATATTTTGCTATATCACCAGATTGCAATCGAGGACGCTTGCCATTTTTCAAGAGGGGGGTATGTCATGACCCTGTGAAAGTGGAACAGCACAAGTGTGAGCATGGTGGTTGGTGAGCAAAATAAATTTTTCAAGATGCATACTTGGGTGTCCGGACAAAAGTAATATGTGTGGACAACCCCAAGTGTAGAGGGGGACCAAGGTGTTAACTTCATAAAGTTTATAAACCTTGGGTGGCCCTTAGAAAGTTTAATAAACTTTAAAGGGCCACTAGAATATTTATGGAGGGAGGGCTACTCTACTTTTAGAGTACATGCCTCCCTCTTCATCTCTCTCTCTCTCTCTCGCATTTTGGAAGGGGGGTCGGCTGGTTGCGTGGAGAGTACTATTGGCTGGCTGCGCTGCGTGGAGGAAGGCTGGAACAGGTCGCCTGAAGAGAAGCCGTACACACGTGTGCTGCAGGTACAGACCTGTACGGACAGGTACAGGCGAGTACAGACAGTCCTGTCCAGCAGGTACAGGCGGGTACAGTTCAGTTCAGTCCAGCTGGTACAGGCGGTGCATCACAAAGGCGGCTGCAGGTGCATACAGGTACAGACAGGTTCAGTCCGGCTGCTGCAGATTGGCTGACGTAGGCGGTTGTACATACTGGTACGGACAGGTACAGGTGGCCGCTGCAGATTTGCTGACGCTGGCGAATGCAAGTACAGTTTGGTACGGTCAAGTCGACTAGTGCAGAACTGTGCAGAGCAGTTGGAATACTTTGAACACTTCTTTCTCTCTATCTTTCCACTGGCTTATGTCTGCTGCAGAGTTGTTTCTTCTGGCCCCTTGTGAGAGGAGGGGTATGGCAGTTTGAAGGGTGGAAACAGAGTTGGACAGTGGATTTGTACTTTGGCTGAGTTTGAAGCCATGAACATGGAACAGCCAGATGCGTGCTCAAGGCTGCCTTGTTGTATTGTCTTGGTTGATTAGAGGAGACCACAGTGTGTTGCTTTTGTGGGACACAGATCTGTATGTGAATCCTCTATGCTAAGAGGTCTTGAGGGCTGCCAGATTGGACATGCAGGTTTACTTTCCTTGATTGGCTTTGTTATACTCAGTTAAACTTTTCCATTGAATTTGAATAAAGAAATACCGAAAGGGGCGCCAAGCTTTGGGGCCAACAGGTGTCGTTTTTCCTTTTTGTTCTGGAGCATTCTAGCTCTTGTTCACTTCTTAATTGCCTGGACTACAATTGGATAGGTGACTGCTAGTCTACCGCACTTTCGTTTCTACCAGAGACCGGTTTCAGGACATGAAAATGAAAATACTGAAATGAGAGAGAGAGAGAGAGAGAGAGAGAGAGAGAGAGAGAGAGAGAGAGTTGTATTAACGTCTTCAAAAGGCCAAAATGACCTATGAGTCTCAGCTAGGGTGCATGCCTTACCAACTAATTCATCAATACAATCCGTGAGCTCATCTATGTAGATCACAAAGAGTGTTATTGCGAGTTCATCTTTGGATATACGGAGCCATGGAAAACTGAAAGTAAAAGGAAAAAGAAATGCAGATGAGCTTGTGTAGAGAGAGAGGGAGAGAGAAAGAAAGAAAGAAAGAAAGATTTTATTAACATCTTCCAAAAGACCGAACTCGGCCTATGAGACAAATCGGAGTACCTGTATGGGGTATCCTCTGTCATCCCAACAAAATGAAAAAGTACTGAAGAAAAAAAGCTGAATCTGGGTGTGCAGGGGATGGAGCTCTACTACTAGGAGAATGCAAAGCTATATGCATGGAGTATACAATCATGATATGCAACCTAGCTAGCTCCATCCTGTACCATACTGGGGGTATAAAATGGTATACATCAGTGAAGGGGGTGTCCACAGCTCCCTGAAGAACATGCCTGGGTGTGCTCTGAAGCGAGCCAGTCGCTCCGCACCCTCTCTGTGAAACTGAGCTCTGATCTCTGTCATCTCTCTCTGGTATAGGCGTGGTGTCCGAAAGCCAGGTGTCCTCTGTCTCCTGCGGGTTGTAAGTGTCTCTGCTCTCTGGAGAGTAATTCCCTGCCGTGTAAGGGCTGGGAGGGGGATGGATCTCTGAAAAAATGTAGTAATCTGTGTCTGTCGCCCCCTCTCTGGAGCTGTTTGAGCGTGTAATAATGTCTCTCTGTGGCGCTGTATGTCTAGAATGTATCTCCCCAGTATGCATGCGCTGGTCTGCTGCCTTAAAGATCTGGCGTAGGGAATGTGGCTCTTTGAATAAAATGGGATATCTCTCTCTGATGGCTTTATATGCTCTACGTCTGCATACATAATGCTCCTCACTCTCCACCTCCTCTCTGCACAATCTGCATACCCTCTCCTCTCGGGGGATCCGTGCTGCTCTGCCAGTCTCAATCTCCAATCGGTGTGATGAAACTCTGAGCTGACCAATAGCCACTCGGGAGCCATGTGGTAAAAAGCCCTCCATGTATCTAGGCCTCTCTATAAATCCATCATCAGTGATAATCATGAAGTGATCTCTGTAGTATAGCATCTTCGGTGGAAGAGGCTGTGTAGGCGATATCCATGTCTCTCGTGTATAGAGTCTCACTATGAGAGAGACGGATATGTGGTGCATCCCTGTCATACTGGAATGGTGGTAGATGATCCATGTCTAGGCCATGCTGTGAGAACCAATGTGTGACCTGTGCATACCATGATCCTCTGTCTCCTGCCTCAGCCATCTGTCTAGATGCCTCAAAAGCTCTGTATGACACTCTGTCCTGTGGCATCTCTCTGAATCTGTCTAGCAGGCATATAGTCTGAAATAATTGACATTAACAATAATCTCTCATCTTTGTAAGTACTCTACCATCATAGGAGGCGCAGCAAACTCTGCTCGGATAATGTCATGAGGTACTGACGGTTTGCTGCGTATCATGCGTGCCATCATGAGGGCCTGTGGTCTCTCTATTTGTGTCCACCAATGGGTAGCAAGGCCTGGCGCCCATACCGCTGCTCCATACATCAATGCCGGTGTGACTAATGTGTCAAATAGCCACCCCTTCGTCCGGGGCTCTTGAAAATGCGCCTGGTGGCACTGTCTCTCTAGCATAGCCAATGCTACATATCCCGGTGTCAATCTAGCTCTGGTTGCTGAACCCATGGTGAAGCGTGTGGCTGCTGCAGAGAAGGTAACCCCTAGGTACACGTATGATGTCACCACCTCCACCTGGCATCCTGCGAGAGTGAATGTCAGCTGACTCCTGCCCTGTCTCGATGTATGAAAGACCATAACCTTGGTTTTCCCAAGGTTCACAATAAGACCCCTCTGTGTGCAGAAATCATCGAGTGCATGTAGATGCTGCTGTAGACCACCTGGAGACTCAGACACTAATACAATATCATCAGCATAGAGCATAATATGTACTGAGGTACCTGCTAAATCAACTCCATCTCCGCCTCCCCGTGTAATGAAGTCAGCCACCTCATCAATGTATAACCCAAATAGCGTGGGGGAAAGTGGGCATCCTTGCTTCACACCAATGGTGCTAGCAATAGTCTCGGACATACCTCCTGGGACATCTGACTCGCCCAAAAACCTGCTCATATAATGCATAGATGCCCCATGTCATATCTGCTGGTATGCCAAGAGACTGCAGGCGCTGAAAGAGCCTCTCTCGTGGTACTGTGTCAAAGAGAGAGAGAGAGAGAGAGAGAGAGAGAGAGAGAGAGAGAGAGAGAGAGAGAGAGAGAAGGAGAGATGCAGAAGCTCAGAGGTTGACTTTTAAGTACAAGAGATAAGTTAGTGCGTTAACTTGCAAGAGAGGGAGAGAATGGAGAAAGAGAATAGAAGGCCAGATGGGGTCCCAAATACCCACTGAAGGGCTGCCTCCTCTTGAGGGAGTTTTTGCTTTGATTGCAGCTTGTTAATATGCTCCCGCATTGTCAACGACTTTGCAAGGCTCATAACCCGCATCTGTACTTCCAAGGAAATCCTCTTCATGGGCGATACCCTGTTGTAAAGAGAAGCCAAATGCTGCCATATACCTCTGGCCAGCGTCATATGCTTTACATGATTGATTACCTGCGGTTTGCAGTTGAGGAAGATAAGCGAACGGACCGTGGCGTTGACACGATCCCACATCTGTGCCTGTGCCTCCCGGTCGTTTCGGATGGACGGTAACTCCCCTTTACTTCTGGCTGTGGAACCCTAACAATGACGAAATCAGCGAGGTCGTAAGACTCCAGACGAGATTCCATCATAACCTTCCATATGCCGCCGTAGTTGTTCACGTCCAACTGACGGTCCACCGGGAACGTGGGTAGTGTAGGGATCTTCACATGCCTCTCGGCCATCTGTAACAGATTTGCCATTGCGGGGATGTACTTTGAAAAAGGGTGGGTGGGTGGGAACAAAGAAGAACTTACACCTGCAAGTGGCTGTCCAGCTAATCAGCCCACCGTCCTCTTGCTTCTCCTCTTCCCGAACAGTTCACCAATCAGCAACACAACAGTCCCCCTCTTGCTCACACAAATCCCAAGAACTATCTAGAGCCTAGGCTCTGATACCATGTCAGAATGTGCAGTGGAAGACTAACGCACGTAGGAGGCACATCACCATCGAGCTCCACGAACACCCCCAACGGGCACTGTAGCATCCCTCCACCGGGCTCCCATCTCCCGGTGAGCTGCCTCCCAAAACACCGGCCGGAGGAGATGATTATGACAAGGTGCCACTCTAGCCTATATATGGCTCTTCAACTTCCCATGCTTCCACTTATGGGATAATCCAAGGCACCTTCTAGCCATAGATCACACGCTCGAAATCGCCAACCTTCCAACACCCTCCCTCGATTCGAGCTCTGCAAGCCACCGAGGCGCGAGGGGGTCGCCCAAGACCACACACACCCAGGCTTTGATACCATGTCAGAATACGCAGCGGAGATGATGACCAGATCTGGGAACACGAGCAAAATGCAATGCAGAAAATAACAGCACAAGAGAGAGAGAGAGAGAGAGATAGAGGCGTGTAACTCTGCTCTATACACACAAGAAGAATCCCGGAATGATACAATATTGGCAAGGGGCTGTGGGGCCATTTTATATGTCCCCAAGCATGCAGTCGGCCTGCTCATGGGCAGCCGACAGGACTTGTAGAACTCCACGACCAGCAGCAACACCAGTCGGCCAGAAGCTATGAGGTCCACGACCTGTCATACACAGTCGGCCACCTCCAGCAAGTAGACTAATGCATACAGCTCGGCTACAGACAAGGACATCCCGCCACCTCAGGGCTGCCTCCCAAGCCACAGAAAAAATGTGGGGAAAAATACGGAGAGTGGGGAAAAATGAGAAAACACCTAATAAGGGCGGGCACACCCACAACAGAGGCCCTTGTGTATATGTATAGACAGGAGATGACTTCTAACAATACTGTGTCCTCTTCTCTCTCTCTCTCTCCAGTTTTGTGCGTTATTCTCGTCGTGAAAGAGTGCTGAATTTCTGAGCATTGAAGTTACCGATCTACCTCAAAGCTTCCGCATGTTACAGTGGTATCGGAGCATACTTCAAGTGTAAAGATTCAGCAAGAAAAAGAAGAATTTTTTTTCTCGCTCGTGTGGTTGGTTTCCAGACTCCGGCGAAACACCCCTTTTGGAGTGACTCCTGTCCCTCGAAGGACGGTTGGTTTCAATCTCTGGAAGCCTCTGGACGTCTCCCACACACATAGTGGATGGTCAGTTTGCGCTCCGGAAAGGTAGTGCATTTTCCTGCTATGGCGAGCTACGGCGACGAGAGAAAACAAGAACCTTGGGACCGAAGTGCACGAGGCGGTCCATCTAGGGCATCAGGCATGAGTGTACCAGAGATGTTCCAAAAGATGATGCTAGCAATCGCAAAATAGGTTACCAAATTGGAAGAGTTGAAGGCGCAGATACTGGATGTGGAAGAGCGCACCCATTCTCGAGCTCCTCTTTTTCCGTCTCCTTCCTCTCTTTCCGTTTCTTCCCAGATTCCAAACCCTCTACAAAGGGACCCTTTCGAAGGGTCACGACCGCAACCGAGTTCGATGCTTGAGTTGCAGATGCATGCAATGGAGATTCGACAACGTAAGACGATGCCATGCAACGCGTGGAACATGAATGATACCTTGTGGCTTTGGACGCAAGACTGACACCAGCGGCTTCCTCAAGTCATTTTCCTGAGAAAATGAACTTCAGTAAGTATAATGGTAAACTTGACTCCACAACTCTTTATTCATGGTTGCATCAATTTGAAGCTTACTTTGCCGCAGTTCGAAAAAGTGATACTGACAGGGTGATCTTAGCTAGTTGGTACTTGGAAGGTGAGGCCATTCCTTGGTGGACCCAGTGGGCTCATGCCCACGACCAAAACTGAGAATACATCTGAAGTTGGTGTCTCATCAAAGAGAACAACTAAATGAGACTAAAAAGTACAATAAACTGATTGTCCTATAGTTATAAGAACAGAACTGTAAGACTCCGAGATGATATTGAGTAGAAAATACTAGAAAATACTGAAAAACGTATATCAGGTAGATTCATGTATGCTGATCAGTTGAAGTGTTGCCCTCTCCTTAGATCAAGTATCTCTGCCATGGGGCTGTCTAGAATGGAGAGGTCATGGAAGCGAGGTAGGTGCCTCCGATGCCGAGCAATAATGGCTCTGATCTGGCGATGGTGAGGATGCCGTGGTCGGTATCTTGGTGGGCGTGGCTGACAAGCACGACATAAGATAAGTGCTCTATCAGTGGTGACTCCCTGGGAGCATGGTTGGTGCCCTGATGGCCCAATGGAGGAGGTATCAGGAGGTGTGTGGGCTGGGTTGCTGGTGCTGGTGCCGAAGAAATCTGTCAGGGTCCTCTGTCTAGGTACATAATGGCTCGGCCTCCTGTTTGCCAAGAGGGTCTCTCTGTGTCTCCTCACCTCAAGTAGAAACAATCCCAGGCATCTCTGATCCTCAAACTCCATGACCTTAACGGCCCAAAACCCTCTCGGAAGAGGCAGTGATATCTCCCTCGGATCTCATAATAGACTGTACATCGGCAAATGTAGTGTTCCTTTGTCTCTACCTCCTGGTAGCATAGCTGACAAATGCGGTCATCCAAGATCTGATAAACACATCGCCCTGTCTCAATCCGCAGCTAGTGTGATGAGATCCGGATCTGTCCAATGGCACAACGTATCCCATGTGATAGGTGTACATCCATGTATGCCGGGCGGGTGATAAAATCATCCGGTGAGGTGTAGAAAATGGCTCTTGTAATGAGCCATTTTCATGCCCAAGGGCTCAAGGGGGCTAGTCCATGTCCTCTTTGTGTCCACTTTGATGATATCCATCCTGATCACGCGGCTTTGCTCTGAGCGGGTGAGATCCAAAAATGGACAGTCTAGACTGTACTGAAAGGGTGGTAGTGCCTCTATCCGCAAACCATGTAGGTCAAACCATGATCTCATGTGAGCGTACCAACAATGAGTATCTCCATCCTTTGCCAATTGTATGGATGAGGTCAATGCCAATCGGGAGTACCTCTGCTGAGGGAGCTCCCATAGCCGCTGTAAAAAGGTAACTACTTGGAATAGGGCCTCGGTTACTACTGGTGGGGCACCCAGCTCAGCCTGAACAATCTCATGTGGTACTGATGATTTGCTCTGAATCATGCGGGCAATCATCATAATTAGTGGTCTCTCCATTTGCCTCCATCCCTCATCTGTCCCTCTCTGAGATCTGTGATGTATACTGGGCCCCCAAATTGGAGCTCCATACAGGAGGGTCGGTGTGACAAGCGTATCAAATAGCCACAATTTGGTGCGTGGCTCCTGAAACTGTATGTGTGCTCACTGCCTCTCAAGTGCCCCCAAGGCTGCATGTCCTCGAGCTAATCTAGCTGCTGCTGCCTCCTTTAGGGAGAAACGCGGTCCTGTGAAAGTAACTCCCAAGTAGACATATGACCTGACGTACTCTACCGGCTCCCCTCGGAAAGTGAATTGAGGCTCTGATCTCGTCACCCATGCCTGTGTGGTGTTAAACACCATAACCTTGGTTTTCCCAAGGTTTACTGTCAGATCTCTATCCGCACAGAAAGCCTGTAATGCATCCAGGTGTCTCTGTAATCCCTCCGGAGAGTCTGAGATTAGAACAATATCATCAGCATATAACAAGATGGGTATCAACACCCCTGCCAGGCATGCCCCTGGGCCTCCCAATGTGTCTACATAATCAGAGACTGCATCAATGTACAGTCCAAAGAGGGTGGGCGATAGCGGGCATCCCTGCTTCACTCCTATCGTGCTGGTCACCCTATCAGATAGTCCGCCTGGAGCTCGGACTCTGCCTGTCACAAAGCATATATCCCCCACTGCATATCCTCGGGTACCTCAATGTCATGCAATCTGTGCATAAGCCTGGCACGTGGTACGGTATCAAAGGCTTTGTGGACTTTATCGAAGGCTTTGCGGAAGTCCACAAAACAGCAGTATATCCTTCTCTTTTGTGCCCTGCCCTCTTCAATAAGTGCCCGAAGTGTCAGTATGTGATCCAAGGTAGTAAATCCTCTCCTGAAGCCAGCCTGTCCATGTGCTCGATGACCATGCCTCTCTGCCCATCGGCTCAGTTCCGACTCCAATATAGAGCCATATAATTTGGCCAAGTAATGACCAATCATGATCGTCCTGTAGTTGCCTAGTACCATGGGGTCCCCACTCTTAAAGAGTGGTACAATGATATGCTCTGTCCAGCTTGTCGGGAAACCCTCACAAATGGCACGATTAAACACATGTACGATGAGCAGAGCCAAAGTGTCTCGTGCATATGAGAAGTGCTCTCCAACTAGCTCATCATGATCCTGTGCCTTTCCATTCTGTAACCTGTCTATTGCATCTAGCACCATCCGCATAGTAAAAAAGGTGTTGCTAGCCGGTCTAGCTCCCAGTGGAGGGGGGGTGGGGGATTGTCCTGGTGCATCATATAGCTCTCTAGCATAAGTATGCCATGCCTCAGGTGCAGTAATCGGAGTACCAGACTGTCTCTCGTGAAACATCTTCCATGCCCTCTTGCTGTCCTTCCCCAAGAAGAGTTGGTAGATCTCCTCCTCTAGCTTAGCTAGATAGGCTCGTTTCTTCCTCCACACAAGGCGCCGAAAGATCATCTTGGCCTGTCTATGCGTGTGAGACCCAATGGCAATCTCACGCTGTAGCTGTGCTCGTGTCTCACGACACTCATCATCATACCAACTGTTATGTGGGGCAGTGCTGCGGGGGTGGGTAGAAGGGATCATAGTGCAAGGAAACACATATGAGGCGGATGCATGTAGTACACCTGTCAACCCTCTAAATCTCGTCCAGAGGGCTATGCGGGTCTAAAGCGAACAAGCCATCAGATACTGTATCCCAATAAACCCCAACTGTCTCACGTGTAAACTGATATCTCGGGTACCTAGGTAGATGAGTGGCTGGCCCATCTCTCGGGGATCTACCTACTAGTGTGAAACTCAGGTATGCATGATCGACTGCTATGCCAATGGGCCTACTGGAAATCGTGAAACCTCGCACATCAAGTATCAATGAAGGAGATCCCATCAAGTAGTCCACTGTGCTCGCTCCCCCTTTAGAGTTCCAGTGTGTGAGAGCATCTGATCCTTGCCATCTCGATAAGCCATTGTATATGACCAACCCATGTGCACTCCCGAGTGTGAGAAAATGCCCGCCATAATCTGTAATCTCCCCCTCATCCTGTGCTGATCTCTGCAACCCTACATCCTCTGCCGTGATCTCCCGGTACATAGCCTCTTGAGTATCATACAACTCTGTCTGCTCTGTGCTTGTACGTGCATTAAAGTCTCCCAATAGTAATATGTCTCCCATGCGGGCGAACCTCATGATATCATCATATAGTGGTATATAGGGCGACTCTCCTAATGGTGCAAACCTGGAGTGGGCTGGGGGAAAGTAGCATACCACCACATACAGCTCGTGGAGCTCCTCTCTGCATATTCGGACCCACATGTACCTCGCATCTGCATCTCTATGTACCACATGTATTTTGTCACGAAGCTCCTCCCTGTAAAGTATTGCCACTCCTCCGGATCCTCTGGTACCTCCCACTGTGCGTGGCTGAGGGCGGAAAACTGATTCCCATCTATAACCCCGAACGTCAGGAAGCCTCTTGTTTGTGCACTGATGGGTCTCCATATACATAGCAATATCACTGTGTCTGAAAGTATCCTGCATCTGTTCTAAGGGCTCCGTTGCAATTCCACACCGTGAATCGCAAGGTCTCATAGGCCGCGCACCGTCAAGCGGGCCTCCTCTCCGTAATGATGACTCGGCCATCTCTGTATATTGCCCATTTCCCCTCTTTCCTTGCCTCAAGCACACGTGGCATGTGTTCCTCCCGGTGTGCTATCTATGCCGGTGTAAGGTCCTCATCCAAATAAATCTTTTCCCCCTTAAGGGCCATCCTTTTGGAGAGGAAGGCCTTCTTCTTCTCCAAGTCACCAAACCTGATGATCAATATCTTCGCCCTGGTTTCATCTTTGCCTACTCGCCATGCTCCGGTAATGGGTACATCAGTGGCTCCAATTTTTGTTGCAAGAGCTTTTGCATCCTCTTGGGGATTTCCCTTATCTTCCCACCCAACTACACGTGCCCGTCTCTTGGCTTCCTCTTCCAATGTAGCATTCATCACCTCTACTTTATTGACTACTGTATCCTTCTGTTTTTTTACTACTTCAATCCATGGGTTGACTTCCTCAATTTGTTTCTTTGTGGCACTGGCAATTTCAGCCCATGAATGCATTTCCTTCTCACCTGCCGCCACTTTTGCCTTACATGATTCCAAAGTGTTTTGCATTTCTGTGATGTCTTTTTCGCGGTCAGCCATACATGTCTTCAAAGTGCCTTCGTACGATGCAATTGTTGTGCCTATCTCTCGGAGCATGTCATCCTTCCATTTCTACATCTCTTTTTTCATTTCCGTGTGCATCAAGGCTTGGGCTAATTCCATCTCAACCCGTACTTGGGCTTGCATTTCTCCCTTCAATTGGACATATATCTCTTCCTTCAGCGTTTCGTATATCACTTTCCTTTGGGCATGCATCTGCTCGGTCCATTCCTTTTCAAGCTCCTGTCGCATGGTGTTCATCTCTGTCCTTATGTGAAGCTGTAGCTCCTCATAAAGGGCCTCATCTCGTCGAGCCATCTTTGTAATCCTTCGTGAGCCAGGGGACACGATTCCTTCCCTCAGTCTTCTGCGGTAGGCATTTGGTGCCTTCGTGGGGGTGTGAAAGGTTGTCTCACCATCCTGTTCCCCCTCTAGGGGTTGAGACATGTTTTCCCCTACTAGTTGCTGCCTTGGGGGAGGGTGCGTGGCAGGGGCCTGAGCAAGGGTGGGTGGGAAAAGCGAGCACAACTGAGGAGAGAAGATCGTTTGCTCCATGGTAACTGAGGAGAGAAGATCGTTTGCTTCAGGGCTTTTTCAGGCGGACAAGGGCAGTGCTTCTAGCGGCACAACTGAGGAAAGAAGATCGTTTGCTTCAGGGTAACTGAGGAGAGAAGATCGTTTGCTACAGGGCTTTTTCAGGCGCACCAGGGCAGTGCTTCTAGCACCAAACGGTGCTTCTCCAAGGGGAGTAATGGCCGGCAATGCTGTGTTGTTGCAGCAGCAGGCGGAAATTCTGCACAGGACAGCAACAGGTGAAGAGGCGCAGCCAGGCAGTAGGTAAGCAGAGGCGCAGTTGCTGGGCAGAGAGAGCAGGTCGCAAGTCGTAGATGAGGAGGCAAGTATGTCGCACGTTGAACAGACGAGCAGGTCGCAAGAAACAAGATGGAAGACGCAGAGAGCAGGTCGCAAGTCGTAGATGAGAGAGAGAGAGAGAGAGAGAGAGAGAGAGAGAGAGCTAAACCCTAAACCTGAGGAGATGCTCTCCTCCCTCAAGACCTAGGATTGATCTGTTTGTGTGTTGGAGAGAGACAAGAGTGAGAAACTCAATCTGCAGAGCAGCTAGAGAGGGACGATGTGAGAGAGAGAGAGAGAGAGAGAGAGGAGAGTGGTATATTAATGTCTACGGAAGGGTCTATGAGACCAAGTAATATGGATATACTAATCCACGGAAGAACTGAATAGGAAATGAAAAATATGAATGTGTATACGTCCAGATAACAGACGATTATCCTATGATCTCTCCTCAGCCAGTACCAATCTCAGGGTAGAGAGAGGGTCTGGGAGCACATCATGTCGGCAGAGAATATCCCAGATTTGTCTTTGTGTGATGAGCATGTCATGAGAGATCTGCCATGTTAATATGCTATGAATAAAAGCTGCCATTTTGGTAAACTGTTTTGCGTGATGTTTTTCTTGATGCTATGCTTGTTGAGAATGTCTCTATGCTCAAATTGTGCAGGTAGAATAACAGCTGAGAGTGTCACCTACAGCTTTGGTACAGTGCTGTTGGACCTTTTAAGTGGAAAACATATCCCTCCAAGTCATGTAAGTGCCTATCCTTCTCTTTATGCAAGGCTTTTGTAGCAGAAATAAAGTTGGATTATTTTCGTGCTTTAGGATGGGGACAAGGTCATGTGGGATTTTTCCCTGACACAGGAATTCATGATGCCAGGCTCTTGATTTGATTAGGAGTAAAAACATGCTTTTGCTCATGGATTCATATCTGGAAGGGCAGTATTCAAGTGATGATGGGATTGAACTTGTTCGATTAGCTTCTCGGTGCCTTCAGTTCGAACCCCGTGAGAGACCCAGTGCAAGAAACCTTGTGACCTCTCTGACTTCGCTACAAAAACAAACAGAGGTCTGTGTTTATGGTGCCTTTTCTTATGTGGCATGTGTTATGAGTGTGTATGCAGGTTTGATACCTATTACATGGCGCATGAATCGTTGCTTTATGTGGAGAGAGAGAGAGAGAGAGAGAGAGAGAGAGAGAGAGAGAGATTAAGCATCTACTAAAGACCCAATGCGCCTGTAAGACCAAAGTGACGCAAAAATGTTAATGGCATATTTCATCATGGAACAGAAAATAAAATAGAACAAAACAAAGCTATCTCATTGGAATGATACAAAAATGTCCATGGAAATCTCATCAAGTTTCATGAAACATGAGTCTTTGATCCTGGCTACGTACATGGAGACGAGTTTGTATCTAGCCTTTGTGTAACATGCAACGGAATTTGAGTATCCTGTCACACAAATGCTCACACCGTCTTCTGTATCTTGAGTTCGGCGAGTTTAGCAATCCACTTTAAGACTTCAAATTTTAAGAGATTTGAGAGAGAGATAGAAAGTGAACACCGTATGGAGTCCCGAATCACCCACTTAAGGGCCCCCTAGCCCATTACCGGAATAGTATTTGCTTTATTTCTTTGAAGAGACTGATGGTGGACTGACGATAAGCCAAACGCAAGATCTCGGAAGACCAAGAGCCGGGCTGAACTGTACACAGCTGTAGAAGCACCAATGATGTCCAATCCCAAGCCTATGCAGTCTTCCCAATGGATGTAGGAAGGCTGCAAATGTGAGGCTGAGAGGAAGGGGCTGATTCGGATGGCATAGGATGCATAGAAGGTAAAAGCTGAACCGCATTGGTGGTAGTAGGCGGGGTTGGAGGAGCTGGAGATGCTGTGGCAACTGTGGCAGAAGGTGCTTTGGAGGCTTGCTCCGCTTGCCATTTGTGGCAATCCTTCTTACCATGCCCTATGATATGAGAGAAAAAACATCTGTTTTCTGACTGGTATTTCCTTTGCTCCTCTGGAGGTAGATAACCTCCAATGATGCCTGCATTAGTCTTTTCATCAGGGATTTTACTAGGTTTAGATTCTTTATCCTTCTTACCCCTTGAATTGGAGCTATCACTGCCGTTCTTAGTATCTTTAGAAGATGCATTACCTTTCCTTGGTTGCGCAGCAGATTGTTGCTGCTGGGGTTTGGTACTTGACTGTGGTGACTGCTTGGGCTTGCCTCCGTTCATCTTCGTTTCTTCATTTTGAGCAAGAGTCAAAGCCCGGTCATATGTATTGGGTTCAAAGTTGCGAGATATGAACCGGATGTTGGGATCTAATCCACGAATGAATCGATCCATCTTGGCCTGCTCAGATAGCCCTAACTGTTGTGCTAAAGTGATAACCTTTCCGAAAAACTGAAGCACTGGAGACCCGTTCTATCTGAGTCCATAGAACTCATTTGCCAGGCCGGTCATATACTGAGGCAGGAGGAATCTGGTCTTAAGGTCATAACAAATGTATCCCAGCTAAAAGCTGTGACACCTGTGGTCTGGTCTGTATGAAGACTAGACCAATGCTACCACCAAGTGACTGTCTCACCTGTAAGGTGGGGAGCCGCTACGTGGACTCTATCCTAAGGATCTGTGATCCTAGCTAATGGAAAATGAGGAGTAAATTGATGAATAAACTGATTAACTGCTAGATGATTACACTTACCATCATACTTACTAAAATTCGGTTGACTTTGAATGACGGTAGTTGATGTTGTGGACTGTTGGCTAGTGGCACCTGAGGCTAGGGAAACTGAAGAGAGGTGCTGGTATCTAAGATGCAAGGTCTCCTTTTCCCTTTGGTGCTTGAGTAACATACGTTCTCGATCGAGCTCTTGTTGGTGCTCCCGAGCGGCGAGTTCAGCTTGACGCCGGTCTTCTTTGATCTTGCATTGGGCTTCCTCATAGTCCTGTCTATCTGCTTTTTCTTGTTGCTTTCTTGCTTCAGCTTCTGCTTTTTCTTGTTGCTTTCTTGCTTCAGCTTTTTCTTCTCTCTGTCTAGCCTCGTCTTTTCTTCTTTGTGATTCCATCTAAAAGAAGAGGGAGATGTAGTCGGGGATTGCTGGAGGCGGAGGAGGACGTTCTGCTGTTGCCTCCAAGAGTTGGAGACGCTCCATGAGAACCTGGTTTTGAGCACTGAGTAGAGCTATGGTGTTTGCTGTAGTTGGAAGAGCAAGGTCTCCTTCGGGGGAGACATCTTCCGGCTAATGGGTACTCTCCTCTGTAGACATGATGCTGAAGTTGGCGGTCGTGCTGGAACACAATCTGACCATCCAAGGATGCCCTCATGCTAGGATACGGTGTGTGTGTGGACAAGCTAAATTTGATACCCCAATGTAACATGCAGCGGAAGTATTTGTAATGTGAGGATCTTGTCACACAAATGCTCACACCGTCTTCTGCATCCTGACTTTCGCGAGTTTAGCAATCCACTTTAAGAGGTTTGAGAGAGAGAGAGAGAGAGAGAGAAACTGTACACCGTATGGGGTCCCGAATTACCCACTGAAGGCTCCCCTATCCCGTTACCGGAATAGTATTTGCTTTATTTCTTTGAAGAGACTGACGGTGGACTGACGATAAGCCAAACGCAAGATCTCGGAAGAACAAGAGCCGGGCTGAACTGTACACGGCTGTAGAAGCACCAATGATGTCCAATGTCGAGCTTATGCACTCTTCCCGATGGATGTAGGAAGGCTGCAAATCTGAGGCTGAGAGGAAAGGGCTGATTGGGACCGCTCTAGACTATGTATGAATGCTGTAAATGAGTATGAATGCTGAGTTTTACCTTCACCAAGTGGCTGTAGCAAAACGATGCATATGAGGGTGCTGAAAACTGTATGAATGCTGAAAACGCAAGGGGTACTGAAGGCTGAATGTTGTAGATGCTGCGTTTTACTGCATAGAGGCTGAATTGCTCGAGCGTTGAAGCTCCTAGATGTTGATGAGGAAAACGCTAAGGTATGAGGTGCTGAATTCTGCAATCGCTTATGCTCCTTGTGCTGAAGGCTCCAAGCCATGAGGTCTTCAATGCTGATTATGATATGAATAAAAAAATGGATGATATGCTAAGCTATTTATATGGACATGGGGTGCTGGTCGGCTGGCTATAGGGCTGGCCGATTGCACTTGTCCAAGCAAAATATATAAATGATGTAAAAAATGCCCAATAAATGCTGAAAAATATGGGAATAATACTTGATAAATTTTGATGGCTGCTAGATGATATTTGCAGGCTTCTGCAATGGTCTAGAAGGCCTACATGCATATGGAATGAATGCTATGCATAAATGCACGCATGTCCTGATGCAAACTCTAAGGCTTCTAGTGACTCTACATGCATGAATGCATCTCTTTAAGTGGGTTAAGGGACTTGGACTGACTGACTGACTGTCTAAGGATGAGAATGATCTACGTAGCTTGTGCCTGACTTATCCTGGACTGAGGATTACAATGGGGTCACGGTGTACGACAATTATCATCCTAAAAGGTACTAATAATGTACAATGTTGCACTAATGATGATGAGCCATCTTGTCACCATGCACTACAGTGCAGAGTGTCACACACTTCGAGGCTGTTTTTTGTTAACTAATAGAAGGATTTTGTTTCTGGGAAAAAAAACACGACACATGGAAGGAGCATCAGCACCCAATAGATGGTATACCACTCTCCAATATATTAAGCGTGGGGCTAATGAGTATGCCCGAGAGGTCTCCCTTTGCTACGTCACGTAGAAAGGTAGCTTGATGGCGGTGGAGTGTGGATCGTGGCTGTTGTCCGTTGTTGAGGGGTCGTGGGTGTCAGGCATGTTGGAGTGCGCATGCTTGGTCTGAGGTAACTCCTCTCGGGCGAGGCGGGTCCAATAGCCCAAGTTGGTCACTGTGTGGGTGTCCTCTTGGGTCCGGAAGAAGCTGGTGATGGTTGGCTGACGAGGGAGGGGATGGGGTGGATGGGGCCTAAGCTCTCTCAAGAATGTGTCCTTGTGTTTGTGGAGCTCGAGCAAGAAGAGCCTGCTGCGGGAGGTCCTTGGTTTTACCAAGTGAGGTCCCGTTGAGTGCAAAAATCCTGGAAGGCATCCGAGCCCCTAGCTGAATCTGAAAGGAGGACGATGTCATCTGCATAGAGTAGTGGGATCAGTATGCCTACCTGTGTGGTGACGCATGCACGGAAGCACTGTGTGGCTTCTTTCAGCCCTAAGTAACCAAATAGGAAACCTTGATGCAAGTCACCAACAAAGATAGAGGGAGAAGAGAGAGAGAGAGAGAGCTGTATTTTTAGTATATTGTATAGGACAAAAAGCTCTCCATAGGAATGTACAAAATCTATGGCCTTTGGCCTTCCAAAAGATAACCTAAAGACCCCTAAGGAGCCCCAAATATGTTAGTTAGTCTGCCCTTCAGGCTGTCAGCCTGCTCACGACTGTCGGGTGAATTTTGCAATGAATGAGGCGCCTTCACATGTTTGAGCTTCTGCTGTTGGCCGATTGCTTCCTATGCTGGCCAACAGGGTCCTAGGCTTGTCTTAATGCTGCTACTGTCCTAAATCTACTGTTTATTTGCTGCCTAATCAGGGATTAGCTTGGAAGTCAGCCATGTCCATGTATGCACATGACATCTCCTCCTGCTAAACTTGATGACATGATTCCAACATTTGACCTTGGATGATTGTCATCATCCCTTGGTCTCCTCATGGATTCCCAAACTTGTCATCCTTCCTTCTTGGCAACCTTTTCATTGAAAACCTTGCCATGTCTCTGATTCCACTCCAAATCTGGTGTTGGGATCTATAGACCTGTTCCACTTTGTCCCCTTGCCTTCATGGCGTGTCCGTGAATACTATAGTGGTCTCCTTCCCGAGGTTGATCATTGCATCCTTGCTCCAACCCCTTGGAACTGTTTTCTCGAGAGCCTTCCTTGGTATGCCTCAGTTGGCATCTGACCATCAAGGCTACCATTCCCTTAGGTTTTTCTGACACTGTCCAGCCGCATGGGATTCCTACCTTGGCTGTGTTACTCTTGTTGGACCTGTGCACCTTCCTGGAACACCTTCAGCACTTTAGCCTTGTTAAGCCTGATGCTCTGATACCAATGACGCATGTGTGGAAGCTCTGTGTATCATTTTTCAGCCCTAAGTAAGTGAATAAGAACCTTGATGTAAGTCACCAACAAAGAGAGAGAGAGAGAGAGAGAGAGAGAGAGTGCTGTATTTCAGTATATTGTATAGTACAAAAAGCTGTCCATAGGACTGTATAAAATCTATGGCCTTTGGCCTTCCAAAAAATAACCTAAGACCCCTAAGGAGTGACTCTTGACCTGCCCCAGGGATGGGGTCAAATGGTTAGACTTAGTCCTAGCCTAGCTTTATATAAAGCCCCAAATATGTTGGTCAGTCTGCCCTTCAGGCTGTCGGCCTGCTCACGACTGTTGGTGAATTTTGCACTGAATGAGGCGCCTTCACATGTTTGAGCTTGTGTTGTTGGCCGACTGCTCCCTATGCTAGCCGACAGGGTCCTAGGCTTGTCTTAAGGTTGCTACTGTCCTAAATCTACTGTTTATTTGTTGTCTAATCAGGGATTAGCTTGGAAAACAGCCATGTCCATGTATGCACATGACATCCCCTCCTCCTAAACTTGATGACAAGATTCCAATATTTGACCTTGGATGATTGTCATCATCCCTTTGTCTCATCATGGATTCCCAAACTTGTCATCCTCCCTTCCTGGCAACCTTTTCATTGAAAACCTTGCCATAGTCGCTGATTTCACTCCAAATCTGGTGTTGAGATCTATAGACCTGTTCCACTTTGTCCTCTTGCCTTCATGCCGTGTCCGTGAACACTATAGTGGTCTCCTTCCCGAGGTTGATCATGGCATCCTTGCTCCAACCCCTTGGAACTGTTTTCCCGAAAGCCTTCCTCGGTATGCCCGCCTCAGATGGCATGTGACCGTCAGGGCTGCCATTTCCTTAGGTTTTTCTGACACTGACCAGCCCCATGGGATTTCTACCTTGGCTGTGTTACTCTTGTTGGACCTGTGCACCTTCCTGGGACACCTTCAGCACTTAACCTTGTAACCTTGTTGAGTCTGATGCTTTGATACCAATGACGCATGTGCAGAAGCTCTGTGTATCTTTTTTCAGCCCTAAGTAATTGAATAAGAACCTTGATGCAAGTCACTAACAAAGATAGAGAAGAGAGAGAGATAGCTGTATTTTCAGTATATTGTATAGTACAAAAAGCTGTCCATATGACTGTATAAAATCTATGGCCTTTGGCCTTCCAAAAGATAACCTAAAGACCCCTAAGGATTGACTCTTGACCTGCCCCAAGGATGGGGTCCGATGATTAGACTTAGTCCTAGCCTAGCCTTATATAAGCCCCAAATATGCTGGTCCGTCTGCCCTTCAGAATGTTGGCCTATTCACAATTGGTGAATTTTGCATTGAACGAGGCACCTTCACATGTGTGAGCTTCTGCTGTTGGTCTACAGGGTCGTGGGCTTGTCTTAAGGCTACTACTGCCCTAAACCTACTGTTTATCTGTTGCCTAATCAGGGATTAGCCTAGAAAACAGCAATGCCCATGTATGCACATGACATGTGGAACCAGCCCCGTGTAATTTTGTCAATGAAGGTCGAGATCTCATCAATGTAGAGGCCAAAAAGACTGGGTGATAGAGGGCAGTCCCAACTAGTGGGCTCTCACTCGTCTAGTGACGGACTCATAGAGGGTGATGATGCTCCAAGCCATGTGAGATGGGACTCCTATCTTCTGTAGACGGTGGGCGCGTTGTACAATATCAAAAGCTTTGTGGAAGTCCACAAAGCAGCAATAAATTGTCTGATGTCGTGCTTTGCCCTCCTCGATGATGGCATGGAGGGTGAAAATGTGGTCAAGGGTAGAGTATCACCTCCGAAAACGTGCGTGTCCCGATCTGCAGCCTTGTCTCTTTGCAAATGAATTGAGCTCTGCCTCTAACACCGATCCATAGAGTTTGGCCAATGTGTGGCCAATCATGATCGTCGTGTAGTTATTATGATCAAGTGGATCTCCGGCTTTGAGGGTGGGTGTGATGGTGTTAGTGGACCAAGAGGGTGGAAACTCTTCACAGAGGGTGTTAGAAATAGTGCATCTCAATGTTATGAGGCTTACCTTATTTATTGGGTATTTTATCCATTTTCTCCTTGTGTAGTAAGTCGTGAGGTTGTTGCCTGTTTATAGAGGCAGTCTGCCAGCTCACATATTCACTCTATAAGGCAGGTCCTCATATTCACTTGTAGAATCCAATCCCTGCACTTTGTTCAACATTACTTGCTGGCTATTGCCATTGTAAAGCTTCATGTTGTTATAAAAGGTGATCTTGTCGACAAGCTCTCTCCATTGCTCCAGCGTTTGATCGCGGTGAAAGAGCTGTCTTCTCTATTTTTACAGCATGGACTGTAGTGGAACTGGAAGGTGTTCTCTTTGCATGTGGTGCAACCTGACAAGCTGCCCTGACATCTCTGCTTCTTCGCCGGCTTCCCCTCCCTCTAGTTGGGTGTATTTGGTGAGTTTTGGTGGAATGTTCTGCTGCTGTCCAGCCTCTTTCTCTCTCAGATTTGAGAGGGGGCTGATTGGTCCTGGTGCCTCGCTTCGTTGGAGAGCGCTCAAGAGGAGATTTGTGTACTTTGCTACTGTGGATATGGCTCCCCTCTTACGAACAAGGATGGCAAGTTGGACGGAACCAACTATGCCCATTCGAAGTTGAATATGCGGATCCGGTTCATCCACAAGCGTTTGTGGGAGATTATTCAGGGCAATGAGAAGAAGCCGGAGCATCCTCAGAACTCTAGGACGTGGACCTAGGATCCAGAGGACGAATTCCTTGCGGAATTACAAGACTGGGAGAATCGTGATTCGAAGGCGCATTCAGTGCTTGTGTGGACCATGACAAAGGAGGTCGCAGCGGCCTTGCTAACTCTTACCAGCGCACCTCAAGTATGGTCCAAGTTGGAGGATCTCTTTGCTCGAGATTCGTTGATAAGGGCAGTTACTTTGCAACGGCAACTCTACGGTCCGTTATTTCCTGTTGGCAGTTCCATGCAATTGTTTCTCATGAAGGCAAAGGTCATCCATGACCAGTTACTAGCAATGGGTGTTGCTTTGTCCTCAACTTAGTTGGTTGCACTTATCCTCACCAAGCTTTCCCCGGAGTATGATGTGGTTTCTTCACAACCACTCGGTTGGATTTTGATGACCTTAGCTCCCTTCTCTTGGAAGAAAAGTCCGTTCTCGTTTCTCAGGGTAAGATTAAGGTGTCTCTTAATAGTTTTGATCAGGCACTTATTTTAGTTCAGAAGAAAGGTTGGAGTCGCTGCTTCTCATGTGGGAAGAGAGGACATCTGTCCAAGGATTGTTTGTCCAAGAAGGAGGAGGAGACCAAGGGCAAGTCTTCATCTCAGAAGAAGGGCAAAGACACGACACATGACAGTGATACATATACTTCTAGTAACACATCTAGTGCTCCCAGGGCGCTTCCGGCTCGGGAGGACCACGATGTTGTACTTCTCTAGTACACATGCAGATTTTTCCATGTACTTCTAGCCGAAGGAGGCTTGTGGGCGGGAGAGGGGGTTGGTAGCAGTTCCATTTGTTGGTGCATGGGAACCATGAGTCCGAGTTCCAAGCATTAAAAATATGGCAGGACATGGTCATCTTTGGTGTAGCAGAGATTATGGACAGGATCTGTTTCGAGTTCATTGTTCGAGGCTTTTGGAACATGATGTGTTCATAGTCCACCGATCGGGATTATGGACACGGTGTGTCCAGCAGCTCATCATCTTATTCTTGGAGTTCAGTGCACACTTGTGTGGGAATTCGGAGCCAAGCAAAGTTCCTTGCTGTTCGTGGTGGTATTTTTGTTTGCAGGAAACAAGTTGGCGGGTGCTCTCTCCGAGGTGATTCCAGTATGTGCAGTACTGGAGGGTCCATATTGCATCTTCATCAACTTATCTTCTTTAGATTCTTGCACACACTGAGCTGTAGAGGGGGTGTTAGAAATAGTGCATCTTAGTGTTATGAGGCTTACCCTATTTATTGGGTATTTTATCCATTTTCTCCTTGTGTAGTAAGTCGTGAGGGTGTAGGCTTGTTTATAGAGGCAGTCCGCTAGCTCACATATTCACTATATAAGGCAGGTCCTCATATTCACTTGTAGAATCCAATCCCTGCACTTTGTTCAACACTACTTGCTAGCTATTGTCATTGTAAAGCTTCATGCTGTTGTAAAAGGTGATCTTGTCCACAAGCTCTCTCTCCTTTGCTCCCTCTCTCTCTCTCTTGTTTTGTATATGCTTCTGCCTATGCATACTCCAACAGAGGGCTCTATCGAACATGTATGCTAGTAGGGCACTAGGGTATGATCAGTATGTGAGATGTTCTTGGTAGAGTCCCTTGTGATTTGGGGATGCCCATTACGTAGTCTAAAGATGGCCTTGAGGACCTTACCCTTTGTGAAGAAGGTGGAGGTTGTCATGTGCACAGTGTGTATCTATCGTGTGCTACACGCACACAAGACTAGCTTCAAGGTTTGGGGAAGCTTGGAGCTAGGCAGGCTGATTGGCGAGCTGAGTTAGGGATAGACTAACGGGCGGGCACCCAAGTGTGGACGCCCGATGACCAGCCAAGAGCCTATAAAAGGGTGGCCAAGGTTAGTCATTAGATATATAGAGTCTCGCGTGATTTGTGAGAGCTCTATGGTCTGGAGCCTGGATCTAGTGCAGACGTGCACCTGCTTTATGCAGCCGAGGCCGGCAGCAATCTCGAGGCCCGCGAGGGTAGCTTCGTGGCGGTATGGGACGTCGCGAGGTGGAGATTGGTCGGTACGTCAACCTAGCTAGCTCAGCTCGTGGCTCGGTGGGGACAACCAGTATAGTATTTTAGGTGATTGTATACATCCCTCTCAGAGACCTCTTGTAAATACAGTTGATTTCGGAAATATAATGGATTCTTCTTTGTATATTGCTTTCCATTGTGTATTGATTCCACTTTCTTCATTTCTCATCCCTTCCATGGAAGTCAATGAATTAAGTGTGTTTGAAAGCAAAGAATTACAGAAGATACTTCATTCGTTTCCAGATGTATTTTCTAAGGAACTGCCATCGGGTTTACCACCTGCTAGGGCAGTAGATCATCGTATTGATTTGATCCCTGGTGCCCATCCTGTCAGTATTCCACCTTACACAATGAGCCAAGCTGAGGAAGATGAGTTGGCTAAACAACTCGAAGATTATTTGAGGATGGGTCAGATCCGTCCAAGTAAATCACATTGGGGTGCACCTGTGTTGCTTAGGAGAAAGAAGAACAACACCTAGAGAATGTGTATAGATTTCAAGAGATTGAACAAGCTGACAATTAAGAACTGTTATTCTCTCCCTAGATCAGATGACCTGATTGACCGGTTAGCTGGAGCGAAATATTTCACGAAGATAGATTTACGTACTGGCTATCACCAGATATGTATTCATGAAAGGCATGTCGAAAGAAACGCCTTTCGGACTAGGTATGGCCATTACGAGTTTCTCGTATTACCTTTTGGGTTAACCAATGCTCCAGCCACTTTCCAGCAAATGATTATATGCTAAGTTAAGTAAATGTGAGTTTTTTATGACAGACATCATTTACTTGGGACACAAGATCACTAGAGATGGATTGAGCATTGACTATGATCGAGTTCAAAAGGTTCTGGACTGGCCTATACCGCGAACAGTGAAACAACTTCGTTCTTTTCTCGGTTTTGTTGTTTTTCTTTGGAAATCTGTGCGGGAGTACTCTCAGCTCACACTACCGATGACCGACTTATTAAAAGGTCGTGGACGTAAGTCAAATCAGCCTATCACTTGGAATAACGATTTGTATGGCCTTCAGACTTTTGAAAGATAAAGTCAAGGAAGCATCTATCTTAGCATTACCCGATCCTAGTTGGCCTTATGTTCTTGAAACTGATGCTAGTAACTATGCCATCGGGGCTGCTCTATTTCAAGATGGTAGACCGGTTGCTTTTGAAAGTAAAAAGCTAGACGACACTCAATCTCGTTGGCCAACCCTTGAGAAGGAGCTTTATGCTGTGATTCATGCTCTCAAGATTTGGAGACATTATTTATATGGCTCCAAGTTTGTGGTATTGACTGATCATCAGTCAATCAAGTATGTGTGTGATGTGGATGATTTGAGAGCAAGAAAAGCTCGTTGGGCTGAGTTAATGCAAGATTTTGATTTTGAGATCCGTTATCGGAAAGGATCCATGAATAGTGTTGTAGATGCGCTTAGTCGAATTAGGTGAATACTTTGTCGTTCACCGAGATTTCTACTGACTTATTTCAGTCATTGAGAGGGCTTTGCAGGACTGATAGTTATTTTGGTCCATTTTGGCAGATGATCCAGGAGGGGAGTTGAATGATTGACCAAGACTCAATGACTGAACAGCCTACCATTCAGGCTGCAGGAGGCCAGTGGATGATTCGGAATGGTTTACTATTCCGTAATGACAAAATTTGTGTACCACATATTCCGGACATTAGGTTCACGATTCTTAAGAAGTGTCACGATGCCCCTTCTGCTGGACACCCTGGGGTACATAGAACACTATCGTTAGTGAAACACACTTTTTATTAGCCAAAGATGAAAGGGTATGTAGAAGATTATGTTCTCAAGTGTCAAATTTGTCAGGCAAATAAAGCTGAACGCTTTAGACAGGCTGGGTTGTTGCATCCTTTGCGAATCCCAGGTAATAAATGGGAAAGTATTTCCATGGATTTTATTACCGGATTGCCAAGAACACATCAAGGCCACGATTCTATTTGGGTTGTGGTAGATCGCTTGACAAAAATGGCTAGATTTTTACCAACTCGGAAGTCTATTACAGCTACGCAATTAGCACAGCAGTTTATCAAGCAATTGTTTAGACTGTACGGGTTAATGCAGGACATAGTCAGTGATAAGGACTCTAAGTTTACGAGTGATTTTTGGAAACTTGTTTTTGAGAAGTTGGAAACAACTTT
The DNA here is from genome assembly GCF_041138505.1 of Cibotium barometz. Taxonomy (NCBI): domain Eukaryota; kingdom Viridiplantae; phylum Streptophyta; class Polypodiopsida; order Cyatheales; family Cibotiaceae; genus Cibotium; species Cibotium barometz. The sequence continues at coordinate 46,255,904 of NC_141072.1, forward strand.
GAATTTGAGTTCCTCAGATCATCCTCAATTTGATGGCCAGACGGAAAGAGTAAATCAGATTTTGGAGGATATGCTTCAAGCATATGTATCCAAAAGACAGAGTTCATGGGAGGATTATCTTCCTATGTTAGAATTTGCATATAACAGTACTAAGGATACGAGTACAGGTTTTAGTCCTTTCATGCTTATGTATGGTTTTCAACCTAGATCACCTGTTACAGTAGGATTCTCAGGACTTCAGCATGATGCAGCACGTAATTTTTTGCAAGATATGCAAGAAATGTTACAAGTTGCGAAGGAATCTATTAGAAGTGCTCAAGACCGAGACAGATTTTATTCTAATAGACATTGTTCACCCAGAGAGTTCTCTGAAGGAACGATGGTGTATTTGCGAGTTCCAAAAGATTTCGAGACTTTACGGACAGGTTGATCTCCGAAATTATCCCCTGGATACTGTGGACCATTTCGTATTACACGAAGGATTGGTTCAGTTGCATATGAATTGGATTTGCCTTCTCATGTGAAAGTTCATCTTGTATTTCATGTCAGTAGACTTAAGGAAGTACTGGGTAGAACATACCAGTTAGTTACTCCTCAAGAAATTATAGATGTCGAGAACATGACATTTGTTCCGCACGAACCTGAAAAGATTCTTGGATTTCGTGAAAAAAGATTGCGTAATACGCTTATCACGGAATACAAGATCAAGTGGACGCTACATGGGAGACATTGACTACTCTTCAGAGAGATTACCATGGCTTTTTAGTGAGCTCAGGAGTGAGCTCTTAGAGGAAGGGGAGTATGTCATGTGCACAATGTGTATCTATCGTGTGCTACACGCACACAAGACTAGCTTCAAGGTTTGGGAAAGCTTGGAGCTAGGCAGGCTGATTGGTGAGCTGAGTTAGGGATAGACTAACGGGCGGGCACCCAAGTATGGACGGGCGGGCACCCAAGTGTGGACGCCCGATGACCGGTGAAGAGCCTATAAAAGGGTGGCCAAGGTTAGTCATTAGATATATAGAGTCTCGCGTGATTTGTGAGAGCTCTATGGTTTGGAGCCTGGATCTAGTGCAGACGTGCACCTGCTTTATGCAGCCGAGGCCGGCAGCAATCTCGAGGCCCGCGAGGGTAGCTTCGTGGCGGTATGGGACGTCGCGAGGTGGAGATTGGTCGGTACGTCAACCTAGTTAGCTCAGCTCGTGGCTCGGTGGGGACAGCCAAGACTGTGGGCTTGCCCACGGCTGTCATGGTTGGGAGGTGAGTCAGGCCTACACCCCCTTGTTTGTTTGTTTGTTTGCAGGTTTCGAGTCTCGTACCAAGAGCGTTCCACGAGGAGATCTGGTGGGGATTTGACAGAGGTGGTGGGGCGGGGATTTGGAGGTGGGGACAGAGATGGCTGATGGGGAATATTATAGAGGGTGCGTGCATAAGAGGCCAAGCATGTGATAGGTGCGGGGGGGCAATGTTCTTGGAGTTTCCACCAAGCCTCTTTGCCCTAAGAAGAGTTGGTATAATTCATCCTCTTTCTGAGTGTAGAACTCTTGTTTCTTGCGTTGGTTGAGGTGGTAAGAAATCCATTGCACTTGGCATTACCGTGATTTGCCCAATGCGTACCTCATGCTTAAAGACAGGAGCGTGTGGCTCGGTGTTCGTCATCATAGAGAGAGAGAGAGAGAGAGAGAGAGAGAGAGAGAGAGAGAGAGAGAAGAAAGAAAAGAAAAGATATATTAATGTCTACGAAAGGTCAGATTGGCCTATGAGACAAATCTGTATACAACAAGTCCATGTCCTGAGTATCATGGAAAGAAAAACTGAAATGAAAAGCTAATCCTATTCATACATTGTCTAGCATGCTATAGATGTATAATCATGATAGGTGGTATACTACTAATTCCACCCAATGGAGATGGTGGGGTGTAGTAAATCATCCTTGTGGCATGGTGCGAGGACTCTCACATTTGTTGTGCCCTGGTGTAGCCTTTGGACTCTCTCCTCCATAGCTCTACGGTATCGTGCCTGGATCCGGGCAGATTGGGCCTAATGGAGTTGTGGTGGTCTGTGTCCGGGTAGTCGCGGTCTCTTGGTAGCTTTGATCTCCGAGGCTCTCTGTAGTGTGAGCCCTCGTCGGGATGTAGATGATATAGGGGGAGGGGGATGTGGCTCGCTGATAGGCCTGAAGAAGCTGGTGATCTGTGGCTGGGATCTCTGCCTTTGCAAGTAGAAGCCTCTCTCGATGTCGGTGTAGCTCAAGGAGGAAAAGGCCTAAGCATCTCTAATCAGGATACTCCATCACCCGGCTAAGTGGGCCAAAACCCTCTCTGAACAAGCAGTGGTATCTCCCTCTGATCTCATAATATACAGGGCATCTGCATATGTAATGCTCCTCTGTCTCTACCTCTCTGTGGCATAATCTGCATATTGTCCTCTCTAGGGGTCCGTGTTGCTCTCCCTTAGTCACCCTCATAGCGTGAGACATGTGTACATCCATATAGTCTGGGCATCTGACAAATCCATCCTCTCTAAATCTAAGGAAATGATTGCTGTAGTACTGCATCTTGGTGGGGAAGGGGACCCAACCAAGTCTCCTTGGTGTGCATGTGGATCAAATCTTGTCTCAAAACTCTATTACTCTGAGAGAGAGAGAGAGAGAGAGAGAGAGAATGAAATACATATCACGGGTAGTAAAATAAAAATCAAAGAAAGTAATAAGAGCTGAAATGTCAGATCTGATCCCAAAACAAAAAGTGTCCAGCTCTCATATCCCCTAAAATATCCCGCATAGGACGCTACAACATGGCACCCAATGTAGTAAAGCTGGGCTGGCGGGAGAAAGTCTTGTGGTGGTGGGAGATGATGGCTCTGATCTTCCTGTAGTGACGCGGGTGTGAGCGGGGGCCACGAGGTCGAGGGCGCCGGGCTTTACATAGCTCAATTGCTCTATCTAGTATCACTCCTGTCGGCCGAGCTCCTCATTCAGCCTGAAGGTCAGGATCATGGATTTCCCAGACCAGAGATGCTTGGGACTTTTCCTCCTGGAGCTTTGCAGACACAGGGAGTCCCTTTTGCGGCATAGACCGGAGAGAGAGAGAGAGAGAGAGAGAGAGAGAGAGAGTCAAATACCACAAGGGTCCATGAGACAATGGTAGTACATCAATATGCAGTAATCATGCAGGGTGGTATGCAACAGGGAAAAACTAAAATTCAACCACATACTGCAGACTGCAGAGAAGCCTCCAAAACCCGTAAAAGAAAGACTATATGAGTCCAATGTGTGTCGAGGCTAGCGTCACTAGAGAGTCAGAGATGTGAACTGTATGCATGAGTAAGGGGTTCTTTCTAGATAGAACCATGTTGACAGTTATGCACCTCTGCAATAAGTTCCTCTGAATCAAGGGTACTCCTTGGGGAAAAAGCATGTTGACTCTATGCTTGCTGATGGTATTATGCCCACCAGCATCATCATGTCTTTCTTCTAAAAGAATTGTACTTTTATTAGATTTCACCCAGCACTGGCTTCTTGCAGGTTCCTTCATATGTTTTGATGAGCATAAGGAGATTGGAGACCATCCAACCTCAATTTCATTCAATGTCTGCAATGTGGGAGGCATGCTCCAGAAACGATTTGACAGCCATATACGACTTGATGCTGAAGACAGGCTATAAGGACGACGAAGGCACAGAAAACGAGGTCATTTCGGAACTATTTCCTTCTGAAAGCTGCCCTTGTTTAATGGTGTGATATGCCTAGAGGTCTGTAATGCCCCCACGTGGTTTGGCTTGGAGGGGGGTGTCTACCAGCTGGTCAATGTAAAAAATACACCTGGCGTTGTTGCAGTTGGAGTGGGAATGCAGAAAGTCTGTGTCTGAGTAGGTTGCCCACTTCTTCTGATTTGGTTCTACAATGTACTGATAGTAGTTGTGCCTCTACATTTACAGCTTTCGTTTCAAGTCTGGACCAGACAAATGCAGGACATGTTGTCTTCCAAGAAGAGAGGTGATAGTGCATTCCGAGAGAAGGATTTCAAAGCAGCCATTGACTGCTATACACAGGTACAATTGCATGTGGGGGATGCTCTTGCTCAAGGGAAGAGGGCTTTTAATGTAAATTTTTTCCTCTGCAGCTTGAATATTAGCCACCTTCTTCTGTGCATTACACACCATTACAGTCGGCTTTCTCAAAAATGCAAAATGCACTTCCTCCTTGTGTGTGTGTGCGCGCGTGCATGGTGTGGGTGTGTGCATTTTCCTAATCTCAGAGTGCTCTTTTGCAGTTTATTGATTTGGGCTCAATGGTCTCTCCTACTGTCCTTGCAAGAAGAAGTCTGGCCTTTTTGTTGATTGACCAGCCAGATGCTGCTCTTGGCGATGCAATGCAGGCGTTGACAGTAAGCCCTCAGTGGCCAACAGCATATTACCTGCAAGCTGCAGCCCTTACAAAACTTGGGCATCAGGAAGATGCAGAGGAGATGATGAGGGAAGGACAGGCTATCGAGGCTCAGCGACTGAGCATGTCTTTGTAAGGCACATACTTGCCGACAGTTGAAAATGTGTGTAATGCTGGCTTGGATTCGCTTAAATATCGTCTTGCAAGATGATTTGTGATACATATGAAGTGTTAATGGGGGCCTTGTGCTGTACACTAGTAGCAGGAATTTGGCTGATTGGATGGATCTCCCATCAAACACTAAAGATACATAGCAAGGGCCTCCTGGGCTTTAGCTCAGTGGTAGCGCATGTGCCTCTTCCTACAAGGAGGTAGGTATTGAGTTTGAATCTTCCCTAGTGGCATCTAAAAATAACTTTAGTACCTTCTTGCAATACAACAAGATATATGGCACGGGTACATTCAATGCTCCAGAGGCTTGCCAGCTTGATTCATTAGTTCAGAAATTTCAGCTTTAACTCATGTCAAAAGTTAGTCAGTTAGGCTGGGTTCAGAAGTGGGTTTGTGCCCTGTCCCCTCAGGAATCTCAGTTTGAAAACTTCAACCTTACTCATAGGCTGGTTTCCATGTAAGAGATGGTTGTGTTGGGGAAGCAAACGGTTTTTGAACTCGACATATCAAAATCCTATCGAACGAGTTCAGAACCACAAATTTTGTGGACTGCTGTCTTCATCCAATTAAATTGGCAACCAGTTGGAAGTTCTTTCTATGTGAAAACCAGTCCATAGTGTGGGGTCAAAAGTGAGGGCTGCATCAGGGCCTGCCATCCCATTGGGCAGTCTCAATAGTCCACCTTCAACCCAGATTTGACCCCCAACATTGATTGTTTGCAGCTTTTGTAGAAAGGGATGGTGTGTTCATGTCTGAACCAAGCCTTATTATTTGCAGCTTTCTGTAGAAAGGGTGTGTTCGTGTCCAAATCAAGCCTGGGATTTCAGTTTTCCATGCTTATGTGCATGGTAGTTGCCCTTGCTTTATTGCTTGTCTCAAAGACCCTGCAATCTTTTGTAAGATATCAATTCTCTCTCTCTCTGTCTACCCGCGCGTGCTCGCACCTGTGATTGTCATTTCTATTCCCATAGCATCACACCTGTGATTGTCATTTCTGCTCTCATAGCATCCAATGCTCAAAAACTAATGCCCTACCGTTACCGAGGACAGATATCATATCAGACACCTGATTAGGTAACAATAACCTAGTGAAGGGACCCCATCTGTGCCGTAATTGCTTTATCATGGTGTTCAGTTGAATACAACGCAAATTTGATCCTTCACGTGGGAATACCTAGGTCCCTCCTTGTTGCTGCTGGGCCAGTGTTGGCCTATGAATACGCACTGGACGAGAGGCAGGAACTATGCTGGAGCAGGTTGCTTTTTGTGTGTTGGAGCAGGTTGCCCGAGTCCAAACTAGGCTGCCCAAATGCATTCAAACTGTTCGCCCACCCAAGTGCAGTGGGTGCATGTGACACCAGCTACGATATACAAAGCATCGATGCATGTGACATAGCAAGTAGGGAAGCACCACCACATGTCACTGAGACATAACAGAGCAACAATGCATCTGGCACAAGTAGGGATGCAATGAAGCCCACTTTGCAATGTAATCATCCATGCATGCACACACAACGAGCTTATAATAGAGTGAACTTGATAATGTTGTTGACTTTCAGTCACAATAGATGGCTGAGCTTGACATCGATGTGATATGGAGGAGTGTTGATGCCTGTAATGGAAACTTCCGCACGAAGTGGAGGGAGAGTTGAAGCTATGCTACTATGCTACATGCCTTAAGCCTAAATTGAGCATTTTGTTATGTTGTGCTCAGTGGCGGTAACTCCTCTGTTCAGTACATGTATTCCAAGGCAAAAAGAAGAAGGATTCCGTGTTAACATATTCAAGTATTGCTCGTTCTTCCATAATGGTCCTGGATGTGATAGCATCTTCTCTAGCTCTTCCTGGTCTTCTTGCCCTCCCAAATTATCCAAAGAAATCTCATATGCACGCTCGCACATGCACGCAAGCACACATGCACGCATAATACCTGCAAGATCGGGTCTTATAAGACTATGTGAGAGCTACATTTCAGCACACAATCCTGCATGATTGGGTCTCATTGGCCATATTCGGCCTTGAAAAACGGAAATACATCTCGCATACTGTTATGGAGAAGGCATGGCTTTCCATTTCCATTTGATGTACTAAGGGTGAATGTATACTCTCTCTCTCTCTCTCTCTCTTCTTGGATCAAGATGATGCAAGAGGAAGATCTTCCAAAGATGCATGAAAAGAACAGTGGTGCATTTATGTATATTAAGGTTATTATGCACCACTTGTTGGATGGGTGAGGAGTGAGTAGTTATTTCCCGCTGACAGTTGGGTGGGGGGTTGTCTATGAAGTCCCTTAGATGAAGGCTAGTTATAGGTTCTTTCCATGCACAATAAACTCACGTAGTATAGAAAACACATGACCACTTTGGCTAACAGGGCTAAATTTGACACAATTACGGAAATTGAGGCTGTGTTTTACTAGCTCTCCCAATCTAGCTAGTGATGATACAGTGCACGTGTTTGTGAGCAATTGCGTTTGAAGAGAGAAGATGAAAGTGAAGTTCCTTTGAAAGATTATTTAGACATAATAGTGTTCAAGTCAAGAGCTTACCTTAGCCTTTGCCGAATCTTATGCCTTTGAGGTGCAATGCAACAACTCCTTGATGTGGGTGCGCTAGCTCGTCTCGTGTTCTCACTCCGTTTTCACACTGGAATGCTCTTTGCTAAGGGGGTGAATAAAAAGCTCTCTTTGCCTAGATGGAGGCAAATAGAGATTGACCTTCATGGTGGTTTTCTCTCACTAAAGGCAGGGAAAGAAGAAGAAGCTCTAGATGGCAAAGTGCCTTACGGTAGGTCAAGTAGATGAAACCATGTTAACCTACAAAGTGGCTAACATACCACCCTTCCAAATGGTGATTGACTGCACCCTCGCATCACCCAAGCTAGTGGTGAAGTTGTTGCTAGGGTAGAAATGTGTGGATGGTCCAAGATACTCCATAAAGTTAGAGTGCGAGGTTAACTAATATGGTTTGGGACCGATTCGGATGTATGGTATATTTGTTATAAGCTTTGGGTAGCCTTGATGGTAGGTAGCTTGTCAAGGCGACATGAAAGGTATACGCGTTGTAGAAGTTCTTCATGCGAGGCCGCCTCCTATTGTGGACATGGCTTGGGCCCTTCAAATTTAGGTGGCTAGTAGAATCAACCCACGCCATATAATTGGGGGAATGAGTACTAGGACCACCATGGAATGATTTGCATGGGTAGAGATAGTGGTCCATATCTTCTTAGCATGATATGATATTATGCTTCGATCTCACACTGAATGGTTACACATAGCACCTCCTATTGATTGTATATACACATATCCGTGAATGATTAAAAACTTGAAAACCAAAACATAGTTGTCTGCGGGACGCGTACCGCAGCATAGGCACGAAAAGTACGGGACGATGCGAAACGAGTAGTGCGAAACTGTTTTGATGCCGGTGGACGTTTCGGTCCAGCGAAACGATCGTATCGTCGTACCGTATAGAAGCGAAATCGTCCTGAAAAAAACTACTCGTTTTTTTACTTTTTTTTTTTGCCTGTTTTTTCGCGCATGTCTCCCGTTTGTTGTAGCCGTTTTTTCATCATGATGGGCCACATGGCTTGGTCCTTGGATCCCTTTAGGGCCTAGGCTTTCACCTCCATGCTAGTCTCTAGAGCCTTGAGGCTTGGCCCTTGTATAAGAGCTCTCAAGCTCTCTCTCTCTCTCTCTCTCTCTCTCTCTCTCTCAAGGCTCTATCTATCTCCCAAGCTCTCTCTCTCTCTCTCAAGGCTCTATCTATCTCCCAAGCTCTTAAGCTCTCTCTCTCTCTCTCTCTCTCTCTCTCTCTCTCAAGGCTCTATCTATCTCCCAAGCTCTCTCTCTCTCTCTCTCAAGGCCTGCTACCGAGAGCTGAGGCTCTAGCCTCTCCCTCTAGGCTCTCTCTCTCTCTCAAGCTCTCTCTCTCTCTCTCTCTCTCTCTCTCTCTCTCTTTAGACTTTGCCACTTTGGCAATGAGGTCCGGAGAAAAGGAAAAGCATGAGGCTTTTGCCTTATATACACCACCCCTAGTGAGAAACCTACCGGTAATTCGGGGTCATGGAAATGGACGTGTAACTTTTGCGGAAGGGTTACACAAGTAGCGTCACAAGGCTCCTTGCACATGTGTCCAAGCTTGGTGGGGAAGTGGCGCCGTGCAAGGAGATTCCCCAAGAAATTGTGGATGGTATAGTGAAGAAGTACTTGCTCATCCGCAACCAAGGCAAAGGTGGACATGGGGGAGCTTCCATGTTCGGTACCTCCGCATCTATGACTCCTTCACCCATCCCATGTGGCTTCTGCTCTGTCTCAGGTGGTTCCAACTTCCAATCAAAGAGGCCAAGGGAGGAGAGCTCTCTGGTTTTGAGGCAAACCACCATTGGTGCAAACATTAACAACCTCACCTATGTGAAGGCGAACGATGAAAGCTCCTGCGAATGATGAAACTTGCTGCGAATGAGGAGATGCACGCACGGTGATAGATTACAATCTCTCCTTCAATGTGCTCAAGGTTCCACAATGGCACAAAATGGTGAAGGCCATTGCGGAGGTGGGGCCATCCCATGGTGAATGACATGGTATCACCTACCATGAGATGCGCACCACCGCGCTTGATGAGAGGTAAAGGATCAACGACAAACTGACACCCGTGCAGGATGGATGGGCGAAGTATGGTTGCTCTATCCTCTCCGATGGATGGAGTGATCGGAAGAAGAGAGGCGGGCAAAAAACATCGGGGGACTTTACCTATCGTCACATCCGGCAAGCCATCATAGAGGTATGTACTATGTACTATGTTCAAGCCTCTAACTTCTAAGAATGTCATTGCATTTGTCAAATTGCCATTGTGTTACTTGTAGGTCGGACATGAAAATGTCATTCAAGTCATCACAGTCAATGCATCCAATTGCCGTAAAATGGGGCGCTTGGTAGAGGTGGAGTTCCCATCTATTGTATGGACTCCTTGTGCCTTCCATTGTCTAGACCTACTCATGGAGGATGTAGGGAAGCTAGAGTGGGTGAAGAGGGTGGTTGCACAAGGTCTATCCATTGTGAATTTCTTCACAAAGAAGGTAAAGGTGCTCGCTATGTTTCGCGAGCAAAGCGACTTGGAGCTTAAGAAGCCCTCTTCCACGCGGTTTGCCTACATGTGGCTTCTCTTGGAGCGGCTATACGACATGCAATCGAAGCTCGAGATGACCTTGGTCTCCCTCGTCGCATGGCTAAGAGAGGAGTTGGTGATTGACCAATGCAAACGAGGCCCGAGCCGTTCAATGGCTATGCATGAGAGAGTCCTTTTGGTGCGAGGTGCGTGCCATTGTCATTGTGGTGACTCCCTTGTATAGGATTTTGCGCATGGCCGACATGGAGGGCTATACATTGGGGCTACTCACCCACTTCATGCGAGAGGCTTTAGCCCGGAGATTTGTGCGACCACCGTGCTTGATGAGGAGGACCCCGACACTCCTATGGAGGGGATTAGGTAAACGGTTAAACCCATGTCCCATGTTTTCAAATCTCGTTTTCACATCTCTTTCTCGTTCCTTAAAGACTTAAAGTGAATTTTGCATTCTAGGGATCCCACCGAGCCTCCACTCACTCCGCAACGTGATTCGATTGTGGCTCTTGTGGAGAGGAGGTGGCGATGGATGCATAGACATATCCATGGTCTTGCGGCCTTGTTGCATCATCCTGCTTACAAAGTACCAAGGCTTTTCGCCGATGAGGAGCTACTTTCCGATCGAGATGCCTACCTACCAAGGATACTTCTTCCTGTCACGAGCAAAGAGACTTCCTCCAAGAGCTCATTCGGTATAATGATCAGAGGGGAGCCGCTTTCACGAACCCACTTTGCTCGAGTAGGGAGTCAATGGTCCGGCCACTTTTTTGGTAGGAGTCATTTGGTTATCAAATGGCTCACGTACAAAAGTGGCTTTGAGAGTCTTGTCACAGGTGACTATTGAATATAAGGTGTATACTCTAGTCTCTAGAGTGGTAACTACTAACTAGTTCTTACATTCTAATTTCCAACTCTCTTATTTTTCATAGGATTACTCTTCGGGAGCATGTGAGAGGAACTGGAGTTCCTACTCACTCGTACACACAAAGATACGAAACCGTCTCAGCACCATGCAGTTAGAGCGGCTTGTATATTGCCGTGCTAACATGCGCATGGCGGAGAAGATGCATGACATGGAGATCTCCAAATAGGTAGAGATCTCCAGATTTCAAAGTTCAACTCATTAATAATGATTTATAAATGCATGTGCCATGACTAGAGTCTAATAATTTATAAATGTTTGAACTTTACTTTCAGGTGAATGTCGATGAGTTCAAGTTGACAGTGGACACTCTTAAGAGTGTCCATAAGGAGCAAGATCCAGATGAGGAGACCATATATGCCAATCTCTATAGGGAGCTAGAGGAGATTGACCGTCGAGTTTCTCGTACTCGTAGAGGTCGGGTAGCTAGAGGTGGCACACAGGTAGGAGGTCGTGGATGCACTGTTTGCCGCTCTATTTTGACCCCGGTGGCTACATATGTGAGGCGTGGCTCCGGCTCATCGACTTCGAGGAGCACTTTAGCACCTGTTGTTGCTGAAGAAGAGTATGCTCCTATTGCAGGCATCGAAGAGCCCAAGTACGATGACGAGGGCAATGTCCTTAGCGAGGGTAGTTTTGGGTTGGCCCCACTGATGATGGAAGCACCTCTAGCGAGGGCATTCCTTCCACTAGTGATTTCTTTGAGGAGGAGGACTAGAGTCTAGACTTTAGACCATTTTGTACTTAGTGTTGTGACTAGTCAGTGGCCAAACACACTTTTTTGTATTTCCTATTGTAGACCGTGGGCCACGACTCTTATTTATGGCATGTTCAGTGTTCATTGTTCATGACTCTTGAGTTTTTGTACTAGTTTATGTCATATGACAAATTACAACTTCTCTAGACTTTGCATCTCTAAATGTGTACAAATATCTTTTTTTCAAGTGTTTTTTAAAGTGGATCGTACCTCAATCGAACTTATTTTTCAAAATTTTAAAGTCCCGTACCTTCATTTCGTACCTGACAACTATGCCAAAACAAAAAAAAGTACCACAAAATAAAAAAATCAACTCATGCACACTGTCTACACTTATTTTCATTCACATGCACACTTTCTATACACATTTTCATGCACATGCACACATGTAAACACACGCGCGCATGTACACAAACATGTGTACGTATGTGCACACAAGATGCAATCACTCTTGTGCACAAAACACAGATCACATGCATCCTCCCAAAAATGTAAGAACCTGCACGTACACACATCCCCCTCCAAATGTTATGCACCCACACTTGCACACACGTAAAACACACTTGCATGCACGCACACACACACACATGCACAAAATGCACTTGCACACAGGTACACATACCACCCCCTTCTAACAGCACGTGTATACACACAATGCATATGCACACTCCCTAAAAATGTAATACTTGCATATGCACCCACACTTGCATACATAAGCACACACGCACACGTATGCACACACATCCCCCCTTTCTTCCAAATTTTTGAAACCCAACCCCCAAAGTCCGCTCATGGAAAAAAAATCTCAAATAAAATAAAATAAAAAGCTAGTTTGAAAAAAACATTAGTTGAGTTGCCATGTGGCACCTGAAAAAGAAACCTTAAAAAAAACGATGGTTGCACGAATGTGTGACAACTCAGGCCACGTGGTGCTGCCCAAATTGTTTTTTTATAATGTTGGTTACGTCGACACCTAGCAATGCAGGGCCAGTGGCACCCAAAAAGAATATAATAAATAATATTAATAAAACACTTGGAGAGAAGAGGAGGATATGGAGAGAGAGAGAGAGAGAGCAAGAGCACCTCCCCCAAAGAAGAGAAATGAAAAGATAAACTAAGGCCGAGTACAAATGGCGAGCGAGACATCAAAACACCACAACCACCGGCCATCGGCAAGGCACCACATGTAACTTAATAAAACACTTGGAGAGAAAAGGAGGATATATATATAGAGAGAGAGAGAGCAGGAGCACCTCCCCCAAAGAAGAGAATTGAAAAGATAAACTAAGGCCGAGTACAAATGGCGAGCGAGACATCAAAACGCCACAACCATCGGCCATCGGCAAGGCACCCACATGTAACTGACAAGGTAGAAGACCAAGGAGAAGAACTGGCAATGTAACCAAGCCAAGAAAAACCCAAGAATCAACCAGGCTTTGCATCTCTCTTAAAGGCTTTGCTAATCAAGCGAGGTAGAGATTGACTAGGAGGTCAATGAAAAGCCGCATGCCAAGGTCGAGAATGTCTGGTAATCCAAAATTTCAACTTCAAGCGCCTTTCATATACAAGCAATGATCGCACATGTAAAATATTTCGTTACAAGAGAAATATAAGTTCTCTAGAGCCTAGGCTAGTCAAAATATGTGGTCATATATATAGGCAGTGATGTGTGTAAACACACTTAGGACCGCTGGGATACTTTTTCCCTCTTTAGGAGGTTTTTTCTCCCGGCTTGTATATACGCCCATCATTCTAGGGCTAACTTATCTTTGTACATTGACACAATCTAATACACTGTGTGTAGTGTGCATTCTTGCTTCTCCTTTTCCAAGCTTTGTGTGCTTTCCTGCAACCCTAATTCTAACAATTGGTATCAGAGCAGGCATCGGCTCCCAGGGCTACGCCGCTAGCACCCTCCGACTCACGTTCTCCGATTGAGGTGAGCTTTCACGAGCGCTTGTTGCAGGTCCATTTACTCTGCAGATAGACTCGTAGGGCTTTGCGTTCTCAGAAATTGCATCTGAGGTCGTTTCGGGCTCCGTTTTTGCATTACAAGTTATGTACATGTGTTTTCGTCATTTTGTGCTGCAGAAATTTCGACAGTGCAGTTTTCTGTAAAAAAACAAGCATACGTATTCTATTGTGGACCGTGCTACATAGCACGAGTTGTTTTCTGTTCAGTCTTTGCTTCATTACAGATAGCTTTTGTATCAGTTTCAGTCAGTGGCCATGGCTGATAACAGCAATGATGTATTTTGCATGTTGCTGATGACAAATTGGATGGAGACAGCAACTACCCACTTTGGGCATACATGATGCAGCATGTTTTGGTTGCAAAAGGAGTGTGGAACATTGTGCAGGGTATGGATGTACGTCCAGGTTTTGTGGATGTAGGATCTGTTGAGAATGTTGCAGGTTCTAACACCTCTACTGTTGCTGCTGTTTTACCCACTGCTGAACAAGCTCGTTGGGATGGAGACAGCAACTACCCACTTTGGGCATACATGATGCAGCATGTTTTGGTTGCAAAAGGACTGTGGAACATTGTGCAGGGTATGGATGTACGTCCAGGTTTTGTGGATGTAGGATCTGTTGAGGATGTTGCAGGTTCTAACAGCTCTACTGTTGCTGCTGTTTTACCCACTGCTGAACAAGCTCGTTGGGATGGTAAAGATGCGCAAGCTTATGTCTTGATTGCACTTTCTGTCAAACGTAACATCACTCCACATATTCATTCAGCTAAAATAGCAAAACAGGCTTGGGATATTCTAGCTGGTTTGTATGCAGGTCGTAACGAGGTAAAAATCTCTTACCTGCGTAAAGAGCTAGAATCGAAGATTATGCAGGAAGATGATGACATGAATGTTTTTCTTGCTGAGATTAAAGATCTCAAGGAATAATTAATTTCTATTATTCCTGATCATTCTCTTGTGCAGACTGTTCTTGATGCTTTACCTGAGTCATATCAGACTTTTGCTTCCACGTGTGGAGACTTATTACTGAGGAGACAGACCTGATGTTGTCAAGTATGATACTTTAGTCACAATAAGCTCTTGCAAGAAGCACAGTCCAGGCAAAATAGGGCTAGGTAGCGTGCATTTGATCAAGCATTTGTTGCTGCCCCAACAGAGAAAAAGTGGTAAGGCAGTCCCTTCCACTGTTTCTTCTCCTATTAGTAGGTCTGTAACTTCTTCTTCTTCCACAGGTAGCAACAATAGGTCTGAGAAGGCTCTTGGTAAAGGCAAGAAAAAGATCAGGTGCAACTATTGTAAGGCAACAAACTGATCATGTCATTAAGAATTGCCCTAAGCTAAAGGCTAAAGAGACAAAGAAGAAAGAGTCAAATGCAGCCACAATAGCGGATGCTTCTACAAATGCAGATTCTGCAAATGTTGTGCAGGATACAGAATGGGCATTTAGCGTTTATTGCCAATATGACCCATCTGTACATGATGCATGTTTGGCAGTTTCTGTTGACTCTGATGTATGGTATTTTGACAGTGGTGCTACAAAGCACATTACCTTGCATCGTGATATGTTCACTTGTCTTAAGGCTGTCTCTAATGGGAATACTGTCACATGTGCCAATAATGCTTCTTACCCAGTAAAGGGCGTTGGTAAAATTATGCTTACTACTGCAAATGAGAGCGCTTTCACACTTTCAGATGCTTTGTATGTGCCAGGGATAAAGAAGAATCTATTATCTGTCTCTGTGCTTGCTAGACTTGGACTTGTAGTCAAATTTGTGGATGACAGATGTACTATTCATGATTTGACTTCTGGTGATACGATTATTGCATCTAGCACTTGTTTCGTGGGCTATATAGGCTCAATTCTTATGACAAGTGTGTGGAAGATTCAACAAATGCAGTTTCTGATGAAAAGGCAGTTTCAGATGCAAAACTATGGCATACTCGTTTTGGTCATCTAAACTTTGCTAGTTTGCTGCGTTTGCAGAAATTTGACATAGTTGCTTCACTGCCCCCTCTTGAGGCACCATTAAAACATGTTTGTGAAGGGTGTATTTTAGGCAAAATGCAGCGTTCTCTGCATTTCCAAAGGATGGTTCTATGCGGGCCACTCGCAAATTGCAACTTGTACATAGTGATGTATGTGGGCCTATGCAAACTCCGTCATTTGGTAAACACTTGTACTTCGTGACTTTCATTGATGATTACTCAAGGCATGCATGGGTATATCCACTAAAGGCAAAGTCCGAAGTGTTTTTATGCTTCAAACAATTTTTGCTTATGGTTGAAAATGTATCCAATTATACTGTGGGCACCCTCCGTTCTAATCGAGGAGGGGTGTACATGTCTAAAGAGTTTGATGCATTTCTGGCTAGTCGTGGGATAAAACACCAATGTACAGTGCCGTATACCCCTCAGCAAAATGGTGTTGCTAAGGAAAAACAGGTCACTTATGGAGATGGCACGATGTATGGTCAAGAGCCAAGCTTTGTCGCATGCATTTTGGCTTGAGGCTGTCATTTGTGCTGCATAATGTACTCAACAGGTGTCCCACTACTAAGGCTTTGCAGTCTGTTACTCCTCCATACGAAGCTTGACATGGTAGGAAGCCTTCTATTGGTCACTTGCGTGTCTTTGGTTGCTTGGCCTATGCTTTAGTGCCTGTGCAAAAATGTAGAAAATTGGATGATAAGGCTGTCAAATGTATTTTTGTTGGTTACAGTGCTGAGAGCAAGAGTTACAGATTGTATCATCCCGCAGTCAAAGCGTATCTTGATTAGTCGAGATGTTTTTGTGGAAGATACTGTGCAGCCTTTGTTATCATGTACCAAAGAGACAGGCGTGAGCTCACGGGATGTATTTGATACGTTGTTGCCTCTGTTTACAGGTGGGAATTCAAATGTAAGTCCTAATGAGGTAAATATTCAGCCTATGCAGATTTCAAATGACATCATAGATCAGCCTATTTCTAATGCAGATTTACAGGATGTAATTTATGAGGATAGGGCTGAAAATGAGCATGCTAGAGGTATGGCTGAATGGCTGGTGTAAACCTTGCGTCGTGATAGTAAAATTGATGCACCTATGTCTAGTCGTACTCGTTCAGGTTTTCAGCATGCCTCTTATGTATCAGATTGTTATGCTTTGGCTGTGTCTAGTATGTGTGAAGAGAAAGAATCTCTTTCATTTGATGAGGTACCAAAATCAAAAAATTGGTTAGCTGTAATGCAAAGTGAATATGATGCTATAATGAAGAATGGTACATGGTCTTTGTGTGATTTGCCTATTGGTAAAAAGGTCATTGGATGTAAGTGGATTTTTAAGTTGAAACGAAAGCCAGATGGCAGTGTTGATCGCTATAAGGCTAGACTTGTTACAAAGGGTTATGCTCAAGAAAAGGGCATTGATTTTGATGAGACCTTTGCTCCCACTTGTCGTATGACTACCATTCGTAGCATTTGTGCATTGGCAGCTCATAATGGTTGGAATGTACATCAGTTGGACATAAAGACTGCGTTCTTAAATGGAGATTTGCATGAGGAGGTGTATGTATTACAGCCTCGTGTACAGTCTGTACCAACTACAAATTCTAAGAAAATTTACGTTTCTTTATAATTATTAAGATATTAAGATATAATTAATTGCACACCAACCTTGTCATAGGCCTATTACATAAAAACTTCGTACCTCACATAGACCTATTTCATAAGAATAAAATAAATAATCATAGTTCATACAAAAAGGACGTGAACCTACATACATAACCCTATAGATGTGAGCTTGTAAAAGTGAGCCTAAAGACGTGAGCCTACAAACATGATCCTAGATACATGAACTTAGACGTAAGCTTGGATACGTGAGTCTAGAGATGTGAGCCCAGATTTAAAAAATACAGTTTAAATAACCAAAAAAAAACTCCAAACTTAAAAAAAAACCTTATTTTTTGTGTTACTAGAAAAAAAAAACGTTTTTCAAAAATCGTGAGCATATGTGTCTGAAGTTAGTTTTAGACCTTCAAAAAACACTCAAGAATGTTTCAAAGTGAAACATTCTTGAGTAAAACATTTTAAACATGCTTCATGAATCACTCTAAAGAACGCTTCACGATGTAAACCCAATCTAGACTAATTGTTAAAAACGAGAATATAGTTGACAATAGTACATCAAACCCCGCTTCTTTACCTCCAACAAGCTTTGGGATGAAATAAGCCAACTAAATGCAAACATGAGGAGAGAAACATTGGAACACTTGAAAATAAGAGCCACCACGATCATCCAAACTATAGATTCACCAATTAGCTCTATAAACATTGCCATAAACTTCATGAAAAGTACTAAACACCACCTTGACTTGGGTTGAATTTCCAACGACGAAGCAGGAGCAAGACCAAGAACCTCAAGGTTCGCTCCTTCAAGAAGTGATTAAATCATGTCAGACGCCACATGGTTTCAAGCCTTTGGTATCAAGTGTAAGTTGGGTTTATCCCAAGCTGATCAAGACCAACAATAAGCAACTCAACAATCGTAAGCAATCAAGATATGTATTCTTTGTTGTACCATGTGTTATACAAAACACCCAAAAGCAAGCACAAACAATACACGCATGAGTCCCACCTTCTCAAGGAGCCCACTATAAAAGCTTCTTCACCAGGTCTTTTCCATTTGGACAAGAAACATGAAACATGGAAAAGGAGAAAGAGCCAAGATCTAGGACTATCTCAAAACAAAAGAATCCATAAGGATATTCATATGATGTGTCCTTAGCCACCCTTGGAAACTACATAGGCAAATCCCATAGGATAAGCAATCCCATATCTTGAAACAGAGGGTTTTGCGTAACCACTCCCTTACATTCCACCACCACATGTTAATATATAGAATACATTCTTAGGATGATGTCTTTAATGGAAAAAAGGCTTTCCATAAACAAAGCACCTAGAGGCTCAAAGTTGGGCAAAACAAAGCCAATCCACATCTCAACGATATCGCACTTCGAAATGCACGCAAGCTATTGCAATATCTTGAAGCCAACCTCATTTATTGTAAAGGCCATTATGCGCATGTCAATTATGTAGATTGCAATATATTCGTTCATGAAATTACATAAAATTATACAAAATCCAATCATATTACATATTTTTGAGTATCTTGGGAGTTAGTTTTTTCTTGTTCAAAATTGGCATGACTATTATTGTTGGGAGATAAAGGCAAATCTCCTTCTGGACCTGCTTGCCTAATAAAGCGAGAGAGAGAGAGAGAGAGAGAGAGAGACTAATCACTCCCAAACCCTAACCCAAATCATACCACACATGCTAGACTAGAGTTGCAAGAGAGAGGGTGAGAGAGAATGCATTGCTTGTATATTTTGCATCACAGCAACTGGTTGGATGTGTCTCAAAATCACTAGTTTGTTAGGGGACAAGTTCACAGGGGAAACCCATTTTGCAGAGTGATAGAAGTTACCTACAGTCTACATTTACAAGTAGAACTGACTTACGAAAATCCCACCTGAATAAAAGCACGCACAGTTTATTTGATGAAGTTGGCATACATGTGGTGGATGACGGACATACACGTATAGGGGTGGCAGAGTCTGGTCTTAATGAAATGGTGAGATTGCATGCTTTGGTAGTTAGCAAAGCTGGCATAAAGATGGATGGATGGACATACATTGTGTAAGGATAGGATAGAAAAGGGTAAGGCCTACCTGGTCAGTGCACACAGTTTATTTAATGAACATGGCATACATAGATGTGAGAAGCTAAGTGGATGGACATGCATGTATAGTGGTGGCGGAATCTGGTCATGATGATCAAAAGATGAATGCGTGCTTGAGTAGAGTCCAAAACTGACAAAAGCAGATGGATGGACATACAGTGTGTGTGTCATACAGAAACGGTGGAGGCATACTTGGTGAGTGTGCAGAATCCAAGGAAAAGGCAGAAAAAGATCAGAACTGCTGATGCTAAGTGGAACAGAGAAACCATAACACTCCTTCTCAGGCTGTTGTAAGGATTCACATGACCTTTGGCAGGAAAAAGCCATGCAGCCAGTTTCCCAAGTGCAAACACTTTATCATAGAACCTGCTCCGTAGGCAGCCTTCAAATTGAATCATTCGAACACCCAATGAACTTGACTTTGCCCTGCTTACCACGCCTCTGAATGTGGTGTTCCAAAAATACCTACACAGGAAGGTGGTGTTTACTTCCGAATCCACACGACTGCCAAAAACTGATGGGTCACAGGAGGTCTCAAAATCAGGACTTGCTTCTTGAGTGCTACTAGTTTTAATCAGTGGGCAAGACGACCCAGATGAATCTACTGGTGTAAAAGAATCATCCGCAAAAGCGGCTGTGTCTACCTTGCTCTCATCCTTAATCATGAGAGCAGTAGAAGGTACTGCACTGTCATTTGCTATAAGATCCCCATCCTGTAAATCTGTCAATGCTGCATAATAGAGTTGTGGAGGCACTGCCTCACATTTCGAAACTGTGTAGAATGACATATGCTTGGACAAGAAACTCCTAGATGAAGACTCCATGGCATAGGGATTATTGCTGGGATTGAAACCTGAACCTGCAGAAACAAAACCCTAGTAGCAGCAAGCTCAACACAGAAAGCAATATGCTGCTTTCTTAAATGTCTTTTAAGACGCACACACACGCCCAACTTGTGGACCACCATACCAAGTAACTAAGAACAAAAAGCATTACCTGAAGATGACTCGGCAAAACTCCCACCACCATTTTTAAGTGTATCTCTGGCTATCTGTAGGCCTGAATCATTTGAAATTCTATGCATGTGCTTCCCTACCTGCAAAATAGAACTTCCTCAGTTTTTGTCATAGGACACAAACAGAACCCGTTTGGGGCTGACCCACTTCTGTTGGTGCCCGCTGTCTGCCCGAAAAGAAAGAATGGAGCATGCAGGGTTCGGGTCACCATAGAAGATAAGAGCAGCTTCCCTCGCTCAGTTTACTGAGTTACTACAGAGCTGCCTTACCGGAGAGACAAAAAAGTATATCAGCAGACAGACAATCTTCGCACAGAAGTGCATAGAGTATCAACCAATAGTGAGACATCAGACCATTGAAGGGTAGAGTCATTTCGAAGTGCTTATTCTCACCTCTGGAAACACAGTGTGGACAGCTTCAAGCTGCTGCAGCATGTCAGCATTCATTATGTTTCGCCCTGAGGCTGGTATCTGCAACCGTGCCCGGCGGGCAGCTGAGCCCTGTGTGTGCAGCACATCCACCACCCGTCCATGAGATGCAACCCCATTGTCAGCCATGGAAATGTTCATCTGCTGCTCTTCACATCTACCGAACTCAATGCTATGTATGGGTGATCTCAACACAAACCCATCAAGAGGAGAACTCATATCATCTAGCTCAATATAGTCTCCACACATCAGACAGCCATCATCACTGAGCAGATTATCATGACTGTAAGTGGGGGCTTGTGCCATCATTCTCTCATTCCATTCCACATTGCTGACATCACCTTGGCCGGCAGCAACGAGATGGAACATCTCTCCTAGTATCTCTGGTTCACCATAAAATGGATGCAAGACGTCATGAAGACTGCTACCATCAAGGTCAAGAAGGCTGGGCAAGACCGGAAGAGTATCCACCTCTGAGAAAATATCTGCATTCTGCATTTCCATAACCTGATGGTGTTGTGGAATAGTTCCTCCTTCCTGGTCAGACATTGCAAACATCATCATCCCAGATCCCAAACTTGCCACCTGTGTGGTATCACAGCTGAAGGACCAAAGATAAGCTTCCAAACCTGGCTCACATTCAGTGCCCAACTCTTCCATGCCTGAAAAGCCATCAGTACAAAGACTTTCTGGTATCTCTGGAAGAGCTGTCTGGCCCGCTAGCTTCAAAACCTCAAGTCGATCTGGGCAGTCCGCGCTCTCGGAGAGTTCCAGACAATTCTCATCCACATCATCAGGTGTTTCCGTTTCATCATTTTCATACACGGGCGCCCCATACTGCTCCCCATTTCTCGGCCCAGGCCCACCCTTCTTGCGAACCCGGCAGACCACTGCAGCACAGACAAGGTTAACTTTCTTCTCAGACTCTTCATCCAATCTGTACTCATGCATGATCCAATTTGTCCGTCTCCCACCAGGAGCTCGCCCCTCGTAATATACGAGGGTCTTCTTCATTCCAACAATGCAAGGGCCCCTGCGGACTTTCCGATCCATCCCTGTTGCCTTCCAATACCCTTTACTTGTCGTCCTGTTGATGCGGGCAGTGTGGGAGCGTTTCTTATCTTGTGGATTGAAAAAATACCACTCTGAATCCCTGCTTCTTAAAGCAGACTTTTCTGCAAATCAACGACATGTATGATGTGATTCACCAGGGATCTTTGTTGACCTCTACATGGACTTCACCAACATCAACTGAAACGTCATCTAATTTGTATTTTAGATTCATCAAATCCAAACAGATGTTTAAAGCAGGGTCTTATAACTTCACACCTCTGAAATAGGAGCAAGGCATAAGGCTCTATTTCCCTAATAAACAAAGCATGGAGCAGATTCACAAGACTTTTGACATAATCAGAGTTGTGTGTGTGTGTGAGAGAGAGAGAGAGAGGGAGAGAGACCATAGCATGTAGCCGAACCACAGATGATCCAAATGATTGCCCAGGAGGATGCACAAACAAGAAAATATGAACCCAAATTTTTGCCAACACCATAGTACAAGAGAACTAGAATGGTACTTGAACCCGAGATCTCGAATAGGAGGCCAATGCGCGTGCATGCACACACACGCACACAGGATCTAGAGCTCAATGAGTGCACGGACACACACACACACACACACACACACACACACACAAACCCCAAGCCTTTCAGAAACTATCATGAGAGAAATAAAGAGAGAGCATCTAGAACTCAACGAGTGTGTGCAGTGCCCAGACACACAGAGGATCAAGCATTTCAGAAACTATTCTTGAACTAAGACAAACCAGTCAGTAGATGGTATGCAAAACACACATCAAAATCCAATCAGACAGAAGGCCAAAAAAAAAAAACCAAAAAACATATCCCAAGGTAACCAAAATTATATTAACTCTAATTATCCCAAAAGCAGTACCTCAATTATCCCAAAAAGAAATAAAATTTAAATTATCCATAAAGAGCATCCCAAAGTCATCCAAATCCATTAGTAGATACCAAAAAAAGAAAAAGAAATCGGTAAAATAGAATTGGATCAGGGCTTTCAATTTCTATGTAACATGGGTTTATATAAAACAAAAAGCTTGAGAGACTGGACACAGAATGATGGTGAAGAGCAGGAATTAGGGTTAGAGTAGAGTAGTGGTTGTCTGTTAGAAGCAAAATTAGACCAAATGTGCTAAGCCCGACTGCTGCAAACCGTATAGCCAACTAATGATGGAAAAGGGTTGGGGCAAGAATGGGGTAAGCAGCTATGGTGGAGCTGATGCGAGATAGGCACAAAATTTTAAAAAAACCTGTTCAAATTATCCATAAAGAACATCTCAAACTATCCGAAAAGGCATTCAAATCCCTTACAACATACCAAACCAAGATTATCCCAATTATTACCGTAATCAACATTCTTGGCATGATCATCTGTGGTGCGGCTGCTACATGCTATGGTCTCTCTCTCTCTCTCTCTCTCTTTCGCGCACACACACATCAAGCATTTCAGAAACTATTATGAGAGAGAGCATCTAGAACTCAATGAGTGTGTGCAGCGCCCGGACACACACAGGATCAAGCATTTCAGAAAATATTCTTGAAATTAGACAAACCAGTGGTATGCAAAACACACATCAAAATCCAATCAGACAGAAGGCAAAAAAAAAACATATCCCAAGGTAACCAAAATTATATTAACTCAAATTATCCCAAAAGGTAGTACCTCAATTATCCCCCCCCCCCCCCAAAAAAAAAACAAAAACAAAAACAAATCAAATTATCCATAAAGAACATCCCAAATATCCAGAAAAGCATCCAAATCCATTAGTAGATACCGAAAAAAAGAAAGAAACCAGTAAAATAGAAATGGAGGTTTTAGATCAGGGCTTTCAATTTCTATGTAGCATAGTTTTATGTAGAAGAAAAAACTTCAAGGACTGGACACAGAATGATGATGAAGAGCAGGAATTAGGGTTAGAGTAGAGTGAAGGTTGTCTGTAAGAAGCCGAATTGGGCCAAATGCGCTAAGCCCGACTGCTGCAAACCGTATAGCCAACTTGGGTTGGGGCAAGAATGGGATAAGCAGCTATGGTGGACCTGATGCGAGACAGGCACAAAGTTTTAAAAAGGCCTGTTCAAATTACCCATAAAGAACATCTCAAGCTATCCAAAAAAGCATCCAAATCCCTAACAAGATGCCAAACCAAGATTATCCCAATTAATACCGTAATCAACATTCTTGAATTACCAGGTAAATCCCAGGGCTCAAACTTGTAGATGTCCACCTCTGCAATGACCCCCTCATGGAAGCTCCTGCCACATACTTTCTTCTTGAGGTAATGCACCACCAGCTCATCATCTGTCGGGCTGAATCTGAATCCTGGCGGCAGACCTCGTTGTCCCATAAATATTTACCAAAACAGGGGGTAAAACGGATTTAAAAAACACAGTAATTAATACAAAAGGTTGATGGCAGAAGTGGGTTACACAGTAATTAATACAAAAGGTTGATGGCAGAAGTGGGTTATGTAATATACATGACAACATACAATGAAAAGGATTACTGAAAAGATTGCCCCTAATTTGGGACCTATATAGTATAATGCTCTAATAAAGCGGAGATTTTGAAGAGATTAGGACTTAATACCGGGATTATCACCCTTTATAAGACTAGCCTCAGAGGCTAAGCATTTGAGGCTACTGATGAAGTGGCAAATTTTTATTTTTTTTAAAGAAAGCCGTAAAATTACAGATAGAAATGGAGGTTTGGATTAGGGCTTTCAATTTCTATGTAACATGGGTTTATGTAGAAGAAAAAGCTTGACGGACTAGAGACAGAATGATGGTGAAGAGCAGGAATTAGGGTTAGAGCAGAGTAAAGGTTGTCTGTTAGAAGCCGAATTAGGCCAAATGCGCTCAGTCCGACTGCGGGATGGAGGGGCGGGGTGGGGGATTGTGATCGGCTACTAGGGCGGAGAAAGGTCTGACTATGGCGATTGAAGATGCGTGATTAGGGCAAGGTATTAAAGCCCGGGCTATGGCGATTGAAGATGAGCGCAGCTCTGGCAATGGCGATTGAAGATGGGCGATTAGGGCATGGCTATGGACACTGAATCTGGGCGATCGAAAAGAGAGAGCGAGGGGATTGGCAAGGTGGGCAAGCTGGAGCTATGTCGATCGTAAACTGGCGTAGGCGAGCTCTGAGAATGGCTATGCAATGGTGGCGCGATGAGAGAAGAAAGGAAAGCTCTGGCTATGCCGCTCTGCCGACCAAAATCTAGTGCGGGGCGGATTAAGTAGAAACCGCCAAGGGTAGTGACTCGTGAGGTTAAGCCCACGCGCTTGGTTTGCCCGTAGCGCTGGCGAAGCCTGATTGGCCATCTTGCGTCTGCAGCACGCCTCCAAGAAGAACTAAGCCACCCTCCAGGCTTCGCCATCTTGCGTCTGCAGCACGCCTCCAAGAAGAACTACGCCACCCTCTGGGTGCTTATTTAGGGTTAGGGTTAGGGTTTAGGTTGGAAGGCCCATTTTATTTAGCAATCTCACCCATTTGAAGGCCATAGACTAGCTTCACCTTCCTAAATTGACTTCATATGCCACCAACATCTTTTTCTCCACTTAATTAAATAAAAACTCAGCACAATATGTTACCGATTCTCGGGTTTTTTTAAATAATTTTCAAGTGGATATTATTAAAGTGAATCAAATCTACCTTTTTTAGTGACTTCAATGTTTGGATTGCATGCATGCTTTCTCGGTGCATGTCCCAGTGTGCAATAGAGGGTAAGGAAGAGGACACTCTCCCTTGTATACTAGTCGCTATCTCTCGTATACCAGGGTCGCTTGGGAAGGAGGATGCTCTCTCTCTGCTCGTTCCCTTGTTCTCTCTCTGTCTCATTCTCCTATTGCAGTCATATAGCAAGGGGTTCGAGAAAGAGGAGGAGCAAGGAAGGGGTTCGAGCAAGAGAAGGAGCAAGGAAGGGGTTCGAGTTGTGATGAGGGCTTAAGGGGTGTTGGATAGCGATGGGGAGAGGGGTGCAGTGTGGCGGAAAGATGATAGGCAGCTAATAGGGACGGAGGGTACGCAGTCCACGCAATGAGGGAGGGTGTGAACCTTCGGTGCAATGGTAGCTTTGGTTTTAATTAATGCTCGCTGAAGGCATGCATTAATTAATTCACGAATAAAATCGTGAATATGTATGCTTGTGTAAAATCTAGAGAAATAAATCTTCAAAATAGTGGCTTTCTTTTGGAACCCTATTTTCTAAGTAGCCTTCTCAAGAGGGTTTGACTAAATACGTATGCTTGTGTAAAATCTAGAGAAATAGATCTTCAAAATAGTGGCTTTCTTTTGGAACCCTATTTTCTAAGTGGCCTTCTCAAGAGGGTTTGAAGGGCTCTGAAGGCTTAAATTACAGCGCTAGGAAGGGGAGAGGGGGGGTGGAGGGTTTGTTCGAGCCTTGTTATGCAGGCGTGAGTTCAATTCGGCTCAATCGAGATGGATGTTAGTAACCATGAATACAACCACCCCTACCTAGCCAATCCAGACTACTCTTCACAAGCAATTGCTTCCTATCCA
The DNA here is from genome assembly GCF_041138505.1 of Cibotium barometz. Lineage (NCBI taxonomy): Eukaryota > Viridiplantae > Streptophyta > Polypodiopsida > Cyatheales > Cibotiaceae > Cibotium > Cibotium barometz. Next base: position 46,281,995 of record NC_141072.1, read on the forward strand.
TCACACAAGCACATGCAGGGAATGTTACTTAAGCAAGTTACTCATCATCAAGAGCAAAAGCATTGAGTTGTTCAAAGCATCACCAGATTATGAGAAATTTTCATTTTCATACAATCAAATTCATACTTTACATACAAGCGTTTGCATGCTTCCTTCCAAGTTGGCATTCAACTGGCAACGGGGCTTCTAACCCTTGAACATTCCAGTCCCCTAATAACGATGAGACTCTTGGCTTCATAACCCTCTAAAGGGACCCATTGTCCACCATGCTTTCCTCTTTGATAGTGTGTGTAACGACTGCTTGTGTTGGCTATAAAATCATGTCAATTCCTATTCCTATTTAGGACACACAAAGGAACAGGTTGGGGTGATGTCTAAACGACCTTACTACCTTCTTTATTGACTTCTTTTCTCTTGGTGCAAGAAAATTCAGCCATGTTATGCTTTCAAAACTAACCTTTCATTTGATAAGATTTTTTTGCAAAGGTGTTTCCAAATAACTATTAACCCTTTGTGGACACCCTACTACTGCTTATATGGTATGTTGGTGGGCACTCTTGTGAACCAACCTCCAATTATTTTGATTGGTACCTTCGCTAATTTTTATTTTTCGTGTGCAATTTCTTACGACTTAGTGCTTCTGGTAATGGCCCTACTTGTCAATGTCTCATTTTAACACCCATTCAACAATCTTCACTCTTATTTGGCACTTGTATTACCTTGTTTGAGTCGTCATAGCACCCAAATGGTTGAGTGCAACAGCTACTTGCAAAATTTTAAGGCATCCAATAGTTTAGCCGTCATCATTTACTGAGTCACCAATATGAAATCAACAAGTAGTTTAACTTGACTAACTTTAAGGATTCCAATCTTTGGTCATCCAAAATTTTAAGGCATCCTATAGTTTAGCCATGTGTTCTTGCATCATTTATATCCATCACCAATATGACATCAAGTACTTGAGCTTGACTAATTTTAAGGATTCAAATCAGTGCATTTGACAATTACATGGGATGCATCTAATCACTTCAACTTTGTGCCATGAAAGAACGTTCTCTACCTACCATAAAAGACTTGCTCTTAGCACTTTAAACTATCAAACCATCAATGGAAACAAATTTAAAAAACTTGATACTTTAAGAGTTGATGTTCTATGATAGTAATTATAGAACATCAACTTGATACTTTACGAGTTGATGTTCTATAATAATAATAATAATGCATACTTTTTTAAAAAACTTTCCACTTTATACTTTATACCCCCATAGTCAACGGGTCCACACACTTACAAACATAAGCCCTTCTAGATTATTATTTTTTTGCAAAATTAATGCTACTTGGGTAGATTCAAACCCACTACCTCCACTTCAAGACATAGGGACTCCTCTATAGCACACTTATATAAATATTGCAATGGAAAACTATAAAGTTCTTGTCAACTATGTATGCAAAGGAAAAATGTTGGTTGAAAAGTTTATTTAAAAGATCAAAGTTAAGGCCTTATAACTACTCTCATATGTAGGTGCAAACACTTTCACGGTAAGGTGAAACATGCCTAGAAGTTTAAGTTTGAGGGAAAAACCAACCTTTTGCATGTATTGTAACTTTATGAATCATTATCTTTTATATGTAATGGTATTTTACAAACCAAAACAACTTGAAATCCATTCAAACTAAGCATTGTGTGAGATGCTTACCATGCAACATGTAAATTCTACTTTCATGTATATGTGGCTAGAAAGGTGTGAGAAATGTTAAGCTCATTGAATGGAAGTGTGTGAGAAAGGCCGGTTCATATAATGTGCATTAAAAAGGAGATATGCATACCTTAAATTTTAAAATTGGTAAGTAAAGAATGCTCCAAACTGGTCACTTTTGTCCTTGCACTTCCCATTTAAGGTTTATGAACTTGATCATTACCTCATTATTCCAACTTCCCCCTTAAGCATTTGTTATTGATAAATACAAAGCTTAAAGTCCAAAACATTGGATTTTACTTTTTTATCATGTCACAAGCCAAGCCTTTAACCACACACACACACACACACACAGAGTTCAAGTCAAGAGCTTACCTTAGCTTTGCCAAAGCATGTGTCGTTGGGTCTTGCCTTCAATCCAAAAATGCAACTTCCCATTGTGGATGCACTAACTCATCTATCACGTCCTCGCTCTATTGTCACATCAGAATGCTCCTTGCCAACGGGATGAAGTCCTGGAAGCTCTCATTGCCTAGATGGAGGTAAGAAGAGATGGTTCTCTCTCACAAAAGACATGGAAAGAAGAAGCTAATAAAGGAGAGAAACCTACAATCAAACCTATTTAAGCATGCATCCATCTAGCAACCACTAGTTTTTACACTAGGATGACCAAACTTAAAAATAGTATGGCCTCTATTACTAGTCTTAAGCAACTATGTGCACTGAGTTTGTAGACTTTTCCTTTTTGACATTAAGCGCATGGTAAGGCTGGTTTATATGTTCCAACGTTGTCTTACAAAAGTTAAAAAGAGTATGGCCTCTATTACTAGTCTTAAGCAACTATGTGCACTAAGTCTGTAGACTTTTCCTTTTTGACATTAAGCGCATGGTAAGGCTGGTTTATATGTTCCAACGTCGTCTTACAAAAGTTAAGTGCTCGTTCGTGCAAGTAAGATGACAAAGCACATTACAATAGGTTGGGCAAGCAAAACCACATTAGCCAATAACATGCGCTCCTTCCTAATGGTGACCATATCCTCACGTCACTTAAGACTGGTTTATATGTTCCAACTATGTGCACTAAGTCTGTAGACTTTTCCTTTTTGACATTAAGCGTATGGTAAGGTTGGTTTATATGTTCCAATGTCGTCTTACAAAAGTTAAGTGCTCGTTCGTGCAAGTAAGATGACAAAGCACATTACAATAGGTTGGGCAAGCAAAACCACATTAGCCAATAACATGCGCTCCTTCCTAATGGTGACCATATCCTCACGTCACTTAAGTCGGTGGTAAAGGTACTGCCAAGAAGTGGATGGTGTTACAATAGTCTAGGATACACCATGTAGTTGGTGGCTAGGGTTCAGCAGGGACCGATTCACGAAGGTAAATGTAGGGTGAGGTGATGGGAAGCTTTGGGCAGCCCTGATTGCGGAGGCATCTTGTGGAGGCATCATGGGAAGTGATAGTGATGTAGGATACACCATGTAGTTGGTGGCCAGGGTTCAGCAGGGACCAATTCACGAAGGTAAATGTAGGGTGAGGTGATGGGAAGCTTTGGGCAGCCCTGATTGCATCATGGGAAGTGATAGTGATGTAGAGGTATTTCATGTCGAGCCTCTATTGGTTGTGGAAGTGGTGTGGATCCCTTTGAGATGAGGTAGAGCAGGGGGAGAAGTAGTCTGCACCCTATGAGTGGTGGAATGAGTGCCAGGACCACCATGGAATGATTGGCATATGGGTAGATGGTGGTCTGAAACTTCTTCATGGCGACATGATAATATGTCCTAATCTCATAGCGTGATGCTTAGGGATAAGGATTCCTCATGGGTGAATACGTCGATGAAGGGGTGAGGTTGTGTTGGTGTTGAAGTGGAGCCAAAGCAGAGGTGATATAAATTGAAGCACTTTGGAGGTACCTGTAGTAAGGTCAAGGGTTCTCTAGGCTGGATTGACGCATGATCTCAAAGGGCTTGTATTTGGCATGTCTCCGAAGGTGACCACTTTGTGGGGCCATAAAAGTATTTGACCATGCTATAAAGATTCAGTTGCTGACAAAAGTTGGGACCTTCATTGAGATTGAAGACTAATCACTCTTTGCTTGGTTCTTTGGCACCTCCTTCAGGCCGAGGATGATGAGTTGGAAAAACCAGCATGTGGCAGATGATAGCGGGGTCAAGGACCTTAGTGTAGCAGAGAGGTCATTGAAGTTCTTCATTAAAACCTACATCTCTGTGGTGGGGTATGGGGCCTTCAATGTAGGAAAAGTTGTAAGCAGGCCCTTTGCCATCCATACGTTGGAACCTAAGGGTTAGGGGCCTTGGTGTAGTACAGTCATTGAATTTTTTCATTAAAAGCTACATCTCTATGGTGGTGAGAGGTGTGGGGCCTTCAACGTAGGGAAAGTTGTAAGCATTTCCTTTGCCTTCCATATGCTGGAACCTTCGCCAAGACCACCTCCTTTTGATTGGCATGATCTTGGGGTCAGTGTGAAATTTCTCTATTGGTTCACTAGATAGATTTTGGGTGACTATGGAAGCTACCTTGGAATGTGAGATCCTAGAGGGTTGGGGGTATGTGAGCTATTTTTTAATGGATAGGTGGGGAAAAAATCAACCTTTTGCATGTATTGTAACTTTATGATCACTATCTTTTATATGTAGTGATATTTTATAAACCAAACCAACTTGAAATTCATTAAAACTAAGCATTGTGTGAGATGCTTTACCATGCAACATGTAAATTCTATGTTCATGTATATATGGCTATAAGGGTGTGAGAAATGATAAGCTCTCTAATGGAAGTGTTAAAAAAGGTTGGTTCATATAATGTGCATTAAAAAGGGGATATGCTTGAATTATGACCTTAAATTTTTAAATTGGTAAGAAAAGAATGTGCCATACTGGTCACTTTTGTATTTACACTTCCCATTCAAGGTTTATGAACTCAATCATTACCTCATTATTCCAACTTCCCACTTAAGTGTTTGTTATTAACAAATACAAAGCTTAAAGTTCAAGGTTTATGAACTCAATCATTACCTCGTTATTCCAACTTCCCACTTAAGTGTTTGCTATTGACAAATACAAAGCTTACAGTTCAAAACACTGGATTTTACGTTTTTATCATCGCAAACCAACCCTTTAACCATGCACATACACACGTGTGTAGAGAGAGAGAGAGAGAGAGAGAGAGTTAGTTTTCAAGTAAAGATCTTACCTTAGCCTTTCCAAAGCATATGTCATTGGGTCTTGCCTTCGATCCACAAATGCAACTTCCCATCGTGGTTGATGCACTAGCTCATTGTGTCCCCACTCTATTGTCACACTGGAATGCTTCTTACCAAAGGGCTGAAGGAAGATCTCTCAATGCCTAGATGGAGGAAAGAAGAGATGGTCCTTCAATCTGGTCCTCTCTCACAAAAAGTACGAGAAGAAGAAGCTTATCGAAGAGGGAAACCTACAATCAAATCTATTCAAGCATGCATCCATCTAGCAACCATGAATTCAAAATCATATAAGAAAGCATGAAGAGGGAAGAAGGAATGCTCACAAGAAAACTATTGTAAGGGAACGATTTTGTATTACTTATTGTTAAAAACGACTTATATACAAGTGACTTATTTTTACACTAGGATGACCAAACTTAAAAATAGTCCGACCTCTATTACTAGTCTTAAGCAACTATGTACACTAAGTTTGTAGACTTTCCCTATTTGTGATTAAGCGTATGATGAGGCTGGTTTATATATTCCAATGTTGTCTTACAAAAGCTAAGTACTCACTTGTATAGGTACGATGGCAAAGCACCTTATAATAGATCGGGCAAGCAAAACCATGTTAGCTAATGGAGTGGTTAACATAATGGTGACCACATCCTCACGTCACCCAAGTTAGTGGTAAAGCTATTGCTGAGAAGTGGATGATGTGGACTATTTAGGATACACCATGTAGTTGGTGGCTGAGGTTTAATGGTATAGTTTGGAGCTGATTCATAGGGGCTAAGGTGATGGGAAGCTTTAGGCAGCCCTGATGGTAGAGGCGGCTTATCGAGGCGGCATGGGAAGTGATAATGATGTAGAGGTGTTTCATGCCGAGCCTTCCATTGGTTGTGGAAGTGTTACGTAGCCCGTAGCGGCTACAGGGAGCTCAATCGGACTCTGAGAACATCCACCGAAGAGTGGGTGATGAGCGAGTTGGGGTTCAAGGGAGAGGGCGCTTGGGCATAGTTCCATGGGCGGTCAGATTGGTTCTCATCTTCGCCATGTGAATTGGCCGTGTCCACAAAGGTTAATCAACCTTATCTAGATATTTTTTTTTTGTATGGTGGGGGAGGATCATCTTATCAATTTTGCTTGACTGTGTGGAGGGGGAGGCCGCACATAGCCGCTAAGGGGGGGAAGCAAGCTTGCATGGGTAGTAGTCACTAAGGAAGCAACAATCTTCTCCATTTTTGCTTGTGCAGCAGCCATACATCTCTCTCTCTCTCTCTCTCTCTCTCTCTCTCTCTCTCCAAAGCTCATCTTGTATGCATATATTGGGTGGTCTTGGTAGTAGGCAAACCGGCAAACACAATCACCCTCTTCCAACTTGTGCATAGCAGCAAGTAAGGGGGGGAGTCACCTTCTCTCTCTCTCTCTCTCTCTCTCTCTCTCTCTCTCTCTCTCTCTCTCTCTCTCTCTCTCTCTCTCTCTTGTGCGCAACATCAAGCAAGGAGGGGGGGAGGTCACCTTCTCGCTCTCTCTCTTCCAACCTATGTGCAGCAAGGAGGGGGGACTTTCACTCTCTTTTCTCTTGCTAGCCTACAAGTGCGGCACAGTCAGCCAACAAGTAGCCCTTAGTGTAGTGGTTTGAATCGTGCGACAGCGTGGATTGAACCCGAGAGACACACCACACAAGGGCCCTAAAGCCACTAGTGAAGAAGCCACATGCAGCCATAGTTGCCATTTCTCTCTTTTTCATTAGGGAAAATTTGGGCTCCAAATGGGCCCTTTTAGGGCTTTCTCTCTCCTCTTAGAATCCCAGAAAAGTGTAAAAATAATATTATTATATTGGGTTTCTCTATCTTCTTTTCAAACCTAAATTTACCTTTTTCTATATTTTCTAAAGAGATTCAATGCTTATTTTATTCTAACGTGCTTACATTCTACGTAACTTCAACCCATTGCAAGTGAAAATTTATAAATGTGAAAAGCTAGTACTCTATAAAGTAAGAAAACAAGTACGAGAATATTTCTAACATATGTAACTATGCAACTATATTTCTGACATAAGTACAACATGGAATTAGAAGATGTTAATTGTAAATGGTGGCATTTTTTAAAAGAACTTGAATATATCTTGAAGGTAAGGAATCAAAAGATAGAAAGAGTAAGTTTGACATTGATGAACAGGGCATTGATTCCTTCCATAAAGCCAGGTGATCCTCAGTACTTCAGTGTTCAATCTGAAAACGAAATTTGGTGGCTCGCATAGCATTTGAGGTTCCAAAAGAGGACCATGAGATCCTTGTTATGGCTCACCCTAACTCCTCTTGAAACACATCCAAGAGATTACCTGGTGAACCGCAACTATCATGAATGAGGATCTTTCCAATGGCCGAGCTCATAACCCTTGAGGTCTCCAAGCTCTATGACTCCTTGAGAAGCAATTCCACCGCGCCTCCTGCGAGCGTTGTCACACCGCTGCGTTGCACTACGTGTACTCGTCCCTCCTCTCACCTCACATCACTCACACACACCCACTAGCATGCATTAGAGAGAGATATTAGCAAGAGAAAGACTCTATTGCACAATGGGAGAGTCTATTGTATTATGAGAGAAATTCATTTATATACATGGCCATAAGTGTTCACATTCACTTGTCGGGTACTTTAGGCTCATAAGAGGCCTAATGCTATTACAAAATGACTAATCTCATAATATATCCATGAAGTATATCACTTAGGACTTCATCCTAGCTTGCTACCACTCTTGAAGTAGGAATCATCTTAAGTATTCCATCAGACCATTACGGGCGCTCGTCCAAGTTGTAGCTTTAGACACCATTGCTTCATATCTTGAATGTATGATCTTTTGGTTTATCTACCTTGACTCCTTGATATAAGATAATGGTGGTACTTCTTGTTAACCCTAGAAATGGGTTAACATTCCCCCCAACTTGATGGTGATCGCATCCTTGTGATCGCATTGAAGACCTTTGTGGTGTGGGGAGAATGGACAAGCTTTGTCGATGGCTTTAATGTTGATTGACGTGCAATGGTCGTTGTTCCTCCTCCCAAAGGAATGAGGAAGGCTAGTTAGTAAATGAAAAGGCTAGTAGTTTATTGGGAATTCCTAATGAGGTGGGGGTGGGGTTTTTTGCGGATGATTGCATTTTTTTATTAGTGTGAGTTTTTTTTGTTATTTTCTCACTTTATTTTTGGCAATCATAAGCAAGGTTACATGTGATTTGTGTTAATGGGGATGCTAAGAGATGTTAATAATGGGAGAGAAGAGAGGGAATTATCTAGAGGAACGTAGACATAATCATCAGAATGAGATGGTGATTCTCAGTTCCTCATTTGATTCATTGAAGCGACATTCATCATTTGAAGAAATTGGCCTTCGATGATGTCCCTTTGTGTGGTAAGAGTATTGTCAAATGTTGTTGAGTAGGATCTATTCCTGCATACTTCTTTCCATATTCTTTTTATGTTTTTATGTATATGTAAGTGCTCTTATGAAGCAGATATACATGAAGTACAAGAAGTGAGTCATATACACTCTTATTGAACTACCTCTGTGGTGTTGAAGTCGCCACTTGTTGGCGAGGATTGAATTTGTCGACTTGCAAGGCTAATATAGATATCTTCACTAAGGATTAGAGATCATTAATTTGTGAAGATGGTAGCGTCATTTGGATAGATTTGTAATTTGAAGGAAAATTCCAGACAATGGGTTATACCATTGACTAGGCTTTCACCCACCATGGCCCCTCCATCTAGATATATCTGGAAGTTGTCAATGGTGAGGCTTTGGTGTGCAAATGTACTCTAGTGCATAAGTATGGATATGTACTCATGGAGCAACTGCTACATCAACATAGCCAAAAGAATAGTAAGTGATAAGCTTAACAAGATATAATGGCTATTGAAGATCCTTGGGAGTTTCCATATGCGTTACTCCCTTGTTTGTGTGTGTGTGTGTGTTTTAACTACCACCTTGCAAGCAACAGGTTCTTGTGGCTACTCTCCTTTTTTAGAGAATAGTTTCTTATGTCTACCGCGTAGCTTCTGCACTTGTGCTTCACATCCAGAGGGGTGAAAAGAGCATTGTGAGTTTGTATTTAATGCGCTCATAAGTCTCCCTTGCAGACGTGGGAATTGATTCATAGATTTTTTGCTTAAATGTTGTTGAGGGGGTAAGTAAGATTGCTAGTTGATTACCATTAGGGTTCCTTGAACACACAAACTATTGTGTAGATGTTGAATGCACGAGAGTGTTTGAGTGACTTGCTTGGTGTTGCTTGGGCCTCCATTCTTGTTGAACTTTAGGTGAAGCTATTGGGGTTAAAGTCGATAGCGCAACTATCTTCACTTTGTTCAATTTTGGCAACCATATGATAGGATTACCATCATAGTATCCTTGTTGTTGAAGTACGTTCACCCATCTTTAATGAACATTATACTGTGGTGATGGTTGATTCTTTTGGTGTTAAGGTTTCCTTCTTTGTGCAATCTTAGGGGACTTTGTGATGCACTTGGAAATCCAAGTGTTGGTATTTCCTTGGCAGTACCCTTGTGCTTGCAATAATCTTTTGGGTACCCACACTTGCTGAGATGTTAGAGTTCGCTGAGAAACTTGCATAGGCTTTTGTGGACAGTGTTGTGGAGTACTTTTCTTTTTCCTTGACCCTTGAGCGCTGCGTTGAGGAAGAGGCTTTGACTGTCAAGGCATCCAAATTTGATTGGCACCTTCGTAGTAGTCAAGCAACAAGTAGCTGCTTCTCCACCCACATTTTGATACCATTAAGATACCTTGATTTGTGTTGTCTTGGTGGATTTTTCTTTTGGGTTGAAGTGGAAGGTTGTGAGCCCTCCTTCACATTAGTTGCACTGAGGCTGGAGGTTTGAGACTTATGGGTATTTTTTACGATGATGAGGCTAGAGTCTCTTGTGGAGTGGCTTTGGATGATGAGGCTTTCGAGCATGCAATTTTCTCCTTTGGTGAGGTTTGTCGATGAAGAGGCATAGGCCATGGGGCTTTTCCTTGTTAGATGTAGATGTTTGCACAGGGGGGGACTTCTTAGGGAATAGCTGTTGATTGTGAGGTTTTGGCATCTAACTTCATTGGTGAGGATGGGTTTGAAGGAGTAGATGATTTATCGGAGTCGGTTGTTGACACAGATGGTAAGTCATTATGTAGAGGGGCTTTTATGGAAGAGGCTTGGAACTTTTTACGTTCAACATCATAGAAATCCATTAGGGTTGGATCCTCTTCCTTGAAGTATAGTATTGTTAGATTTGTGCCTTTGACCATCATGATGACCCTATCTCGCTGGCAAAGCACAGTGATGCTTGGGTAGCAATAGTCCATTTATGCCCCAAGATCAAATCTTCTTCCAACACATACTCAACCACAAAAAACTTGCAAGTAAGGGGGTTAGTTTCAATATACATTTTATGTTCAAAGTACCCCAAACATGGCATGTTCAAGTCTTGTGTAAAGGGAATTTTTTCAGGATGAGCCGTGAGTGTTGGTTAACCTAACAAATCCCATAACTTGAGGGTCATGAGATTGTGTTCTCGTGTTGGATAAAGTTGTGCTTGAGCTATGATTTTATTGGAAAGTTCCAATCCAACCAAAATCTGAGGGATCTTTTTAGTAAGATATATGTTGGAAGTTCCAGCTCCTCCAAGGTCTTGTTCTCCCGTAATAAGAGCAATTGCACAATGCCTGTAGGAGTGTTTAAGGTGACTATTTTCGTGGATTCATCAATTGAATACAACGAGTCACGTATCCAAGTTCCACCAAGGACAACATCATACTCAAGGAAATCTAGGGTAATATGGAATGTAAATTCCACATCTCCACCGATTGTTTGAGTAGCATATCTAAAGTAACCTGGAACCTCAATGTTTTGTCCATTGGCTCCTCTTGCAAGACCATTCTCTGTAGGGATGATTTTAGAATGTCCCAATGACACCCATGTGTCTATTATCATAATGTTATGACTAGCTTGAGGCTAATGAATGCACGTTTGCGCTTAACATCATTGCATGTAGGGAAATATAACCATACCATGATAGAATCTTCAAGAGGAACCATGGATGTTTCAGTTTGTGTTTTAGCTTCAGATCTCATTTCTGTTTCATATTCCCATTCACTTCCATCCTTGTTTTGGCTCTCAACTTTTTCAAGAGTACCCAATGTGTACAATGGCATACTTGGTCCTCTGACAATTCTAACTAAGTTCTGTTTGGAAACTTGTGAATCCGCACAGTCTCGTTCTATGGAGCTTTTTATGTCTTTGTATAACTCATGTTGAGCCCTTAAAGATGTAAGTGATGATGTTATGCTGGCTTTACCAATGAGATAAGGGCATTCCTCCAAATGAGGTTTTGAGAGACTGCTTTAATTTTGTAAGGGATTCATCGAATTCCTCATGTGCTTTCTCAACCGCATAATTCGTGCATTCTCTAATGACTCTTCTGTAGAAAGTATGTCTTCCTCTTGAAAGGGAAAGTAGTACTCCTCTAGGTTTTGTAATTTGATTGCTTTTTTAGGATTGGCATTATTAGGTTCAATCACAACCAGTGATCTTGTAAGACACTCAACCATGCTAAGCATGCTCTCCTGAGCTTGATTTTTGCATTCCACATATGTCATGTGATCATGATTTTCAATTTGTTATGGTTAGGTGGGTTCTAGGTTCTTGATTGGTCTATTAAGTGCACTGAGTGACGAATCAAAACTTGTTTCCTCCTAAATAAGTGACGTACTAGATTTTGTTTCATCTTCTGACTTTCTTTGGATCATCAAGTTTTCATTATGCTTGTCCATGCAATGAGAACAAATTATCTTTTGGCCTTTTGTATCCTGTGCCACACATATGAGTTTTGTGTTTTGTGTGGTAGCCTTTGAGGTGGATGCTTCTGCATCATGTGTAGCTTTTGGCTCTTTTGGGTTTATGTCCTCCACATGCTCCTTTTCCATGTTCTCTTTTACAACCTTATTTTTGATAGTTTGTTGGCCCTCGTTTTTCTTGGGTTTAGAAGATTTTTTTTCTCTTTTGGTTTCTGCTTAAGGCATGTTCTTCTACCCATTTTGAAGTGTTATCTTTTGCATTCTTTTTTACTGTCTCTCGTGCCTTAGCTTGTAAGCATGTAAGCACATTCAAGGGTATCGACAATTGCCCGTTCTGTACACCTAAGATATTAGGAGTTGTATTTTGTGAGACAAGTTGCATTGAAGCAACTCGTCTTAGGAAATCTTGGAACATGTGGTCAATGATGCCACATCGTTCGAACACACATGGGTTGCAAAGTGTTAGTGACTATGGGCATGAAAGTATTCCAAACTATGCAGTCTGCCACTTTGTGAGGTCCACGATAATAGAAACATTGAAGTGTTTGATTAACTGCTTCCTGAGCAGTTTCTACCCTTTGGACTGTTTCTATTTGGTGCATGGAAGATGGGGATTTTCAGTCAATCGTTGATGAATTGGAACACTTTATAGTATCATGACCAAAGGATTTACAATATATGCACTACAGAAAAATAGGTGTCTTGTATGCACAATGTGGATTGGGATGGTCGTATAGTGATTGCACTAAACACAAGGCATTTCGCTCCTCACTAGGCATTAAGGATGTTTGGCTTTGAAGGATTTTATCCTCTCTTAGAGATGTTGATTGAAAGCTTTTAAGCAAGGTTGCATAGAATTTGGAAAATGACAATTCTGAGATCAATCTTTCTTTTTCCATTTCTTCACTTGGTTTAGATGAGGAACATCTCGTAGCATGATCATCTTCTATCATGTTGTCATCTAAATGTATAGCTTCTTTACAACATTGATCAAATGTTTCTGGATTGGAAACAATGATCAAATTGTGTAAGCTGTTTTTCTTTAAGCCCATCTTAATTGAGAATAGTTTAATTTTTTCCATGACTCATATCATGAGTCTAAGAGTTTTTTTTATCCGAAGGATAAAGTCTAATGGTTTTGTTTGGTTGACACTCAATTGAATAGACTTCTTTTGCTGCACTCCACCGATAACGTAGTCTGGAAAAGCCATGGATAAAGGCTATTTTCAAGGTTCTGAAGTTGGTCTTGATCACCAACATCAATGTGGTGAACCATCGACTAGCTTTTCCCTCTAAGCATAGGTTGAATGCATGTACTTTGGTGGGGCATTTTGGATTTCCAAAGGCTTCACATCTCTATTCCAACATTTGAATGAATTGAACGAGATCTATTGTTCTGTCATATTTGCCCATGATTTTGGAGATCTGTGTAGCCGTAGTTTTGTATGTCATTGAGGCTGTATATAAGTGCTCTTGTGGGTAGGGACTCACTCAGTCCTTGGAAACCCCCCTTCCTAGACTAGTCAGTATATCTAAGGCGTAGGTATCCAAGGGTTAAAAAGGGTTAGTACCTATAAGATTGGTGGGAATGTTAGGTAAAGGACCAAAGCTCAGTGGGATGGGGGGTGTAAAACCCAATGACACGCTTGTTGTAGGCATGGCCAGTGGTATTGGGAAAGCATCTGGGGCATTGATCTCAATGGCTCAAAGATGTCAGCCATTGGGTTTAGTGTGAGAGTGTCAGCCCACGTAGTCCCTTTATCGTTGCCATGTCTGATGCTGTCAATTGCTCTTTAATAAGTACACGTTTTTTTTTTTGCTTTTTAGATTACAGTCTCAAAAGGCCTGGCGTACTCTTCGTTGGGTCAAACGAGTGTCTATTTGCCTTGATTAACTTAGCCGTTGTTACACGCATGTGAACCTCTTAGAGATATTTTTCTGGAAAAGTGCATGCCAATAACATCCTAGATGGAAGAGGAGGTCCTAAAACCTATTTTTCATCACTGTCTCTCAAGACGAACATTTTTTCTGAAATTTTTTCCCTTGTTTTGTAGCACATTTTTTAGGGTGTTCCAAAAGGAATTTGGAAAAACTCTTTATGAGAGAGTTGTATTTTTGGAGTACTACAACTTTGTCTCCTTGAGTCGTTCGCGATTTTGTCGTTATGACCCTCAAAAAGCAGCCCGAATATGGTCTGCAGTCCTTTTTGCGCTGTTTTTAACGATTTTTAATGCTTTGACTGTTTTTTGCCTCGATTTCCTAGTTGAATTTTGAGGTTGCTAGTCGAAGGCCAAAACGATCGATTTTGACTTCGGACAGTCAAGACCAAATTTGAAGAGCTCGATGTCGGCTTTTCGATGAGAACTAGAGTGCCTTCATCAGATTCATGGTTTAGGAGATACGAGCCTCTAAACATGGGTATTTTTTAGAGTGTTTTTCTTGGTCGACGGACCCCCTTTCTCGTCTCATGAACTAGCAGGGTGCATGCAGTTCAAGGCGGCGAGAAGGGAGCTTCACGAATTTATCATTTTTTGGGTTGTTTCACACCGTGAAATGCTTAGGATTTCACACTGTGAACCGGACTTCACGAAAAAATTAAATTTGATTTTTTTTTGTGCGCGGTGAATTCTTTCACGACGTAAAACGCTTACTAGTTCACATCATGAACCGCTTAGGACATGAACCGGTTTTTTTTTCAGCGTGGACCCTAGGACGTGAATCCTTAGGGCGTGTGAGGAAAATGGTTCACGCGTGAACCATTTTTTTGAATTTTTTTTTACACGGACCCCTAGAGTGTGAACCCTTAGGGCGTGAGAGTGCAGAAAATGGTTCACGCATGAACCATTTATTTATTTATTTATTTTTGGACGAGGATCCCTAGGGCGTGAGAGGGTAGAAAATGGTTCACGCATGAACCTTTTTTTTTACGCAGACCCTTAGGGCGTGAGAGTGTAGAAAATTGTTCACGTGTGAACCATTTTTTTGAAATTTTTTTTAAGGCTAGTAGAAAATTCTAATTTCCTTGTTTTGAGGGGGGGATTATTTTTTGGCATTTTCCCAAAAAAGTAACTGGGAATCAAAAAAGTTAACTTTTGTATAACACCTCCTTACACCCTTCATAAATGACTCCCAAAATGGACAATTTGATAACTCATGGCCATCTACTCATTGAATTCTCATTAGCCTTAATGAGTTATGTAAAAAGATGATTAAGAACTAATCAAAGATTAATCTTTTCACTAGTTTTTTCCTCTTTTATACTAATCAAAGATTAATCTTTTCACTAGTCTTTCCCTCTTTTACACTAATCAAGGAATCTAATTAACCACTAATTCCTAATTAATTCACACAATTAAGCACATCATTGGATAGAGAAAGGGAATGCTAAGCTATGTGGATTAAAAAATATGTAAATTAATCTAAAATAGGAGATTAATTAGACTCTTAATTTTGGTCTCTTCTTTTAAGATAAAATTAAACAAAAGAGAGTCAAATTCCTCCAATTGATGAAGAAATTAATGTAATTAGGTGTTTTGAAGCATGTAGATACTCTCAAAACACTCAAAAATACTAATTTCAACTACTTACGTGATCAATTTGAAGCCCAATTAAAACACTCAAAACACTCAAAAATACTAATTTCAACTACTTACGTGATCAATTTGAAGCCCAATTAAAACATTTTCTAAATTTTTTACCTGTTGAAGTGGATTAATCACCCTTAATGATAAAAACCAATCAATTAAGAGAAATGAGTAATTCTTAAGAGTTTTTTTATGTTTTTAATAAATTTTTTCGATGATTAAGCTGATCCTAACACTCTAATAAATTTTAATAAATTTATTTGATGATTAAGCTGATCCAAAAGCTTGCTAACACTCTAATATATACAATTCCAACAAAAACAATAAATTAAGCTAAAAATTAAGCCCAAAAAAATCTTTACAAAACAAAAAAAGAGAGCTATTTTACACCAAATCACACACAAATCACCAACCATCAAATCTACATCTTTTTCATGGGAAACCATTAATCAAGACAATGGGCAATTGGTAATGTGTAGATTGGAGAAAATACGATCAAAAAAGCCAAGGAATGGCTCCCTAGCAACGGTGCCAAAAATGTTATGGCTCACCCTAACCCCTCTTGAAACACATCCAACAAGAGATTAACTTGTGAACCGAAATTGTCGTGAGGATATTTACAATGGCCGAGCTCGTAACCCTTGAAGTCTCCAAGCACTACAACTCCTTGAGAAGCAATTCCACCATGCCTCCCATGAGCGTTGTCACACCGCCACATTGCTCTCACCTCACATCACTCACACACACTCACTAGCATGCATTAGAGAGAGATATTTCCAAGTGGATTAGCAAGAGCAAGACCCTATTTCACAATGGAAGAGTTTATTGTATTATGAGAGAAATTCACTTATATACATGGCCATAAGTGTTCACGCTCACTTAAACTGTGGCCAATCAGCAGGCACTTTAGGCTCATAAGAGGCCTAATGCTATTACAATAACTACTCTCATAATATATCCATGAAGTACATCACTTAAGACTTCATCCTAACTTGCTACCACACACTCTTGTGAAGAGGGAGTCGCCTTAAGTATTCCAACGGACCATTACGAGCGCCTGTCCAAGTTGTAGCTTTGGACACCGTTGCTTCATATCTTGAATGTATGACCTTTTGGTGTATCTATCTTGACTTCTTGATGTAAGATAATTGTGGTAGTTCTTGTTATTCCTAGGAATGGGTTAACAATCCTAAAGATGTTTTTCAATCTAACAGAAATTCCTACTGTGGTTCAATGTCAAAAAGGAGGTGAAATTCTACGTGGATGTTTTTGGAGACTACTCAATGGAATGGCATCTTGTAGGTGATCTGAAGACACTAAAGTGCATGTTTGGTGTCTCAAATGCAGAGTTCACTTGCTTGTATTGCACGCGCTCAAGGAAAAAGGGTTAAAATGAAAAAGGCACGTGGAATATGAATACTGGGAAGAATGGTGCACTAACTCATGATCAATTCATATGGGATGGCAAAACAATGGTTAGGGTGGATCCAAAGTGAGACCTATACTTGCCATTCCTTTAACATGAGTCCATCCTTGTACACTACATGCCATCTGTAGAATTATGAAAATTTTGGTTTATGAATAATATATATATATTTTGTATATAAGATGCAACCAACGTTAGAGGCCCAAGTAGTGTGTAAGAGAGTGGAGGAGGTTCTTTCATGTGTGGGTCTACACAAAGGGAAAGTGAAAATCAAGAAACATGAAAAGAGGTCAGGTGCAAGTGGAAATATACCATACAAACCAAGTATTGATGGAGCCAAGGCTAGAAAATTTTTGTCACCACCGAAGAATGAAGGCCATTTATTATACTTCTTCAACCATGGAAGTATGAGGCATGGAGAAAGTTACACATGCTTGTTCTATACCATAGTAATAATGGCAAGACTAGAATTGCAAAGGCTTTGTATGGATTGCCTTTGATAAGGTTGCTACACTTCTACAGAAAATGGCATACAACGAAGAAGATGCCAATGACTTAAACAAGCTATGACCACATTTTACAAGTACATGGTGGAAGCATGGACATCAAGTAGCATAACACATTATATAGTAAGATCCCCAATTTTGTATGTTCTTATGTTGTTTAGTGATTCTTATTGAGAATAACTAATGTGCATATGTTGTAGGCTTATGGTCCCTACTTTGCAAATCAAGGAAGCTTAGCTATCTGGTTTACCCAAGGCATGGAACAACACTCACATTGGCAAGCTTATTGCCATTGCAATTTCTTGTCGATTGTTGCTCAAGGGCCAATCATCTTTCATCTACAATGTGAAGGGCTCACGTCCTTCGTAGATAATGTTCACATCCACATATGTGCTATCCCGAGTATCGTTATCAAGACTAATCCAATCACCATTTAGCATCCTCCATCGTCAATGCTTGTAGACCAGACACAATGTTTGTCATGCAATAAAGTACATGTAAAAAAAAGTAGTCAAAACAATCACACAGTTGGAAAACATTTGAATACATCAATACACTTTCTTGAAAACAACATCCTTTGGAGTTACACGACATTCAATTATATTGAGCTCGTATGATGTTGAGCTCCAATTTTTTCCTAGAGTTTTGGATAACCAATCTTCTACTGGACTTTTCACAATGTAAGTGCATGGGCTCTAGTATAATCCAGCACGTGATTTGAACATTTGACCAAAAATGCCAATCGGAATAAACCAATTCAAATACACATTTCTTGAGCTTGTGCTTGGCTTCATTGCATTGAGTATATTTGTGGGAATTTTTTTGGGCATAGGTAAGTAAAATTGACGAGCTACATGTCCACCATTCTACAATTCCCAAAGGTGGCAAAGGCAAGGGTAGAATGCCATACTCAGTGTTACCCTTGGGTACAATGTACTTAGAATTGTAAAATAAGATAAAATCATCTACAATGGTGTACTGCCTTCATATAGTAGCTTACCAATCTATGCATGAAATACTTGCAGTGTACCAGTTAAGCATTCAACACTTTGCTACTCAGTGCTATCTGAAGGATAAATCATTGTCAAGACAAAGAAAACACAATCAGTATCTCCAAATACCAAACCATAAGCCAAGTTATTGAGTGACATGAATCTCAGTATTGGGCGTAGAGCGTTGCAACCCTACTATAGAATGAACATGGATATCTTTGTGCAAAAACACATGTTGTACCAATACTTCAAATGCATTGTGAGATCTCACCCGTCGTTGTCTAAATGCCAGTATCTTCCCCTTCCGGTGCTTTGCTAAATCATGCACATTCCTGGCACTCACCTTGAAATCTCTCTACTTAGGCACATGGATACCCAACAAAAAACACTAGAAAATATCAGTGATCCATTCATTTTTCCTATTTCTCACTTCCATTAAATGTATATTTGCTCTTCTTTCCATAGCCTATCAAAATCCAACATGAAATATGCATCTACAATAATCACCTTAAGAAAAAATCAATATACCTCTCATCTATGATCCACAACTATACCAAAATGTACCATCATAGAGATAGTTGTCACGACTTAGGTATTCTCAGATTTCTCCAGAAGTAATTACTGCATTACAGAGAAATCATGAGGTTGTTAATAAAATACAAAACACTAATTACGCTTAAACAACGGATTAAAATGAAATGAAAATTTATCACATGAGAGAGAGCAAGAAGGTGACCTTGGAGCTCAAGTTTGAGGTAAAGTAGAGCTCGAGTTTAAAACAAAAAATACAAGGGTAGTGGAGGGTAAATGGAGAGGGAAAGTGCATAAAATTTTGTGCCATCAAAATTCTTGTTGAATCCTCTTCTCCCTCTTTTTTAAACAAAAACTCTAGATTTCACTAGATTTAGAGAGAGAGGATACAGTAGAGAGAGTTGTCACCATCAAATCATCCTATTGGTCCTCCATTTATTATTTATATAATTTCTTAGAGGGCCCACTTGAGAGTTCAATTTTTCCCTAAGGAATGAAAAATTGGATTCATGCTTAGGAGGCTTGATCTGGAAGTTTTGGATAGTCAAAGCACTCATCTACACATCTAGATCGTTGTCGAAGAATTGTATGTAAGATTTTTTTTCTTTTGTGTACTATAAGTCTTAGATTTGATCACAAAAATTTGTTTACAAACATTGCAAGGGCATATAAATTTTGTAATATGGTTTTTCGCTCCTTTTTGGCTCTTTAGATGGAATCATGGAAGTAGAAAATGTGTTTTTCTACATTTTTTATTTTTTGAGCAGGGGTCAGAAACGAGCATGCTCGGTCTAAGACTCGAACAAAGAAACGCTTTTTTCATTAGCTTCGTCGTCTCTCTATCATGTAGAAGGTTTCGCTACTTCCTTAAG
Source organism: Cibotium barometz (assembly GCF_041138505.1). Taxonomy (NCBI): domain Eukaryota; kingdom Viridiplantae; phylum Streptophyta; class Polypodiopsida; order Cyatheales; family Cibotiaceae; genus Cibotium; species Cibotium barometz. The sequence goes on from NC_141072.1 coordinate 46,301,666, forward strand.
GCATGACCCCGGAAGACCCAGGAACTAGATTAAAATCTCTATCATGTAGACGGTTTTGCTACTTCGTCATCTCTCTATCATGTAGACGGTTTCGCTACTTCCTTAAGGCATGACCCCGGAAGACCCATGAACTAGATTAAAATCTCAATGTGGGGGATATTTACAATGAGCATTTTGGTAGTGACTTGATATTTGAACAAAACTCTTCTTACTAATGCTTTTCTTCACTAGATTAAAATTTCAATGTGGGGGATATTTATAATGAACATTTTGGTAGTGACTTTGATATTTGAACAAAACTCTTCTTACTAATGCTTTTCTTTTTTCAAGGTTCCTAACATGGGAGTCTTGAATTATAGTACTTATACTTCTCGAATTACTAAACATTTCAAAATTTAGCCTACACAAGCTGTGATTGCTTTCAGACAACTACTATAAGTTTCTACAGTGTAATTTTAGATATGACTATAGTGTACCAAGATTTTTACTTTTGAATTTTGATGGCATTTGCTTCTTAGTCATATCTATGCCTCTCACCACATTTTCTATTAACACAAGATCATCAACATATATCACTAATATCTTAATTAAAACATATGGAAGCTTAATATACATGGAAGCATTTACCTTTAAATGTGTTATATTAATGTCTTCAAGATACTTTGTGAGTTGGTAATACGAAGCTCCTAGTGCTAATATAATACTCACACATTTATATCCAATTGTGTTCTTATCTAATGGAACAAGCTCTAATTTTTTTATTTGCTTTAATGTATCACTCTTTCCAAGTTCTTCTTTATTCATGTTTCCATCAAAGAAGAGCCACCGATGGTGCCAAACCTCAAAGAGTACCGTGCACACTTCCGTGGCACCGTCACTTCTGTGAGTAACCCCAAGGCTCAAAAAGATTACCACTACGATTCCATAACACCCATGTGCACCACACTGTAAAACACCAACTCACCACAATAAAAAGTGGAAAGACGATGCTCAATCAAGTATGCCAGCAAAGTTGGCGGCAACATCACGTCAACGCGTTCATTGTGGATGGACAAGTGACTCTGCCTTTGCTCTTAGTGAGACCAAAAGGTAAGCCGAAATCTTACAATCCCATTGTACATACATAATGTAGCACTTCTTATTACTTATACATACACATATACCCAAGAACGATTAAAAACTTCAAACCCAAAAATGGCCAAAAATTAAACACATTTGCACTTATGTGTACATAGCGTACACACACATCCATGCTCATACTCTACGCATAGTACCATATGCACATGCCCCAAAAACAAACTTGGCTCACATGTGACGACGTAGACTCATGTATGCTACGTGTCAAAAAAATCTTGGCTCATTTGTGCCGCGTGTGAACAAAAACTTGGCTCACGTGTTTCACATGGCAATGTAGGCTCACATGTGCCACGTGTCAAAAAAACTCGATTCACGTATATCACATGCCATATGTCAAAATTATTGGCTCACATGTGCCATGTAATAACGTAAGCTCACGTGTGCTACGTGTCATTAAAAAAACCAAAAATCTTCATTCGTGTGTGCCATATGGCGACACTTGTGCTACATGTCATTTAAAAAAACCTAAAATCTTTATTCGCATGTGCTATGTGGTCATGTGTGCCACGTATCACAAAACAAAACAAAACAAAATAAAAGCTTGGCTCATGTGTGCCACTTATCACAAAACAAACAAACAAACAAAAAGAATACAAATCTTTAAAAAAACCGTTGCTCGTGTAAGCCACACGTCTCAAAAAAATTCTTTTAAAAAATATTGGCTCATGTGTGCCACATGCGTGCCACGAAAAAACGTGTGTTAAAATTATTTATTTCAAATAATACACACACACATCGAAAGAAAGACAGTGTGAGAGAAAGAGAAAAGAGAATAGAAGAGAAGCAAAGAGAGAGAGAGAGAGAGAGAGAGAGAGACGTGAGAGTGCACATATAAACCTCTGCCAAGAAGAGAACCGAGAAGCAAACCTAAATGAGAAGAAGAGTTAACAACGCAATCGGAGCTAACAAAATCCCAAGACTCAAGCGAGCTCTGCCTCTCCATCCAAGGCACAAAACATGCCCACAACCATGCTAATCAAACGAGCTAAAGATGCCTAAGTCATTGTGCAAAGCTACATTCCATGGTCGGCATTGTTCAACAAGCCGCCCATCGCTCACAGTTAACCAACGTTCATGCTACTACCCATCACTTAAACCTTTCTCAAATCACCAAAAACTTTACATAGCTCTTCTTTGACCCCACCATGCATTGATTCACATTGCCTCTATATCCCCAGTGCTCGCTAACATCAAATCCCTCAAGACATAGAGTCCACCCAAATCCATTGTAGCTATGGACAAAGCTAGTTACCATGCATTAACAATCTAATGATCTTGACTCCCAAAGAAAAGGGATGTCGAAGAAAAAAACAAAGAGAGTCAAAGAAAGCAATTGAGTTGGAGAAATCTTCAAGGTCAAAAAGTACACATAAGGATACACTTTCTACCCATCGCCCATGCACGTCACCTACATATTTCACTACAAGATCACTTTTTTCATCTCACATCTTACGACACACAAATACATGCACCTGTAACTAACCTCACCAACGCCAACCCTCTAAGTACATCTCTAGTTGGAGGGACCATAGTGAGCATAAGCCTGACCCATGGTACGACCCATCGCTTGGAAACTCCATCTTGTGAATACCTCAAAAGAGTTTCAATGCATGTAATCTCTACTTCGACTCCAATTCAATACTAAAATAAACTCGGCTAGTCCAACGTATTCATCACACAAGAGCCCAATCTTTAGACATCACACTATGAGCCCAAGGCATAATATCATGTCATGCCAAGAAGATTCGGACCGCCATCTAACTCATGCAAATCATTCCATGGTGATCCTGACCCTCACTCCGCCACTCATAAGACAACTATCTAATTTGAAGGATCCTTGCCATTTCCACAACATAAGGTGGTCTCGCATGAAGAACTTTACATTGCCTATACCTTTCATGCCACCTCAACAAGCTGCCTACCACCATCGATACCCAAAGCTTATCATCAATATGCCCTGGATCGATCACTTAACCTCGCACGCCAACTTTATGACATATCCTAGACCATCCACACCTTTTCACCCCAGCAACAATTTTATCACCAACATGTATGATACACAAGGACCCGATCACCATTTTGAGAAGGGGGGTATATTAACCACCCCATAAATTAATATAGTTTCACCTACCATACACCGCTTTACCATCTACACACTTGAACACGCACTTATCTTTGGTCAGACAACATTACAACATATAAAACAACTTTACCTTATACTTAATGCCAAATAAGAAAAGTCTATGAACTTTGTATATACGCCTAAGACTAGTAATAGGATTGGGCATTCTTAAGTTTGATTGGCCTAGTCTGAAAACTAGTCCCTTTAATAGACAATCTTTCCCTTGCAATAGAATTCGTGAGCTCTCTTCTTGCTTACATGCATACTATTGAATCTTATATGTTTAATAAATGCTTGCTAGATAGGATTGTTTGTAGGTTTTATGCTTGCATTAGCTTCCTTTTCCCCTCTGCCCCCACCGCAATGTCTTTAGTGAGAGAACCATCGCGAACAACAATCTCTATTTGCCTCCATCTAAGCATAGAGAGCTCTGCCTCTCTTGTAGTGACGACGAGTGATCTCCCACTTAAACTAGCTCTTCCCAAAGAGAAGAAAGCCATTCACTCACCCCATTGGCAAGGAGTACTTCAATATTACAATGAAGTGAGGACGCAACAATTGAGGTAGCAACACCCATGTAAAAAATTTGCATTTGTAACAATCCCAATGACACATGCTTCGACAAGCTTAAGGTAAGCTCTTGACTTAAATAACTAGCGCTATTTGCACAAAAGGAGAAGCTTAAAACAAATAACATAAAGTTTTTCATCTTCCAACATCCCACATTGAACCAACTAAAAACCTATTTAAACATCAATAGAAACATACAAAAAGAAAAAATTTACTTCCTATATATGGAAAAATGTATAAGATGTGCAAATAAAGTCAATCTACATGGATTGAATAAAGCGATCAAGATCAAAAGATTTTGTTTTAAACTTCTTGTTATCGAACGATGCTGTGTGAAACCACAGATTGGTTTCAACAATCACAATGACAAGTTCTGCTTTGTCTACTGCTTCCTTTGAGGCAAGAGCTACTTTTTGAAATGGTCCTTTTTTTAATTACATGATCTATTATTTAGAAAAAATACAGCTTGGCTATAAGGAAAGCCCTCCTCTCCCCTCACCCACTTAGTTATATGATCTTAAAAGTTAAAGCATCTTCTTGTTGGAGTTTGAAGACTATAACAAAAAAATAGTGGTTAGAAGCCCTTTCCTTGGCACACTCTCCCTCAATCCAATTCTTCAAGCTTTCCTCTTTGATATCTGCCATTAGTCACTCATATGATCTTAGTAGGATTTTTATACAGCCCTGAAGGTACATGGGAAAACAATACGAAAAGGATTTGACTTCAAGATCTTGATCTGATGATCCAATCCTCCCTGCTTCAAGCAAGCAACTTATTATACATCACCATTTGAAATTAAAAACTCTTCAATTACTAGTGGGAAATCCTTGATGTTTGCTACACAGCAGCTAGATGCTCCAAGCAATGGTCGGTAGGTAGATGCATTGTTTTCTACTCTCTGTGATGTGTTCGATGTACTCTTCCAAGAACACATCATTTTTTCAAAATTCTTGCCTTCACTCCTCCTGCATCTCCCATTTTGAAAGAACAAAAAACAAGAAATTTTATGAGAGTAGATCACTGCACATTGACATTTGCTCCAGTTTTATTTTGAGAAACATCAGGTATGGGTACATAACTGTACATGTTCAAGGGCAGAAGAATCCAGATACGGCACATTAGGCACAATTTTAATTTTAATCACAAATTGCAAAAATATAAAATACGTGTACTTGAAAGAATTGTGCATGGGCTGCATGGAGCGTTCCCGGCTGCATGGATGAGGCAAATAGGTCCCAGACAAACAGGGCCTCAAAATCTACTAAAGAAAACTAGCATTCCATAAGAGTACCATGTATAACCCATATGGTATGGAGAGTCAAGGAACGCATCTATGATCTCTAGACACCCCAGCTGTCATCTGTTTGAGAGACACGTTTCATTTATGGAAAACGAGGACCAGTAGTGACACAGAACAAACAGCAGCTACAAGCTGACCAGCCCTGAAACCTGCAAGAGTGTCCATCTCCACCCCCCTCACCTGCCCCTATGCCATAGTTGTCAAAACCTCCCAAACAAATAAAAATAGCCCCCGCAAACGTTTTGAAAACGATACAACAAAGAGAAAATCATGCCATGTCAGAGTTTAGTTACATCCCAAGAGGATGGGCTGGTGCAATGGAATGGCTACACTTGACAAATCGAAAGGCACTACTCGTTACCTCTTCACGTGGTGACTAGGTAACAAAGTCACTTTGATATGGCCAAGCTTAACGTGGCATTTCTAACTATTCCAGCCTTTCCAACTTGCCCAATAACTCTTTCCCACGGCATTGAAAACATTGACTGGCAATACTATGAATACAGCTCAGAGTAGTTGTCACATTGCCTAAAACCTCCATATATTTAGCAAGGATTTCCCCTCGTGCTAATCAGTCAGGGATCGAACTGGTTGGAATGGGCACCCCTTACATCCAACCTTATGACTCACTGATGGTCAAGCCACTCTCGCAAGGCTACCAGCATCCAACCACTCCATGTTAAATAATAACTCAACCATCACCTTAAATACTAATCCATCTATGACCTGAAAAGCACCATACAAGATGCAAAGCTATATGCACAGCTAGCACAAGCCAGTCTAGACTTGCAAAGATTGTACTGCTTAGACAGTTTTTTGGCAGTCGTCAAGACCTTTTGCCCTACTTTTTTGGCATAAAATGACCCCCTTATGCTCAATTTCAGAGCACGTCTCTTGGCCCAACATAAAACAACGTGAAGCCCATTTCCAGCACCTGCCCAGCCTGTTTCCACCATAGATCATTGCATAAACTTTACGCTCATTTTCACTTTTGGACCAGCCCTTGCTTTTGTTGCTTCTACATGCAGAAACTTGGCCTTCAAACACTCCGTAAGTTCTTGATACTCTTTTTCCTTATGCCCATGCTAGAGTTTTGGGTGGTGGTCATTTGCAAAGGCGGGGCCGGGAGAATCTTTATAAAACTAAAGAGGTCTAGAACTACAATGACATTGCATACATGCGGAGTTCCAATAGCACGTACCTTCAACCTCCTCAAAGAAGAGCACTTCCCTGGAGGTGTCGCAATCCACATGGTATTCAAACCTGCAGGTCCCAAAAACACAACCATCAGCACCAGCTGCTAAAGTGTAAATTGTACACACAGACTATCTTGTAACTTCAACGGCAACCTGTTGGCAAATGATACTTCCAGAGGGGTGTCGGTTATATTCTTAAGGGCATCACCAAGGACAGTCACAATCTCTGATTTGCGGGTGCTTGCCAGGAGACAATCGTACTCGCTTGGTACTATAATTGCAAAAAAGTTGTCATTGAGTTCACTTAAACAAAGCCGATCAATAGCAGAGAGAGCAATGCGTCGCTTTAAGTTGCACCATCTACTATCAAGAGTGTAAAGAGCGACATCTGTGATGACAAGTATCCGGCGCTTGATATGGCCCTCCCTATTCACCTTCATGATACTATCAGCAAAAAGGACCTGTCTGTCTCCTGTAATCATGAAACCTAATTAACATTAACACTAAATAAAAGTAGCAAAATACACATCCAAAAAGTGCAGGTCATTACACAATTATTATATGTGACCAAATTAAACAAACTTGCTTTGTAAAGTTTGAACATGTTTTTTACAGCCTCATGTAACCATCTGTGACATGCACACATACACATGAAGAATGTTATGGGAAACAGTTGACAGAGCATGGAAGAGTTGGACTGGATTAACACATGAGTATGAGGCCTCTAGACATTCAACCACCTTGCCCGTGAGCGACCACAGACGAGTCTTATACCACCCTAGCTTGTCACCCTTGGATTCGGCGATCCGTAGTCTGCCCCTAGGGCTAGACTTGATCCAGAACTCCCACTCACTTAACCAGGCCTTTATGGATTATTAACAAAGTTCCCAATAGTCAACTGCTAATCCATGTAACACCTTGTATGCTCGCAGTGTAACATGCGGAAGCTTCTAGAAGAGGATTATACTTTGATAAATAGCTTTCAGCACCTTTGTTCTTGACGATGTATACCACAATGTAATGAGAACAAGAGTGCAGAGAGAGAGAAGAGAGACAATACACAGTGTTGGGTCCCAAACAGCCTCTGAAAGGCCTTCACCACGTATGGTGTATTTGCTTTATTGAGTGAGTAGAATGATTGACTTTGCTATAAATAACTAGAAAAGATAATTCACATTAGTAAAGGAATTGTATGTAGGTGTTAGGGGTTATTGTGCTAGAACATTAGGCTTTTATTAGGACACACACTTGAATGGTTTATAACCTTAGTAGCACCTCCCTTGATTATAGGGACACTTGGCACTTGTTTGTTGGACCCCATTAGTCCTTTGTATTAGGGGCCCCTTCACTTTTGTTAATGGTTATTCTCTTACACGCCCTTACATGAAAGCTCTTCCACCGCCAACTCGACTCTGTGTGCACCTACTGTGTTGCTCTTCTCATTGCTGTTCATGCCTTCCATTGCTCTTGTTTGCTAACATTTGGTATCAAAGCTAGTCACGACTGTCGTGCTGTTGAAACTTGAGTCTCTGGACCAAGCGGTGCAAAGCACACAGGCAACGGCGGGTGAAGCAAGCATTGGGCAGTGTTGTATGTACCAGGGAAGCACCAGTAACAGGCGAAGCAGGCGGTAGCTACAAGCGCTGCAACCAGTGGTGACCAGCTGGAGCGAGGCTGCACAGGTGGCCAGCAATGGCAGGGCTGCACAGGGGGCGCTAACTGGCAGAGCAAGTCGAAGCTGACCAGCTGCATTCTTGACACTGCATAGCAGTGTGGAACTCTTGGTGCTACATAGGCGGCGAGTGGCGCTGCACACACGGCGATTGGCGGCAAGCGGTGCTACACAGGTGGCGAGCGACCGGTGGCACTTGGAGCTGCATGGGCCGATATTTGGGGCAACAAGCACACTAAGTGCTGCACACGTGGCTCACAGGCAAAGAAACGTTGGCGACATTCATCTGCATCAACAAAAATCCTTGCAAGTCACCAGGTATTTTCGATATAATGCATTTGAGCTTTCTTGGTGCTACAGGTAATTACACTTGCAATGCTCTCTAGCATTTGTGTTTGCAATAGAGCAATGGGATTTTTTTGCATTGTTGGGGAAGTGATGGCACAAGCACAGGATGTATTTGGGATGCCAACCCAAGAGGATAAGTTGGACGGAACCAACTACGTCTTCTGGAGTTTTATAATTGGTAGCCAAAGGGCTTTGGGATATCGTGTTTGGTGATGACACACGCCCATCAACACTCCAGCCAGCTACACCTCACAGAACAGCAACACAAAGGGTTGCAAATTCCTCCTCCCCCTACACAAGAATAAAGGTCTTCTTTTTCTAAGTATTGCATCTGGCACTCTCACTCCATCCCTTGGAGGATGATCCTCCAAGGGATGGAGTGAGGATGATCCTCCCTTGGATTCCTCCTCCCCCTACACAAGAATAAAGGTCTTCTTTTCTTAAGTATTGCATCTAGCACTCTCACTCCATCCCTTGGAGGATGATCCTCCCTTGGATCCGTTGCCTGAAAGCCTTTCCTAGTATGCCCCACGTGGCATCCGACTCACAGTCTTACCGAAGAAGATTTGTGACACTTGCATCACTCCATCCATAAGTTGTTTGCAAGTTCAATATCTCCAAGTTTGCTCGCAGTGATGAAGGAGCTATGAAAGCTCAGCTGTAGAGTTAGGGTTTCATGTGGGAGACATACACACAGAAGAAGGGAGAGAGAGAGAGAGAGAGAGAGACATATGTGGGGATAAGTCAACTCATCAAGTGTGAGTGTGTGACTCCCCTATCACACATGTATATTTGCACTAGTACACATAGTGCACTTAGTACATTAAAAGTACTAAGTGTACTATGTTCTATACAACTTATGGGCTAGTACACACTATAAGGGTGGGCATAATGCCTTTACCCCAACAACCTCCCACTTAAAGGCAAAGTGCCCTTAAATGAAGGAAAAGAAAAATCAGCATGTACATGATAATATACAAGGCCATATCAAGGCTGAAACTAGCCTCATGCAATGCCCATCAAGTGTCTGCAATGAGCAAATCGCTCTGGAGGCAAACTCTTTGTCAACAGATCAGCCGGGTTGTCATCCGTATGAATCTTGACAAGCTAAATCAGCTTGTTCTCTATCACCTCTCTGATGAAGTGATACTTCACATCCACATGCTTCGTCTTTGCATGAAAGACAGGGTTCTTTGCCAACCTGACTGTCACAATGCAACAATGGAATATCCCCTGTATAATCCAAATCAACCACTAACCGAGATAGCCATAATGCCTCCTTGCAAGCCTCTGTGGCTGCAATATACTCGGCCTCTGTAGTAGATAAGGCAGTGCACTTCTGCATCCTGGATATCCATGACACAGCACCTCCTGTGAATGTAAACACATAACCGGTAGTAGACTTCTGGTTATCTGGATGACCTGCATAATCCGAATCCGTGTAACCATGCACTAATGCATCCTGTTTGCCAAAGCATATGTACATATCCTGTGTGCCCTTCAGGTATCTCATGACACCTTTCACTGCTTCCCATGCTGCTTGCCAGGGTTGGCCATGTATCTACTAACCACTCCCACTGCAAATGCAATGTCCGACCTGGTAGCAACCATGGCATACATGAGACTGCCACAAGCTGAAGCATACGGAATCTTGGCCATATCAATCCTGCCACTATCCGACTGTGGGCTGTCCATAGCACTGAGTTTCACATATGGAGGCAAAGGAGTACTAATCTTCTTCCCCCCATCCATATTAAACCTCTGCAAAACTTTGCCAATGTATTCCTTCTGAGACAAATACAACACATGCTGATTTCTGTCCCGAAGTATCCGCATACCCAAAATGTGATTTGCATCACCCAAATCCTTCATATCAAAGGTCTGATGCAGCCTCTTCTTCAAGGCATCAATCTCTTTACGAGATTTCCCGGCAATCAACATATCATCAACATACAAGATGAGGATCAATAGACTGCCATCCAAAGCTTTCTTGGTGTATAAGCAATGATCTATGTCACTTCTCCTGAAATCCTGGGATTTCATGAATGTATCAAATTTATGATACCATTCCCTTGGTGCCTGTTTGAGCCCATAAAGACTCTTTTTCAGCTTGCATACAAGCTTCTCCTTTCCATTCACTGCATAACCCTCTGGCTGTTGCATATATATCTCCTCATGGAGATCACCGTGAAGAAAAGCAGTCTTCACATCCATCTGAATCAAATCCAGATCATCATGAGCAACCAAAACTAATACAGCTCTAAGTGTGGTCATTTTGACCACTGGAGAGAAGATCTCATCAAAGTCCACACCATATTCCTGCTTGAAGCCCTTAGCCACTAACCTGGCTTTGTATCTTGGCTTTGCATCAGGTGCAACTTTGAGCCTGTAAACCCACTTGCATGGTAGAACCTTGTTGCTTGTAGGCAAATGCACCAACTTCCATGTTCCATTTTTGTGCAGAGAATCCATCTCTGACTTCATAGCACGCTCCCAAAGAGCCTTGTCTGCCCTCTGTAAAAGCCTCCTTGTCAAATCCCCACGGATCCCCTCGTGATCGATCTTGGTTCGAAACTCGAATCCTGCAAACAAACGAACAACAAACAAGCAAGGGGGTGCAGGCCTGACTCACCTCCCAACCATGACAGCCGTGGGCGAGCCCACAGTCTTGGTTGTCCCCACCGAGCCACGAGCTGAGCTAACTAGGTTGACGTACCGACCAATCTCCTCCTCGCGACGTCCCATACCACCGCGAAGCTACCCTCGCGGGCCTCGAGATTGCTGCTGGCCTCGGCTGCATAAAGCAGGTGCACGTCTGCACTAGATCCAGGCTCCAAGACCATAGAGCTCTCACAAACTCGCAAGACTCTCTACAATACAATAACTAACCTTGGCCACCCTTTTATAGGCTCTTGGCCGGTCATCGGGCGTCCACACTTGGCCGCCTGCCCGTCCATACTTGGGTGCCCGCCCGTTAGTATATCCCTAACTCAGCTCGTCAATCAGCCTGCCTAGTTCCAAGCTTCCCCAAGCCTCAAAACTAGTCTTGCATGCGTATAGCACACGGTAGATACCCACTGTGCACATGACATACTCCCCTTCCTCTAAGAGCTCACTCTTGAGCGCACTAAAAAGCCAGGATAATCTCTCTGAAGAGAAGTCAATGTCTCCCATGTAGCGTCCTCCTCAACACGATCCTTCCACTTGATCTTGTATTCCGTGATAAGCGTATGACGCAATCTTCGTTCACGAAAGCCAAGAATCTTTTCAGGTTCGTGCAGAACAAACGTCATGTCTTGGACATCTATAATTTCTTGAGGAGTAACTAACTGATCTGCTCCACCCAGTACTTCCTTAAGTCTACTGACATGAAATACAGGATGAACTTTCACATGAGAAGGCAAATCCAGTTCATATGCAACTGAACCAATCCGTCGTTAACACGAAATGGTCCACAATATCTAGGGGATAATTTCGGAGATCTACCTGTCCGTAAAGTCTCGGAATCTTTCGGAACTCGCAAATACACCATCGTTCCTTCAGAGAACTCTCTAGGTGAACGATGTCTATTAGAATAAAACCTGTCTCGGTCTTGAGCACTTCTAATAGATTCCTTTGCAACTTGTAACATTTCCTGCATATCTTGCAAAAAATTACGTGCTGCATCATGCTGAAGTCCTGAGAATCCTACTGTAACAGGTGATCTTGGTTGAAAACCATACATAAGCATGAAAGGACTAAACCCTGTACTCGTATGCTTAGTACTGTTATAAGCAAATTCTAACATAGGAAGATAATCCTCCCATGAACTTTGTCTTTTGGATACATATGCTCGAAGCATATCCTCCAAAATCTGATTCACTCTTTCACGAGGTATGCTCTGATACCACTGTCAAATCCCCATGGATCCCCTCGTGATCGATCTTGGTTCGAAACTCGAATCCTGCAAACAAACGAACAACAAACAAGCAAGGGGGTGCAGGCCTGCCATGGACGAGCCCACAGTCTTGGCTGTCCCCACCGAGCCACGGGCTGAGCTAACTAGGTTGACGTACCGACCAATCTCCTCCTCGCGACGTCCCATACCGCAGCGAAGCTACCCTCGCGGGCCTCGAGATTGCTGCCGGCCTCGACTGCATAAAGCAAGTGCACGTCTGCACTAGATCCAGGCTCCAAGACCATAGAGCTCTCACAAACTCGCGAGACTCTCTACAATACAATAACTAACCTTGGCCACCCTTTTATAGGCTCTTGGCTAGTCATCGGGCGTCCACACTTGGCCGCCCGCCCGTCCATACTTGGGTGCCCGCCCGTTAGTATATCCCTAACTCAGCTCATCAATCAGCCTGCCTAGTTCCAAGCTTCCCCAAGCCTCGAAACTAGTCTTGCATGCGTATAGCACACGGTAGATACCCACTGTGCACATGACACTCCTTATAACATGAGGGCTCCCCACAGTCAAGTGAGCATCAAGTAGTCAACCCCTGGAACAAACCTGTCTCTTCGGACGAATATTTCACTATCACGATAGAAATATCAGTCTGATGGAATTTTGGATCCCAGAATCCACTTTCGTACGTACGATTCGTACGGTACGATACCGTACGATATCGTACGGTACGATATGCCAGTTTTGCCCGTTTTTAGCCGTTGCGCCGCCGCCGACTGCACATTTTTGTAGCTGTTTCTGTCCGTTGTTGTAGCCGTTTGCTGGCCGTTTTGGGCATGCTTTGTGGCCCATGTGCCCATTGGCCATGGCCCATGCTACATGGCCTTATAAAATGCCCACCCCCTAAGCCTCTCTCAAAGCTCTAGCCTCTCAATGCTCATTACTCAAGCCTTCAAGCCCCCCCCTCTCTTGAGTCTTGCTCAAGTGACCATCAAGCCCCCCCCTCTCTCTCTCTCTCTCTCTCAACTCTCAACTTTCAAGCCACTCTCTCCCCCATAGGCCCTCTCTCAAGCCTCTCTCTCTCTCAAGCCTTTAGGCTCTCTCTCTCTCAAGAGTCAAGACTCAAGCCTCACTCTCATTTTCTCAAGCCTCTCTCTCTCTCTCTCTCTCTCTCTCTCTCTCTCTCTCTCTCAAGCCTATCCATCTCTTGAATCTTCTAACTTCTCTCTCTCTATTACAATGACAAGGGAGAAGAATGAAGCCTTCAATGTGCATGCTATCCATGTAGAGAAAGCCGATGGAAAGTCCAAGTCATATAGGTGGACTTGTAAGTATTGTGGCAAACAATACACAAGTGGAGTTACTAGGCTTCTCCAACATGTTGGAAAGGTGGGGGGGCAAGTTGCGCCATGCAAGGAAGTCCCCCTTGCTATATCCGATGAGATCTTCAACAAGATCAAGGGTGGATTGGGTGCTCACTATGATAGTGGTAGAAGCTCAAGGGCGGATGATGAGGTCATTTCCCCGCCTTGTGATACATCCTCCATCGGTGCCACCTCCATCGGTGCCGCCTCCGCCTTCGCCTCCTCAAAGAGACAAAGGCTTGAGTCTCCCATGAGGCAAGCCACTCTAGCCCAAGCCACCGGGGGGTTCTCTTCTTCTCTATCACATCTCCGAGAACGGCAACGGCTAGCGGATATAGAGATTGCACGCACCATTATTGAGTGCAATCTCTCATTCCATGTGCTCAAGGTAGATCAATGGAAGTCAATGGTGAAAGCCATTGCAAATGTGGGCCCATGTGAAGGATGGACCGGCGTCTCCTATCATGACATGCGCACGAAGAGGCTTGTGGACGAGAGGGAAAGAATCGATAGATCTCTCAATCCGGTGCGGGCGGCATGGTCCAAGTATGGGTGTAGCATCCTCTCCGACGGATGGAGTGACCGGAAGAAGAGAGGCATCATCAATATACTTGTCTCTTGCCCTCTTGGCACATACTTTGTGCGGGGCGTGGATTCCGGAAAGGCGGGGAGGAAAACATCGGGTGCATTCATATATCGCCATATCAAGCAAGCCATCATGGAGGTAAGTTTCAACTTTCAAATTGCACTAAAGTCTTTAAAGTTTAGGCTTTGGTATATGTGATATGAATCATATGATCATATGTGGCTATATCATGAGTCATGACTCAAGTCTCATACGGCATACGCTCATTGCATCCATTCATGTGCATTGTGACATGTAGGTTGGATCGAAGAACGTGGTGCAAGTCATCACCGACAACGCTTCAAATTGCCGTCGGATGGGGAAGTTGCTCGAGAAGGACTATCCCTCCATAGTATGGACGCCTTGTGCCTCCCATTGCATTGACTTGCTCATGGAGGATATGGGCAAGTTAGTGTGGATGAAGGAAGTAATGACCGAAGCTATCTCTATTGTTACCTTCTTCACCACAAAGGTGAAGGTGCTTGCCATGTTCCGCGAACATAGCAAGTTGGAATTGAAGAAGCCTTCATCTACACGCTTCGCCTACATGTGGCTCGTCTTGGAGCGCCTCCACGATGTGAAATCCTCCCTTCGCCAAACAGTGGTCTCCACAATGTGGAATGAGTGGGATGAGCGAGAATCGGCGGAGGCCAAAGCCATGCAACGGCTTTGCCTAAAGGAGGAGTTTTGGCAGTCGGTCCGCACTATTGTCATTGCGGTCACGCCCTTCTATAGGGTATTGCGGATGACCGACATGGAGGGAGCCACCATGGGCCTTCTTGTTCACTTCATGGGAGAGGCCATAGCAGAGTTACGCGTTTCTCCTTCCATCGACGAGGAGAAGCGCGATGGTATGTTGGCCATTGTAGAGAAGAGATGGAAGTGGATGCGAAGACCTATCCATGGTCTTGCCGCTTTATTGCATCCGGCTTACAAATCACCCGCCCTCTTCACCAACGTGGAGCTACTTGAAGCCCGAGATGCTTACTTGCCCAAAGCATTGCCGAAGGATCGCCATGGGAAGTTCCTTGAGGAGCTCATAAGCTACAATGACCAAAGGGGAGGAGCCGCGTTTGCATCTACTACCTGTTGGAAGAGGGAATCCCTTGTGAAGCCCCTCTTTTGGTGGGAGACATTTGGGTATGCGCTCTCAAGCCTCCAAAAGGTGGCTTTGAGAATCCTAGCTTAGGATTGCTCTTCAGGTGCATGTGAGAGGAACTGGAGTTCCTACTCACTTGTACACACGAAGTTACGTAATCGCTTGAGCACGCAACAGTTAGAGCGGCTAGTGTATTGCCGCGCTAACTTGCGCATGCTGCGCGCAATGCAAAAGATGGAATCAGCGAGACAGGTATAAGTTACAACTTATAAGTTATAAGTTATAAGCATTCAAATTTCAAACTTCAATGTTTATTGAAATTTGGAACCAAATTCTAATACATTGCTTGTCACTTGATCATTGTACAATGTAGGTGAATGTGGATGCATTCAAGCTCACAGGGGACACTCTTCAGAGTGTAAACAAAGTGCAGGATGAGGAGGAGGAGAGGATCTATGCAGAGATCTGTCGAGAGCTCTAGTCATTTGATCGACGACCTACTCGCACTCGTCGTGGGCGTGGAGGTAGTGGCAGAGGAGTGCAAGTAGGAAGCCGTGGATGCACGGTTCGTGGTGCTCCCAGGGACATAGTGCATACCTATGTGCGGCGTGGATCAGGTAGCTCCACACTCGCTCTTGCAGATGAGGATGCTCCCTTTGGCTTCTCACATGAGCTTAGAGAGCCCGAGTTCGATGATGAGGGCAACCTTCTTAGCGATGGCGACTTCGGCGAGGCCACTGATGTGTCCTCTTCTCATGAGGATGATTTCAGCGAGAGCTCTGATAGTGATGCCTTTGTCTAGTCTCTCCTTGGGCCTTGGCTCTAGCCTCTCTTTTTGTACTCGCGCCTAGCGCGCATGATCGCATCGCACCTCTATACTTATGTACTTTTGTTTGTCACTTCAAACTTGTTTAGTTGTTTTTAATGATATTTTGGTTTGAAACAACTTCTCTAGACTCTACCCTTCCAAATTGAAAATGTCTATGTTTGTAGGTGTTCTTTAATTTAAAAAACCGTATTTTATCGTACCGTATCCCAAAATTTCATATCGTACCGAATATTCCCGTACGGTATCGTACCGTACGGTATCGTATTTTCGTACCGTGACAACTATGCTCCTTATACATGCATGTTTCATCCAAAATGACATCATTGCTGCGTATAATCTTTCTATTCACTGGATCCTAAAGTCTATACCCCATTTCACCTCTGTCACCATATCCTAGGAATATGCATTTGTGAGACTTAGGATCAAGTTTGGTGCGCATTTCCCTGCGTATGTGCACGTACGCAACGCAACCAAACACTCTCAAGTGCTTGTAGGACGGAGGCTTCCCTGTCCATACTTCCTCTGGTACTTTCCCACCAAGCCTCGTGTTAGGTGACCTGTTTATAAGATGAACGGCTGTCATAACAGCTTCAACCCAAAAACCATAAGGTAACGCAGCATGTGACAACATAGAACGGACCTTCTCCTGAATGGTCCTGTTCATCCTCTCTGCTGTCCCGTTTTGTGGAGGATCATAAGGAGTATTCTTGATGCCTTTAGCATCACAAAAGTCTTGAAACTGTTTGGACATATACTCTCCACCATTGTCGGAACGCAAAGCCTTCAGTGTTTTGCCAGTTTGATTCTCAACATGAGCAACAAACTTCTGAAACACTGAGAATGTATCACTCTTCAAACGAAGAGGATAAACCCACACCTTGCGTGTGGCATCATCTATAAAAGACACAAAATATTTTGCCCCTCCCAAAGAAAGCTGAGGCATCTCACATACATCTGTATGCACAAGCTCTAACTGAGCATCTTTTTGTCCAAGAGCTTTCTTGTGGGGGCACTGGAGTTGCCTGCCATATATACAATGCTCACAAAACTGAAAACTTGAGAACTTTAGAGAAGACAAGTAACCAAAACGAGACAATTGCTCCATTCCTTTAACACTCAACCAGCTATGCCACATAGAGATTTCCGGCAGCTCGGTTGCATTTACATTAGCATGGTGACAAACACCAGCATGCATGAAGTAAAGAGTGTCCACCTTAGAGCCTCTGGCAACAACCAGTGAGCCCTTACTAATCTTCCACTTTCCACGACCAAATGTGGTAACATAATCAGCATCATCAAGCTGTCCAGTAGAAAGCAGGTTCTTCTTGATCTCAGGCACATGCCTGACATCATGGAGCATAAGCTGTGAGCCATCTGAAAACACAAGCCTCACATCACCTTTTCTAAGAATCTTGCATGCATGGTTGTCACCCAAATAAACTACTCCTTCATTGCCAGCAGTATCTTGCATGCATGGTTGTCACCCAAATAAACTACTCCTTCATTGACTTCTTCAATCTTGACTCCACTTTTGCCCTTTGGCTTTGCATCTTTGTCTTTGTCTTTTCCTTTGCCCTTTTCCTTTTGATCATTCTTCCATTTGTAGCATTGCTTTTTGAGATGTCCCTTGCCACAATAATGGCATTCCAAGTCCTTTTTGGAGCGGGACTTGCTCCTTCCCCGTTCTTGGCTTTTACCCCTTTGCTGGGATCTCCCACGTGCATTCATTGCATTGGACTTTCCAACAGAATTGTTCTTCCTGTTCATCTCTTCTTGAAGAAGAGCACCCTCCACATCTGCATATGACAACATAGCATTTGAATTGCTAGTGGCTGTCCTGAATGTGTCCCAACTCTCTGGCAAAGTGCATAAGAGAAAGGTGGCTTTGAACTCATCGTCCATTGCCAACTTTTGATTGATAACCTGGCTGACAACACCATTAAACTCATTTAGATGGGCTGTCATAGATGCCCCTTCCTTCATTTGAAGACCTATGAGTCACCTTCATGAGGAAGAGGGTCATACTACGGGGTTTAGAGGGAGCTCCTATTTTCTTGGATGATGATCTCACGAGGATGCAGCTTGAGCATAGGAGAACTTGCATGCCACGAGTCTTACACGCGAGGAGAGAAGGCAAGAAGGCCTTCTATCGAGATGGTCGGGTCATCATTGATGGCCGGCCCATGGATTAGCGGTTTGGGATCTATGGGACACAGACCAGGCCACTGACAGAGATACACATGGCAGTATGGAACTGTAATGGTTCACTATGGGTGCAACCTGGACGACTGGAGCATGTTATGGTGGGGAGAGACATCATACTTCTGACAGAGACACATCAGAGCCCAGAGAGAGGGCTACCTCGAGTAGAGGGATTCTAGTGGGAGTCAGCATACAGGAGGACCACACGCCAAGGTACCTCGAGAGGGTCGGGGGGAGTAGCAGTCCTATTTAGGCGGGAGCTACAGGGGAGACTGAGAGTGGTAGCACAGGATCCAGAGGCCAGATACATGTGGATCAGCTTACAGCTCTCACAGGACACGGTTATATACATAGCTCTATGTTACTTTTCTCCATCAGGATCCTCCTATGCCATTACAGAGGACATGCCACAGGACGAGGAGACAGGAGCCTCGCCATACACTTGTCTGTCAGAGGAGATTATGCACTATTCTACACTAGGGGAAGTATTTCTTACGGGCGACTTTAATGCCCACACACAGAGAAGACAGTGTGAGGTGTATGACTATGATGACATGGAGATCCTCCACCCTGTGGATCCAGAGGAGATAGGGGCTAGTCGGGCATCAGAGGACACTGGACCAGACAGAGGACATTATGGGGACCACTTACTAGAGTTGGGAACCAGGCATCGTCTCGTTATTTATAACGGGATGCTACAGTGGCCGGATCAGGAGGGCTGACATGCTTCCCACATGGGGGTCATACACGGACCGGAGGCACGGTGGTAGACTACATTATGGGGTCTTTGGAGGCATCACAGCTTGTCACCTCATTCTCCATTTCACCTCGTCCTATTGGGGTAGATCATACATACTTGGCATTTTCACTAGCCGGATCACCAATATCACCAGCCCCCCACATACCGACGCCACACACTACCATCTACTTCACACATGACATGGCAGACATATACACTGGCAGAGTAGAGGATGGGCTCCTACTCATGGATCCCCTGGCACCTATGGATACCATTACAGCCCAGCTGGCATCACTCCTACACACGGCTGCATTACAGAGCTTCCCACATCGTGTACACTTAGGAGAGCCTGCGAGACCTGGGACTATGCCCCAGAACAGATGGTATGATGACGAGTGCAGAGCCCTATACTCACGGCTCCGCATACAGAGAGCCTTGGGAGCCATCACAGAGCGGGAGTCGAGGAGAGAGATGAGGAGACTTACTCGCCGCAAAAGGCGGGCCTTCGCAGAGATACAGGAGCTAGAGATCTTTCATTTCTTCATGAGTAGAGATAGCCCTGTCTCATGGCAGCACTTCAGAGAGCCCCGGACCCCGACACCTATTGCAGACCCACAGACATGGCACACATATGCAGAGGGCCTATACCATGCCCCACAACAGCCATCTATACCTCAGCCACAGGAACCTCGACCTACCACAGCTAGCTTCTTTACCCACTTGATGGTACAGGAAGCTATCCGCCGCCTACAGCATGGACAGGCCGCCGACCATATGGGCCTGCAGGAGGGTGAGCATCTCATATATGCAGTAGATTCTTTAGCTCCTTTTCTTGCACACCTGTTTAACAGGGCACTAGCAGAGGGTTTGCCTGCGGAGTGGACGATGCACACCATTGTGCCGATTCACAAAACAGGGGATATGCTCGATCCGAGCAACTACAGGACGGTTATGGTTGGCCACGTGCTGGCCAAACTCTATGGTGCAGTGCTGGAGCAAGAGCTTAGCTTATATGCTGAGCGAGCAGGTTTACGCTCATCAGGGCAGGCAGGCTTCAGGAGAGCTTTCTCTACCACTCACCATGTATTCACTTTGAGATGTATGATTGATCAGGCCAGAGTGAGGAAGAGAAAGCTCTATTGCTGCTTTGTGGATTTCTGCAAGGCATTTGACACAGTACCACGAGAGAGGCTCTTTCAGCGCCTGCAGTCTCTTGGCATACAAGCAGATATGACATGGGGCATCTATGCATTATATGAGCAGGTTTTTGGGCAAGTTAGCTGTCCAGGAGGTATGTCCGAGACTATTGCTAGCACCATTGGTGTGAAGCAAGGATGCCCACTTTCCCCCACGCTATTTGGGTTATACATTGATGAGGTGGCTGACTTCATTACACGGGGAGGCAGAGATGGAGTTGATTTAGCAGGTACCTCAGTACATATTATGCTCTATGCTGATGATATTGTATTAGTGTTTGAGTCTCCAGGTGGTCTACAGCAGCATCTACATGCACTCGATGATTTCTGCACACAAAGGGGTCTTACTGTGAACCTTGGGAAAACCAAGGTTATGGTCTTTCATACATCGAGACAGGGCAGGAGTCAGCTGACATTCACTCTCGTAGGATGCCAGGTGGAGGTGGTGACATCATACGTGTACCTAGTGGTTACCTTCTCTGCAGCAACCACACGCTTCACCATGGGTTCAGCAGCCAGAGCTAGATTGACACGGGGATATGCAGCATTGGCTATGCTAGAGAGACAGTGCCACCAGGCGCATTTTCAGGAGCCCCGGACGAAGGGGTGGCTATTTGACACATTAGTCACACCGGCATTGATGTATGGAGCAGCGGTATGGGCGCCACGCCTTGCTACCCATTGGTGGACACAGATAGAGAGACCACAGGCCCTCATGATGGCACGCATGATACGCAGCAAACCGTCAGTACCTCATGACATTATCCGAGCAGAGTTTGTTGCGCCTCCTATGATGGTAGAGGCCATATTTCAGACTATATGCCTGCTAGACAGATTCAGAGAGATGCCACAGGACAGATTGTCATACAGAGCTTTTGAGGCATCTAGACAGCTGGCTGAGGCAGGAGACAGAGGATCATGGTATGCACAGGTCACACATTGGTTCTCACAGCATGGCCTAGACATGGATCATCTACCACCATTCCAGTATGACAGGGATGCACCACATATCCCTCTCTCATAGTGAGAGGAACAGAGTATTGAGACAGGATCTATGGCAGCTCTATACACAAGAGACATGGATATCGCCTACACAGCCTCTTCCACCGAAGATGCTATACTACAAAGATCATTTCATGAGTATCACTGATGATGGATTTATAGAGAGGCCTAGATACATGGAGGGCTTTTTACCACACGGCTCCCGAGTGGCTATCGGTCAGCTCAGAGTTTCATCACCCCGATTGGAGATTGAGACTGGCAGAGTAGCACGGATCCCCCGAGAGGAGAGGGTATGCAGATTGTGTAGAGAGGAGGTGGAGAGTGAGGAGCATTATATATGCAGATGCAGAGCATATACAGCCATCAGAGAAAGATATCCCATTTTATTCAGAGAGCCACATTCCCTACGCCAGATCTTTGAGGCAGCAGACCAGCGCATACTGGGGAGATACATTCTAGACATACAGCGCCACAGAGAGACGTTATTACAGGCTCAGACAACTCCAGAGGGGGGGGCGACAGACACAGATTACTACATTTTTCCAGAGATCCATCCCCCTCCCAGCCCCTACACGGCAAGGAATTACTCTCCAGAGAGCAGAGACACTTAGAGCCCGCAGGAGACAAAGGACACCTGGCTTTCGGACACCACGCCTATACCAAAGAGAGATGACAGAGATCAGAGCTCAGTTTCATAGAGAGGGTGCGGAGCGACTGGCTCGCTTCAGAGCACACCCAGGCATGTTCTTCAGGGAGCTTTGGACACCCCCTTCATTGATGTATACCATTTTATACCCCCAGTATGGTACAAGATGGAGCTAGCTAGGTTGCATATCATGATTGTATACTCCATGCATATAGCTTTGCATTCTCCTAGTAGTAGAGCTCCATCCCCTGCACACCCAGATTCAGCTTTTTTGTTCAATACTTTTTCATTTTGTTGGGATGACAGAGGATACCCCATACAGGTACTCCGATTTGTCTCATAGGCCGAGTTCGGTCTTTTGGAAGACGTTAATAAAATCTTTCTTTTCTCTCTCTCTCTCTCTCTCTCTCTCTCTCTCTCTCTCTCTCTCTCTCTCTCTCTCTCTTCATGTTTGCGTTTTGCATCAGCATGTTTCCAGCAGTGTTTAGGGCTGAAAGAAGACCACCAGAGCTTCCGCGTGTTACAAGAAGTTGGAGCACAAAGTGCAGCAGAGGCTAGTGTGGACTTGCAGCAGGGCATGGAAGGATGTGGTTGTGCTGTCGACTGCTTGCAAAGGTGGTCGGCTGGACCTCATCAGAGGTGGGCTGGACCAGATCAGAGGCGGCTGGTCCAAATCAGAAAATGCTGCATTTTTTATGGAATATATTCCACGACTGCTGGCCGACTATTCTCGACTTATCCCAAGGCCTATAAATAGGCACATATGCTCATTGTAAGAGTCATTCATTCCTTTATAGAGTGGATCCTTAGGGTCCTTAGAGTAGGGCAGATTTTGGGTGATGTTCACCTTTTGTATGAGGCAACCTAGGGCTATAGAAAAGTACCTTTTTGTACTATATGATATATACTGAATTTCCAGCCATATCTCTCTCTCTCTACTCTCTCTTCATGTCTACGTTTTGCATCAGCATGTTTCCAGTAGTTTTTAGGGCTGAAAGAAGACTCCCAGAGCTTCCGCATGTTACATTGGTATCAGAGCATCAAGCTCAGCAAAGCTAAACACTGAATCAGTCCCATATGATGGTGTACAGGTCCAAGGTACAAGAAAGTACACGGATACAAAGCCCAAGGCAAGGAGCACAGAATCGGGAAGAGCTCCCAGGAGGTTTGTTGGTGGTGTTCCACAAAGCCACAAGGGATGGCAGTCCTGTGAGCCAGATAGGTTCTCGGGCAACGGTCCCAAGGGAGGATTATCCTCCAAGGGGTGATGTGAGAGTGGAGTGAACAAATGCATAGATCTTATTCAGAGTCAGAGTGGTTTTGGAGACCGGGCCGAGTTTTCAATGAAAAGGGTTGCCAGAGATGGATGGATGACAGAGGGACTCCAGGAATAGAGTGGGATGATGACAGTAATCCAAGAACAGGTTGGAATCTCGTCATCAAGTTTAGCAAAGGGGGATGTCATGTGCATAAAATGCCATGGACATTCTCAGATGCTAATCCAGAAGGGGCAACCAAGAAGGGACCAAATCAATGTGATGGTCCTCAAGGCGAGAGGGTGGGAGACTGGGCGGGAGATCGTCCCTAAGCGCATAATGTCCTAATGTCTAGATAGGAGGTCTGCTAACTGAGGGACTGAAGATGTAGGGAGGGGCTGTTTGAGCACGAACATAAAGGAGTGCTTCTACTCCCTTGCGGATAGCTCGTCTGGCCTGGAGATGCGAAATCAATGGGATGCCAAGAATGCTTCTATCCCCACCACGAATCATGGCAGGCTCAGGAAAACCTTTACAAATAGTAAAAGTGTCTTGCCCCAAATCGGGAATAGGCTCATATTGACGGAACCACTGAATTCCTAAGATCATGTCACACCCCAACAGAGGTGAGACGATGAAATCTCGTTGAAATGAGGCCTTCTGAACTTCAAAGGCAAATTGCTGTGCCTTCTGGGAAATGTGGGTGCGAAGATCAGGTGTAAACCCATCCACATCCAGATGATATGGGACTAATGTACAGTTCAATTTATTAGCCAACTGGGGAGAGATGGCGTCTTCGGAACTACCCATATCGAAAAGGGCTACAAACTGTCGGCCCTGCGCAGAGCCATAAGCTCGGATGAGGCTCTTTTGAGCAGCATCGCTCTCACTCTCTTGCTTAGCATCAAATACCACGGATGGCATAGGATGCATAGAAGGTAAAAGTTGAACTGCATTTGAGGTAGTAGGCAGGGCTGGAGGAGCTAGGGAGGTTGTGGCAACTGTGGCAGAAGGAGCTTTGGCGGCTTGTGCCGCTTGCCATTTGTGGCAATCCTTCTTACCATGCCCTATAATATGACAAAAAAAACATCTATTTTCTGACTGGTACTTCCTTTGCTCCTCTGGAGAAAGATAACCTCCAATTCATCAGGGGTTTTCTTAGATTCTTTATCTTTCTTACCCCCTGAACTGGAGCTATTACTACCGTCCTTCGTAGCATCTTTAGAAGAAGCGTTACCTTTCCCTGTCTGTGCAGCTCATTGCTACTGCTGGGGTTTGGTACTAGATGGAGATGACTGCTTGGGCTTGCCCCCGTTGAGCTTCATTTCTTCATTCTGATGAGCGAGAGTCAGAGCTCGGTCATATGTACTTGGTTCAAAGTTACGAATTGTGAACCGAATGTTAAGAGTCCAATCCACAAATGAATTGCTCCATCTTGGCCTGCTCAAATAACCCTAACTGCTGTGCTAAAGTAATAACCTTACCGAAAAACTGAAGCACTGGGAATCCGTTCTATTCAAGTCCATAGAGCTCGTCTTTCAGACCGGTCATGTACTGGAGCGGGAGAAATCTGGTCTTCAGGTCATGGACAAAGATGTCCCAGTCAAAGGCTGTGACACTTGTGGCCTGGTCTGTATGAATACTAGACCAATGCTGCCACCAAGTGACTGCCTCACCAATGAGATGGGGAGCCGCTAAGTGGACTTTATCTTGTGGGTCTGTGATCCTGGCTAATGGAAAATGAGCATTAAACTGATGAATAAATTGATTAACTAATGAATGATCACACTTACAATCATGCTTACTGAAGTTTGGTTGACTACGAATGACGGTGGTTGATGCTGCTGCGGACTGTTGGCTGGTGACACCTATGATTGGGGAGACTGAGGAAAGGCTACTGATACCTCAAGTGTATAGCCTCCTTTTCCCGTTGGTGCTCCAGTAACATACGTTCTCGATCAAGCTCACGTTGGTGTTCCCGAGCGGCGAGTTCAGCCTGACGCCGGTCTTCGTCGATCCTACGTTGGGCTTCCTCATAGTCTCGTCTTTCTGCTTTTTCTCTTTTCCTTCGGGCCTCATCCTCTCTCCTTTGTTGTTCCATCTAAAAGAAGAGGGAGATGTAGTCGGGTGCTGTTGGAGGTGTTGAAGGACGTGCTGCTGCTGCCTCCAAGAGTTGGAGACGCTCCATGAGCAACTGGTTCTGAGCTCTAAGAAGAGCTATGGTGTCTGCTGTAGGCGGAAGAACATGGTCTCCTTCCAGGGAGACGTCTTCCGGCTGATGAGTACTCTCTTCTGTAGACATGATGCTGAAGGCGGTGGTCGGCCGGAACGCAATCTAACCATCCAAGGATGCCCCCACGCTAGGATACAGTGTGTGTGGACAATCTGAATCTGATACCAATGTGATATGTAGCGGAAGTCTTTGTATTGGAAGATCTTGTCACACAAATGCTCACACCGTCTTCTGTATCCTGAGTTTCGTGAGTTTAGCAATCCACTTTAATACTTCAAACTTTAAAGAGATGAGAGAGAGATATATGAGAACTGTACACCAGATTGGGTCCCGAATTACCCACTGAAGGGCCCCCTATCCTGATAACGAGATAGTATTTGCTTTATTTCTTTAGAGAGAATGACTGTGGACTGTAGATAAGCCAAACGCAAGATCTCGGAAGATCGGAAGCCTGGCTGAACTTTACACGGCTGTAGAAACACCTTGATGAACTGATCTCGAGCCTATGCACTCTTCCCAAGGGCATGAGGAAGGGACTGCACACCTGAGGCTGAGAAAAGAAGGCGATGGACTGTTCTAAGCTATGTTAGAATGCTGTAAATGCTTATGAATGCTATGTTACCTTTACCAGATGGCTGGTGTATGGGATACTGATGTATACTGATGAATCAAGGCTGGAACTGCTGGAAAACTGCAAACGCAGGGCTGTAGACCTGATTACTGGTGTAGGACTGATGCTGGACTGAAATGCAGACTGTAGGGGCTGCTGTGTACAGGCCGGCTGCTGGATATGCAGAAAACGCAGGTGTACTTGCTGGATATGCAGAAACACAGGTGTACCTGCTGGTTATGCCCTGTGTATGACTGTATGGCTGCGTTGAAGAACTGTGGGCTGCTATACTGCTGCGCTAAAGACTGTGGATGGCTGAAGGCAAAACACAGATGCTCATAGGGTTGGAGAAGCAAAACTCAAGTACTCCAAGGCTAGATGAGGCTAGTCTAGTGCTAAAGGCAAGGGTACTCCTAGGGCTGAGGAGGAAAGCTCTTAGCACACTGAAGACTGAATGAGAAACTAAGCCCTATGCAAGCCTATTTATACTAACTAGAGGCTGGTCAAGTTGGCTGGTCATTTATTTAATAAAGTTTATATTTATAAATGACAATAAATGCTAAATAAATACCAAAAAATATGGGAAAAATACCATATATGTAACACGCGGAAGCTCTGGGAGTCTTCTTTCAGCCCTAAACACTACTAGAAACCATCTGATACAAAACGCAGATATGGAGAGAGAGTAGAGAGAGAGAGATGTGCTGGAAATTCAGTATATTACTATAGTACAAAAAGGGTACTCTGTCCACAGCCATAGGCTGCCTGAAGAAAAGGTGATAACACCCAAAATTCTATCCCCCTATGGGACTCCTAATGACTCAAATCCCTAAAGGATTGAATGGTCTTTACAATGAGCATATGTGCCTATTTATAGGCCTTGGAACAAATGTAGAACTGGCCGACGGCCAGCAGTCATAGGGAAAAATCCATACAAAACCTGCGTTTTCTGATCTGGACCAGCCGCCTCTCATCTGGTCCAGCCGACCAGATGAGAGCTCAACCACATCCTTCCATTCCCCTGCTACAAGTCCACACTGGCCTCTGCTGCACCAAATGCTCCTAAATCCTAGTTCTACTGATCTTTTACTGGCTGCCCCCTTCTGGATTAGCCCTGAGAAGGTACATGGCATTGATCATGCACATGACAAGATAAATCCTAGTAAATTCCCTAAGACTTCTAGGATGTCCTAAATGATGCACAGGCATGTTTAGGGCTGAAAGAAGACTCCCAGAGCTTCCGCATGTTACATGCGATAACCCGAGAGTAGCTACGAGAATTGCCACTGTCAAATCCCCACGGATCCCCTCGTGATCGATCTTGGTTCGAAACTCGAATCCTGCAAACAAACGAACAACAAACAAGCAAGGGGGTGCAGGCCTGACTCACCTCCCAACCATGACAGCCGTGGGCGAGCCCACAGTCTTGGCTGTCCCCACCGAGCCACGAGCTGAGCTAACTAGGTTGACGTACCGACCAATCTCCTCCTCGGGACGTCCCATACCGCCGCGAAGCTACCCTCGCGGGCCTCGAGATTGCTGCCGGCCTCGGCTGCATAAAGCAGGTGCACATCTGCACTAGATCCAGGCTCCAAGACCATAGAGCTCTCACAAACTCGCGAGACTCTCTACAATACAATAACTAACCTTGGCCACCCTTTTATAGGCTCTTGGCCAGTCATCGGGCGTCTACACTTGGCCGCCCGCCCGTCCATACTTGGGTGCCCGCCCGTTAGTATATCCCTAACTCAACTCATCAATCAGCCTGCCTAGTTCCAAGCTTCCCCAAGCCTCGAAACTAGTCTTGCATGCGTATAGCACACGGTAGATACCCACTGTGCACATGACATACTCCCCTTCCTCTAAGAGCTCACTCCTGAGCTCACTAAAAAGCCAGGGTAATCTCTCTGAAGAGAAGTCAATGTCTCCCATGTAGCGTCCTCCTCAACACGATCCTTCCACTTGATCTTGTATTCCGTGATAAGCGTATGACGCAATCTTCGTTCACGAAATCCAAGAATCTTTTCAGGTTCGTGCGGAACAAATGTCATGTCCTGGACATCTATAATTTCTTGAGGAGTAACTAACTGATCTGCTCCACCCAGTACTTCCTTAAGTCTACTGACATGAAATACAGGATGAACTTTCACATGAGAAGGCAAATCCAATTCATATGCAACTGAACCAATCTGTCGTGTAACACGAAATGGTCCACAGTATCTAGGGGATAATTTCGGAGATCTACCTGTTCGTAGAGTCTCGGAATCTTTCGGAACTCGCAAATACACCATCGTTCCTTCAGAGAACTCTCTAGGTGAACGATGTCTATTAGAATAAAACCTGTCGCGGTCTTGAGCACTTCTAATAGATTCCTTTGCAACTTGTAACATTTCCTGCATATCTTGCAAAAAATTACGTGCTGCATCATGCTGAAGTCCTGAGAATCCTACTGTGACAGGTGATCTTGGTCGAAAACCATACATAAGCATGAAAGGACTAAACCCTGTACTCGTATGCTTAGTACTGTTATATGCAAATTCTAACATAGGAAGATAATCCTCCCATGAACTTTGTCTTTTGGATACATATGCTCGAAGCATATCCTCCAAAATCTGATTCACTCTTTCAGTCTGGCCATCAGATTGAGGATGATCTGAGGAACTCAAATTCAAAGTTGTTTCCAACTTCTCGAAAACAAGTTTCCAAAAATCACTCGTAAACTTAGAGTCCCTGTCACTGACTATGTCCTTCGGTAACCCGTACAGTCTAAACAATTGCTCGATAAACTGCCGAGCTAATTGCGTAGCTGTAATATTCTTCCGGGTCGGTAAAAATCTAGCCATCTTTGTCAAGCGATCTACCACAACCCAAATAGAATCGTGGCCTTGATGTGTTCTTGGCAATCCGGTAATAAAATCCATGGAAATACTTTCCCATTTATTACCTGGGATTTGCAAAGGATGCAACAGCGTTCAGCTTTATTTGCCTGACAAATCTGACACTTGAGAACATAATCTTCTACATACCCTTTCATCTTCGGCCAATAAAAAGTGTGTTTCACTAATGATAGTGTCCTGTGTACCCCAGGGTGTCCAGCAAAAGGGGCGTCGTGACACTCCCTCAGAATCTTGGACCTTATGTCCGGGATCTGTGGTACACAAATTTTGTCATTACGGAACAGTAAACCATTCCGAATCATCCACTGACCTCCTGCAGCCTGAATGGTAGACTGCTCAGTCACCGAGTCTTGGTCAATCAATGAGCTCCCGTCCTGGATCTTCTGCCAAAATGGACCAAAACAACTATCAGTCCTGCAAAGCCCTCTCAATGACTGAAATAAGTCAGTAGAAATCTCGGTGAACGACAAAGTATTCACCTTTCTAATCCGACTAAGCGCATCTGCAATATTATTCATGGACCCTTTTCGATAACGGATCTCAAAATCAAAATCTTGCATTAACTCTGCCCAACGAGCTTTCCTGCCTCTCAAATCATCCGCATCACACACATACTTGATTGACTGATGATCAGTCAATACCACAAACTTGGAGCCATATAAATAATGTCTCCAAACCTTGAGAGCATGAATCACAGCATAAAGCTCCTTCTCAAGGGTTGGCCAACAAGATTGAGTGTCGTCTAGCTTTTTACTTTCAAAAGCAACCGGTCTACCATCTTGAAATAAAGCAGCCCCGATAGCATAGTCACTGGCATCAGTTTCAAGAACATAAGGCCGACTAGGATCAGGTAATGCTAAGATAGGTGCTTCCTTGACTTTATCTTTCAAAAGTCTGAAGGCCATATCCAAATCGTTATTCCAAGTGATAGGTTGATTGGACTTACGTCCACGACCTTTCAATAAGTCGGTCATCGGTAGTGTGAGCTGAGAGTACTCCCGTACAGATTTCCGAAGAAAAACTACAAAACCGAGAAAAGAACGAAGTTGTTTCACTGTTCGTGGTATGGGCCAGTCCAAAACCTTCTAAACTCGGTCATAGTCAATGCTCAATCCATCTCTAGTGATCTTGTGTCCCAAGTAAATGATGTCGGTCAAGAGTACGGCTATATATTAAAATATCATCCAGGAACACCACCACAAATTTCCCCAAATGTTCACGAAAAAGATCGTTCATCATTTGTTGGAAAGTGGCTGGAGCATTGGTTAACCCAAAAGGTAATACGAGAAACTCGTAATGGCCATACCTAGTCCGAAAGGCGGTTCTTTCTACATGCCTTTCATGAATACCTATCTGGTGATAGCCAGTACGTAAATCTATCTTCGTGAAATATTTCGCTCCTGCTAACCGGTCAATTAGGTCATCTGATCTAGGGAGAGGATAACGGTTCTTAATAGTCAACTTGTTCAATCTTTTGTAATCTATACACATTCTCCCCAACACCCTCTTCAATTTGAGCACCTCGATCAAACAAAGGTTAGGACCGCTGAGGACCACACAAGCCGAGCTCTAATACCATGTCAAAGTCACACAATAACAATATGCACACCACCCTAGGACACTGAGCAACGTCGATGGCTGGGCTCCCATCTCCTAGCCGTTGCTCCCTCCCCAAAAGCCCGGCCGGAGGAAATATCTATGACAAGGTGCCACCACACCCTATATATGGCTGTTCGACTTCCCATGCTCTTGCATATGGGATAATCCACCACAACTTCTAGTCATGCGATAACTTGAGAGTAGCTACGAGAATTAGCAAGGCCAAACATTGCTAAGCATGGTGAGTACTCAACCTTAACATCACTGGTGCTAGACAAACTGGGCAAAGTACGGTTAAAGCATGGTGCAAACTAGAGATCGTCACTGATGCTTGTACTTCTCATCATTAACCGTTGTTAGAGCAAGGTAGCCAAGACACCATACACATCTTACATCATTATTGACAACCATAGGAAGCTGGATGCTCAATGATGCTAGACATCAATCATTGTTGAAGTGTCATTAACATTGTTCACATCTACATCATCATCGATACTACATGTATACATCATACTTAATACTGAGCAGTAACCATTGTTAAAGCATCATTGATTTCGTTCACATTATCATTATTTTTGCCCACAACAAGATTACCATTATTCAAGCATGGTGGTGAATAACGCATACATCGTTGACATCATATCCCTGTGTGTGACATATCCAAGCATGATGGACCATGGTGGCCAACAATGGGAGAGCAATAACCATTGTTAAAGCATCATTGATCTTAATCGCATTATCATTATTTTAGGACACAACGAGATTACCATTATTCAAGCATGGTGGTGAATAACGCATACATCGTTGACATCATATCCCCGTGTGTGACATATCCAAGCATGATGGACCATGGTGGCCAACAATGGGAGCTCATCAGCAACTTAGCAACTTTTTCACGCCTTGCATGCTTGCTAAAGCAAGACCATTGATGAGTGACTACCCCACCTATGGAGATCATCCAAGCCACATGGGTGGATCTCATTCACACAGAGTGGCCAATTCGAACGCTTGCTCGACAAGTCGGAGTGCATGCAACAAAGGCAAGAAGCATTCATTCGCAGTTGGACCCAACAAAAACTTCCTTTCTAGGTACGGAGGAGAAGTATGGCTTTTCCCTCCTTCCCCTCTGATGTAACCTCCCTCCAAGAGCGGCCAAGCATGGAGGGATCTCCCCCTTTCATGTATTTTGTATATATTGACTACCTTTTTACAGTGTTTGTACTCTGCCGCTCTGGCAAGCTTGTTCTTTAACTAATGAAATTATCTTTTTTTTTTGGGGGGGGGGGGGGGGAATTTATGCTCATCGTCCACATCATTCGTGACACTACTGGACACGAAGGGGCGACACTCGTCCATATCATCGATGGGGCAACAAGGGCTAATAAGTACTCCATAGAAAGCCTCACCTTCCCAAAATGCAACAAAGTCCATTATGAACCCATCATTTGATTGCCGTACACAAACTAAAACAAAACGAAGCCCGTACACCCATCATAGGGTTACGTTGCCGTACACAAGCTAAACACAGAGGCTCGATTGCCGTACACAGCCTGGATAAGGAGGCACATGATGCTGACCTTGCTTGGTGAGAAGCTTGACGATCTGCTGGTTGGAGGGGACGTTGAGGTAGTCGCCTCTGTACTGGCGGTACATGGAGGATCGGCGGCGTACCTTCATGCCCATGAAGGGTTCCTGGGTTTCTGTGTTCTTGCTGGGCTGAGGCCGGATCCGCTCCACCTCCTCTTCCTCCTGCTTGGCTAGCTCTGACTCCTCCTTGCGAGGCTCCTGGATGACCACGCGCCTTGTGGCTCTCCTGTCCATATCACAGAACACACACAATACCAAGGATAGTAAACATTTTGTTCTTGGTGCCTATCACACCATTTTATTCATAAACTTCAGGACTGATTATTAATGACCTTTGCTTAGGGGTGCTTCAACGTTTGCTTAGGCCCATTTACACATCGCCATACCCCTGCCTGCCCATGCTGATGTGGTAGGGGTATCCACCGTCCATAATTCATGGGCAGGCAATCTCCCCTACCCATACATGGGCAATGGGGTATGTGTAACGGGCCTTAGGGGTGCTTCATATGGCATTCTCCCTTGTGGCCCCACCCCATATGCCCTTCTGTAGCTTTTGCATTCTTGAACCCAAGTATCAACCCATCCCTAATCAATGCTGGACACCTTCTCTAACTATGGCTCCTTCTTGGTGGCATATTGATTTTGGGACATTCTGACCTTGGAGGACGACCCAATCACTAAATATGTATAAACATAACATTCAAATGTGTACTCTTGCCTATTTCAAGACGATGCATGCATTCATCTTTTATATATGCCTAGATGGTATTTGTTGGTGGCCCTCTTGTTGCCAGCAAGGCTTGTAATTTGGCTTTAAATATTTTTTAAAGGATTTTGTACTCCAATGTGTCAAAGTGCTTTTAACTAACGCCGTGCTGAAATTGCTAGAGTTTGGCAAACCCTTTGAGGGTATTATACATGTAAGTGGATTTGTAATTGGGGGAATTCTTATTCAAGACGGCCCCGACTTGTGGCTTATTTACGAGTCTCAAAAGTTGAAGCCTCATGAGGGAAATTATACAAATCATGACCTTGAACTTTTAGTTGTTACTTGTGCATTGAAATTATTGAGGCACTACTTGCTTGGTTAGAGATTCACTCTAGTGACATATCATAAAAGTCTAAAATGGATTTTTACCCAAAAGGATCCCAACATGTATCAAAGCAGATAGATGCAAACTTTGCAAGAGTTTGACTTTGAGATAAAGTAGTACAAGCTTGGGAAGGAGAATGTGCTGACGCCCTTAGTTGCAAGGTTTCGTTTCTTTGTTAGCAATAACTATGCTTTCTAACCGTTAACTTATTGCTGAGATGATAGAGGAGATCAAGACATATCGCGATTATAGCTTTGTTGAAGCAGGAGAGCAAGACTTATTAAGAGTTAAGAAAAGTTGAGGGATATAGGTTTGAAGACAGTTATTTATATTTTAATAATAGTGTGTGTGTCCCTCAAAAGAGTGATTTCAAAAGAAGCATCGTAGTCAAAGCTCATGATAGCCTTATTCTTGGACATCTTGGATATATAAATACATTCATGGCAGTTAAGAGGAGCTACTTTTGGCCTTGGATTGAAAAGAGATGTATTAAATCATGTACAAAAATGCCTTACATGTTAAAAGATTAAAGCTGAAAGAGTGAAAATGCTTGGAAAGTTGCATTCCCTTGATATTCCACATATGAAATGGGAATGTATAAGTATGGACTCTATCGCTAGTCTACCATTAGTAAATGCAAGCTATGATTCTATATTTGTGGTTGATAGGTTGACATATTTGATTCTAGTAGAGAAGACCTTTACAGCATTGGATATAGCCAAGGTATTTTTGTGTGTGAAATATTTCGACTTCATGGATTTCCCCATAGAATCCTCAGTTTAAAAAATAAGGGATGCAAAGACATTGTAAGGTTTAATCCAATATTGACCTTAGTCTCGACTCCTAAGGTTACTAGAAAAGTTATAAGGACTCTCTATAAATTCAAGTAATCTCAAAGAACTAGATATTATTCATGGAATGGTATAGACCTCGCTTGGACTTTGCAGCTGGAGGATCTACAATTGGAGTTGCAACTCGAGGACTATGGAAGTCTCGTCGAACTTGCGATGGTTTACCAAATTATGGATGCATGAGTGATGCATGATTGTTTGATCGTGTTTTAATTATTTACTTTTGTATTCATTGTAAAAATGTTTACTATGGATGCCTGCGAAGGTATCACATGGATGTGTGGTTTGTCATGCAAATGTCACCTGAGTGGTGAGCCTTGTCACAAAGACGATCACCCAAGAACTTGACCCATCTCACTCAGACCTTGACCCATCTCAGTCAGACATGGGTGTGCTCCCAACACGATTGGTGCGATGGACAAGGGGCGGCTCTAATTGTTCTGGGCAAGGCATGATGGGCACTGGGATGTGGGCATCAGTATCATGTGGCTTCTACGATGACTAGTTGGCTAGTGCGTTCTTGCCTTGGGAGTGGTATGGCTATGAGAAGTGGCTCCCTGCATTTTGGCACAACTTTTGAATTTAGATGTGAGACTTGTGCGCAGCATAGTGGTATGGGAGTGTTGTGCATACTTTCCTAATTTGAGGAGCACGTCATAGTGTGTGGAGATATGGATGGATTTTGCAGTGATCTATAGGGATTTATGAAGATACATTTATATAATATTTTTTTATATATAATATTTTTTATGATATTATTTTTTTATATAATACATTTATATAATATTTTTTATAATGATGTATTGGACATATTTATAATTTTAAGTTAAATCTTTTCATTAAATTTTATATTTAATTTTTTAAAACAGTGGAGTGCATGTGTGAGCTCTATTTTTCACTTAAGTATGTATACGCAATGAAAAAGAAAAATTCAATTTTATGGGTTGTGAATTTGCACAGCTCCATAGGGCCAGTGGAGGGGTGGTAGGCTAACCCATGGAATTGGATGGGGTTAGGCTAAGTCTATGGAACTAGTCAAAGTTGATAAAGGATTTAAGCATTGGAAAAGTAAGTGGCCAGGTGGATCTGAATTATATATGATTTCTAAACCTAGAGACCAAACTTGATTATAAACTTAGGAACTTGGGAAAAATCTAGGAATTACCTTTAGATTGTAGAGTCTTTAGTAAAATTAAGATAGAATTATTCCCTTTGTAATTGAGGAATTTGGAAAAATCCTTTAGATTGTAGTCTTTAGTAGAATTAAGATAGAATTATTCCCTTTATAATTGAGGAATAAGATGTCACGTTGGGCCCAGGGGCGCCACTGATGCCTCTTATTTGTAAGAATTATTAAGGGACATTTTTACTTGGAGGAATTGTACTCAATTCATACTGAAATGTCTATTCCAATTAGCTATATTGGGAAAGTTGTGCGATAGGAAATTTATGTATGGAGGCCCTGTGAGTGAGTTTGTTATGGTTTCTCTTTTAGGACGGGGTAGGCATCTCACAACAAGGGAAGAAAAACTCAAAGAGCTCACCGAGCCTCAAGAGGAAGATTTGTAGAGGTAAGTGCCAAAGTAATTCAAGTCCTACAACATCAAGGATAGAGTGGTACACAGCAAGAAACCTGGATGGAGAGCAACATCCCTCATATGATGGTCCTGTAAAGGTGAAGGAAATAAACCTTTGTTGGCCTAGGTGAATAACCTAAGCCAAGAACCTCACCTGTGTGAGCAAGAAGGAGAATTGATTGCCTTGCTCACGGAATTTCAATATGTTTTCATATGGAAATACACTAATGAAGCGAATTCCTTTGGAAGTGGTGAAACACACCATCTCTTTACACAATGGCATGAAACCATCTCTTTACACGAAGGCATGAAACCATCCAAATAGAGAGCCTACCACATGAATCCCAAGTATGGTCAAATGGTCAAGATAAGCTCATTAACAAAGGATTTGTGTATGAGATCAAGCAACGAAGTGGGTGTCACCGATAGTGATCATTCCCAAAAAAAAAGAAAGGAAAGCTTAGAGTGTACATTAACCTCAAAAAGTTTAAGTTCACAAATCACTACCCTTTGCCCTATATAGACCATATGCTGAAAAGATTGGTCAGAGCAGAATCTTACACCTTCTTGGATTGTTTCTCAAGCTACAACCAAGTGAGATGATTAACCCAACCAACCAATATAAGTTTGCTATAGAATGGAAAACTTACATGTATCGCGTCATACCATTTGGCTTAACCAATGCTGCCCCTACCACCTTCCAACACTTGATGGGTAGTATAACCTTTAAGGATCTCCTTCAAAAGATTGTGGAGATATTCATCAATAGTCTATGCATGCACTCCAAGTGGAAAGCATCTTGCTCATCTTCAACTAGTCTTCAAAAGGTCCAAACTCTACTGCATCTCGTTAAACCCACTCAAATGTCAATTATGGGCTAAACATGGCGTCATTCTTGGGCACATCATCTTTGAGAACATCTCTAAGAATGGAATCTCCATTGATGATAAACAAGATCCATGTTACCTTAGAGTTGCCACCACATGTGAACTACAAAGGGGTGTATTACACAAGATTTATTTGCCATACCTTTGTATAAGTTGTTGATTACCTTTGAATGGATAGACAAATGCTAATGGGCATACAAGGAACTAAAGAAGGCATTAGTAAGCACTCCCATCCTGAGATTCCCTAATTGGGATGATCTAAATTTCCATGTGCATATAGATTGTGTGTTACTAGCACAGTTGAGGGAGCACAACAACATGGACTTCCCTATGACCTTTGCTAACCACATCAACTTAATGATATTGAGATCACTACACCACCACTGAAAGAGAGGGGTTAGCCATGGTATATGTTGTGAAGAAGTACATGCATTACCTATTGGACTACCAAATTTATGTTCTTTATCAACAAGGATTGCTATATTTTATGAACAAGTTGCCACTAGATGGTTGCTTATTCTTTTGGAGTTCAATTTCCCCATCACGGTCAGAAAGGGGTCTATGTATGTCTATTCTGACAGCCTTTCTCTAGAATAACAAATAGAGAACCCCCTCTAAGGGTGGAAGATTATCTTCCCAATACTCCACTATTCCACATTAACCATGTATCGGAGTAGAGTGAAGACATCGCCCACTTCTTGGCCAATGGATTTCCCATTGACCACCCTATCAAAAAGGATAGAGCTAGATGCCTCGTTATTAGGAAGGTGGCCCCCTATCAATTGATAGAGTGGGAAAACTTGTCAACACATTCTTAAACAAGCCCATTCTAGCATAGGTGGAGGACACTTTGCCAGGGACATGACTGCTCCTCACAAGGTTCTTTAGACCAAACTTTGTCGACAGGACACAACTGCCCACAAGGTTCTCTCGGCCAAATGTTGGTGGCCTACACTCTTTGGAGATAAAACTGAGTTTATCAAGTGCTACGAGATGAATGCCTAAGGTTAGTTATAGTCCACCTACCTCTCACCCATGCCACGCACTCGATAATGCCAAGTCCATTGAGGCACAGTGGTCGCCAAGCTCCCTTGTACAACTATGAGCACCACCATACACCAATCTTCCATGCCTCTCATAAGCTACTGAGCTTAACTCCCTAAGAAAAGGAAGGTTAAGTAAATGTTGAAGAAAGCAACAAAAAGAGTTGTGTTGGAGAAGTGCACCCACATGGGCACACCTTCCACCCATTACCTATGCACGTCACCTACATATTTCACTACTACGACTATAATTATTTCACTTCTTACATCTCACGGCATGCACAAACACATGCACTTGCAACTAACCTTGTCAACACCAACCCTCTAGGTATATCTCTAGATAGGGGGACCATGGTGGTAGCAAGCAAGCCTAGCCCATAATACAACTCATCACATGGAGAATCCTCGACCTTCTAGGTACCTCCATCGAGCTTCCATATCTATAACTCCAATTCACCACTAATAAAACCTCACCTTGGTCGACCTATTTGTCGTCAAGAAAAGCCCCATCTTGACATAATACGCTATCGTGTCAAGTTATCTCGTAGAGCTCCATCTAGCCATGCCAATCATTCCATGGTGATCCCAGCACTCATTTGCCAAACACAACGTGTGGACCACTACCTCATGTTGAAGGATCCACACCAATTCCATAACCAACAAAGGCCTTGTATAATGAACCTCTACATTGCTTATCAGCTTCCATGTCACCTTGACAAGTTGCCTACCAACTCCATGGTGTATCCTAGACCATTCACACCATCTAGATTCATCATCAACTTAGGTGACGTGCTAACATGGTTGCCAATCAGGAAGGGAGGTATGTTAACCACTCCATAGGTTAACATACTTTCACTAGCTTGACCTATTATAAAGCACTTTTCCATCTTACTTGTGTGAACAAACACTTATCTTTTATCAAATGTCATTGGAACATATAAAGGAGCCTTATATGTGTTTAATATGAAATAAGGAAATTCTGCAGACTTAGTGTACATAGTTTCTTAAGACCAGTAAATAGAGGCCGGATTATTTTTAAGTTTAGCTGACTTAGTGTGAAAACTAGTCACTTGTGTATAAGTCATTTTTTACAATAAGAAATACACAATCATTCCCTTGCAATAGTTTACTTATGAGCTCTCCTTTTTCCCTCTTCTTGCTTGTATGCTTTTGTGTTCTTACTTGTGCTTGTTTGGATAGGTGTGATTGTAGGTCTCTCTCTTGCATTAGCTTCTTCATTTCTTGCCCTTTATGAGACAGAACAATCGCGAAGGACCATCTTTTCTTTCCTCCATCTAGGCATTAGAACTCTTTGTTAATCCCATTTTGGATTAACAAAGATGCTCTTCCAATCAAGGACATTAATAAGTGTCATAAAAAGGCACTATAAAAAAAAGTTGTATTGAGAATCTGGCCACCCAAGGCCTTAGTTAGTAAGTTTTGGGCACCCAAGTGTGAATAAGGGCTAGTCGTATATATAAGGTAATTCTCATAATAATGAAATGATACAATCCCCCTTTGTGCTATGAGAACTCTTGTGCTTTGTCTTAAGAGAGAGAGAGAGAGAGAGAGAGAGAGAGAGAGAGAGAGAGAGAGAGAGCTCTAGTACATGTGTCTCTTTCATGCATACATGTGTGTGAGAGAGTGAAAGGTTGGTTGCCTTGCATTCGTGGTGAGTGACTTCGCGGGCGGCGGTGACAGCGTGGAGGTGGTGTTCAAAGGAGTGGAGCTTCTAAAGTGAACTTGGGGAACCTCAAGGGATGTGAGCTCAAAGTATCAGTAAGTACCTAATGATTGTTGTGTCTATTGCTTCTCTCGTTTACGGTTGTGTGGATTTTCTTCTTGGGAGGTGCAATAGCCCATAACATTTTTGGCACCGCTGTCGGGGAAACACCTTTGTTTCTTCCACCCTCTTAGAGCTTCAGCTCCCACAATGCAAGATTCACCATTGCCTTTGCATTTAGAATTTGCATTTAGAAGGTACAATGTGAAGAAACTATGTAGATAAGATTTGAATGGTAGAGAAGAAATTGCAGAAATTTGTGTGTTGAATGTGGGTGAGTACTTGGAAGAGCTTAGAGGAAAGCTACATTGGTTTTTCTTTTAATTTTGATACTTTTTCCACCAATCGTGCTATCATGAACTAGCAGGGGTGACACCTTGTTTTTCTAAAATTTCTCTATAAATGCATAAAATTTACAAAAACAAAGAGCCATTGGTCATGCTAATAACTTGCATTGCATTTCCAATCCTTAGCATGACCATTCTAGATCAATAGGGAAATAACACTCCAAAACATCATTTTGTCGATGCGATAGTTTAACACATGAAAGTGCAAAAAATAGTTCACGACGTGAACCATTTCCTGCTACTTCACAGCATTCCACAATCAGTGCCGGGATTACCTTATCCTGGCACATCTGACACAATGAAACTGAAGAATCTTATCACCTGAAGTAGCAGTAGTGTCGCGACTCTCTAACAAGGAGAACGAATACACTGAGTTGGTAGAAGTTGTTCATGCTCAACATTTGTAGAACCATGAATTGGATCAAAAAGCAAAGGATCTAAATGCCAAGAACAATAAATTATAAGGGGTGTTAGAGAAGACACTCAAACATGGGCCCACCTCTAATTTAGATGCATGTGAGCGAGTAAGAGAACAAAGACCACTTATTGCATTGTCAAAAAATAGTGGAAACTACAAACGTCGTATACATGCTAAGAATGATAAGTTGAAGAACCTTAAACAAGACAATGGAGCACTTTCAAAAGTCTTCTCAAGACAAATGGTGAAGTCTACACTTTCTCATTCAAAGTTCAGAACATTTAGTGATGATCTTGTGGATGCACAATTGCAAGATGTGAAGAATGCATTTACTGCAAGTGAAGCTCAAGTTATTTGTGACAAAATTGGTTTAAGTAGAGAATCTTATGTAATAATCTATAGAACAAATGGATGCAAGTTTTAAGTCCATCTTGCAAAACAAAAGGGTAACTCCACTGCCGTGCCCTTATAGTGTCAGAAAAGCAAGGCAACAATTGAATAACAATGTCCTTGAACTCATTGGTGAGCCAAAACACATAGTTCACTCACATATATTCAAGCATTGTGCTAAAGAAGTGACCTTCGATCTAAATTCGAACAACAATTTTGTCTTGGATGTGTGCAAATTACAAGCTGCAATGGTGAAGTTCTATGATATGTCTGTTCAAGAATGTGGTGGCACATTGAAATTTGTACTAAAACTTGATGAGAGTGAAATTTTAAAGAATCAAAATATAGAAAGAGTAAGTTTGACATTGATGAATCGGGCATTGGATCCTTCCATAAA
Organism: Cibotium barometz; assembly: GCF_041138505.1. Lineage (NCBI taxonomy): Eukaryota > Viridiplantae > Streptophyta > Polypodiopsida > Cyatheales > Cibotiaceae > Cibotium > Cibotium barometz. Next base: position 46,342,572 of record NC_141072.1, read on the forward strand.
GCCAGGTGATCCTCAGAACTTTAGTGTTCAATTTGAAAATAAAATCTGGTGTCTCGCAGGTATTTGAGGTTCCAACAGAGGACCATGAGATCCTAAAGATGTTTTTCAATCAAATAGAGATTCCTATTGTGGTTCAACGTCAAAAACTAGCTGAAATTCTACATGTGGATGGTTTCAGAGACTACTTAGTGGAATGGCATCTTGTAGGTGATCTAAAGATACTAAAGTGATGTTTGGGGTCTCAAATGTTGCAAATGTAGAGTTCACTTGCTTGTATTGCGTGCGCTCAAGGAAAAAGGGTAAGAATGTGTTATGGGCTACCACACATCCAAGAGGGAACTCAATGCATTCACCTAAGGGAAGAGCAATAGAACACAACTGTCGTAGGGCACTTACCAATGCCTCAAACTTGAGTCCCTTGAGGCCTTCAAGCACACTTGTTAAGCTCTAAACCCCCAAGTTCCACCTCCACGCTGTCATCGTAGAGTCGCTTGCACCGTCGTATCATAAGGCAATCACTCTCTCTCACTCTCCTACACAAGCATGAAACATACAAGCATAGAAGAGGCACAAGTGCTAGAATGCTCTCTCTCAATCTCTCTCAAGACACAAAGAAGAGCTCTCAACAACACAAAGGGGGATTGTGTGTTTTCATTATGAGAAAATCCCTTATATAAATTTGGCCCTTATTTATACTTGGGCGCCACATCTAGTATGATGCCTCTCATCTTCCTTTTTGTCTTCTTTTTTCTTCCTCTTTTGATCTCCTTCATTATTACCTTTGTTTCCATGAGGACAGCTTGCCTTTCTTGCATCTCTGGCAGCAGTTAGCGTTGGCTACTTTGGGAGGAGTGCCAATTGCATTTGCTCTACTGGTTTTGGTTCTAGAAGGGTCCTCTGAGCCACATGGTTAAGGACCTATGTCATGAGGTATGGGTTGCATATCTTTGATTGACGGGCTTTGAGGTAGTTTTCCATCTCCTTGTAGATATACTATGCCCAGTCCTCCTCCTTTTCTTTATGGACCTTTGTGATTCTGTTTAGCGGTACCTTGTTGTATCGGTCCACTTGCTTCACCTGCATGATTAAAGACATCGCCCACCATGCCTTCTCTGTGGCTTCATCTTTGATATTCTCATATTCAGCTCCATTAGAGTTGTAGGAGCTCTTCTTCAACATAGCATCCAGAGGCATCTTGTCAAAGGCATGAGCATGTATCTTGACTGGTCGTGTGGGAGCTGCTGTGCAGAGCTTCATGTATGAGATCTTCAATGATCAGGACTTGTTCTGTGGTGCCATCAGCTTTTGTTACTGTACCCTGCTTAGTGGCTTTGTTATATGTCATGTATTTTGCACAAAGATCCGTGTCTATATTTATGGGGAGAACCTGTGTCATCCTACACCAAGGCCCACCTTCTCCATCTTGTCCTTCACTTCTAACTCTTCTAGAATCTGGAGACACTTCGGGCTGTGATACTGCAATGCCACCTTTCCATGTGCCGTGTGGACCTCCTTGCTGATCATGGCACCATGGAAAGCCTGGGCATATGGACCCAAGTAGTTCATCTTTGGGCCCCGTGTTGGCCTTTTCTTCTTGCTCACTAGAGGGAGCCTGTAGCATTGGCCTATGTTACCACGGGGGTTTCTGCGGCTTTTGGGTCTGAGGTCGACATCTGTACATGTAAAAAAGATCAGTCTATTGCCTGGTGGGGCATGTACCACTCCTTATTGTTGTCTTTCTTTTTTCTTTTCTTCTTTATATATATATATATATATATATATATATATAAATGGCAAGAAGGTTAATTGTGATGAGAAGGGTGTTACTGGTGTGAGCAATAAATGAGGTGTGTTAGTTGCTATATATTGAAAAGGTCAAATTATGTAACGTGAAAGTGCAAGTCGTTGAACTGGGGAAAACCCATGAGATGGATTTTTCTGAGAAGAAAATTCGTGAGATGGATGGATTTCTATGAGAAGGAAATCCGTGAGATGGATTTCTATGAGAAGGAAATCTGTGAGATGGAAATCCATGAGGTTTAGTGTCGTGAGAAGGAAATCCGTGAGGTGGATTTTTGTGAGACAGAAATCCGTGAGGTGGATTTCCGTTGAAGGAAATCCGTGAGGTTTAGTTTCGTGAGAGTTGGTGTCGTGAGATGGATTTGCGTGAGAGAAAAATCTGTGAGGTTTAGTTTCATGAGAGTGTAGGTTTTTGGCCATTTCTATGAGACTGCAGGTTTTTACCATTTTTGTGAGACTAGAGGTTTGGCTGTGAAGTATTTATGTTTTTTTTTTTTGCAGATTTGATTAATGGATGATTGGATAAGACCGCCTAGTGGAGTTTAGTGTAAGGATTATCGATCAGAGAGCAATGAATAAAAAAAAGTCCTTTGTTGAAAATGTAAGACATTTGTTCGTCGACATGCAAAGATTTTGTGTGCTTAGGACATTTAATTGATTATGATCAAAGTTTGAAAAGATTAAAAGAAAAGAAAAAACAAAGATGGGCCCAAGCTCCTACCTCAATATGTAAATGTTGATTTGAATTCGAAGAAGCGAGGAGCGATGCGATGCAAGAAAGCGCGATTGTGTTTGAGCACATGATGGAAGACGATTGCAAAATGATAGAAAAGAAAAGAATTTTGAATTTATGGTGCAGCCGTCAGACTAGGCGGTTGACTTAATGAAGAATGCCATGTGTCATCCTACGATTGGTCCAAAAAGTAACTATTTCATGGCATAAAGCACTTTAGACGAGTTCACGGTGTGAGCTGTTTTGCACCAGCTCACGGCATGAACTATTTTGGATCAATTCACGACGTGAACCTTTTAAGATCGGTTCATGGCGTGAACTTTTTTGGATCATGTGTGTACAAGATTGATACCTTCTATTTCTCTTCATGCTTAGACATTCAAACATGCTTATAAAGGAGTGAATGATACCCAATTTTACGTTGTATCCATTTTGTGACTAATGGATACCTTCATCTTTTTATTGCCATGGGAACCAAGGTGGCACTTTGGCACTTCTAGGTAGGTGTTATTGCAGTTGTTTTAACTCCATGTGGGAGTGCTTGATTTTTCCCTCCACCCAACTGAACAAATTTTATACTCAGTCCTATTGTGGATTGGGGCTTGTATCAGTGTCCATTTGTTGAACCTTCTTTTTTCTCCCTTCATCTCACGATCCTTGTCTAGCTCCTTGATCGAAGTGGTTATAGGTATTGGCTTGGCTATATTTAATCCACCTTTTTGGGTTGGCTTCTTCCTCCACACCAAGGTTTGTGCACTCTTAGCATTGGTTTTAGTTGGGAGTTGGTTCTGAGTGCCTTTCCTACTATTTTTTTGTAGGAAGTGTTTGCAATGGTGGCCACTGGTGGGTGGGGTTTAGGCACCCATACTGTCATATTGCCTTGGTAGTAACCTTGTGCCATTAGCAAGTCCTTTCAGACCCATTGCTTACGAATGCCTTGTGGAGTGTTGATTTTTTTGGAGTACCGTCAACTTACCTGTGAAGACCATTTTTGTTCCTTGACTCCCTTTTGAACCCCTCTCATTGATTCCTTATTAGCCTCCTTCTCCTCCTTATGGAGCTAGTTTCTAAGTTGAACTTTAGGCACCCAATGCTGTGTACCCTATGACTTGCTTTAATGAACCAAATAAGAAAATGAGAATCACAATCTCATTGTTTGTGATAATTTTGTCTACGTTCCTCCGGATCCTTTATTCTCTTCTCCCCCATCATTAACATCTCTTATTTTCCCAACTAACACAGATCACATGTAACTTTGCTTATGATTGACAAAAACAAAGTGAGCAAAAAAATAACCCACATAAAAACATTCTCACAAAAATATAAAAATGCAATCTCTCGCAAAGCCCCCACCACCCCCATCCCATTAGGAATTCCCCCTAATTTCTAACCTTTTCATTCACTAACTAGCCCTTCCTATTCCTTCTACAGGAATAAGTACCATTGAACGTCACTTAACATTAAAAGCCATCAACAAATCTTGTCGATTCTCCCCCCACACAAAGGTCTTTAACGCGATCACGAGGGCACATCCAAAGGTCATACATTCAAGATATGAAGCAATGGTGTCCAAATGTCTCGTTTCCAGTTCTTTTAGTTTTAAGTTTTTGGCAAAACAATATTTTCTTTGTAGTCCATGCGATATAATGAGCCTGGTCTCATCAAGCTTCTCTAAATCGATTAGCCTTTCAGCTAATACATTCTCCATCAAACATTCTTGCAATGTAATCCTTAAGCTCAGAACTAGGTATTCCATAAGCATTACTGTCTCAACACCATAAGCTAGATGGAAGGGAGTGTATCCTGTCGCTACCTTATATGATGTTCGGTATGCCCATAAGGTTGCTGTTGTCAGCTTATGCTCTAAGTCTGTTCAACTTGCTTCCAAGGTTTTCGTCAAGATATTACACAAAATTTTGTTGTACTCTCTGCTTGACCATTAGCCTATGGATAATAAGGTGATGATTTCCACTGGACTACTAAAAATCCGACAAGTAAATGATCAATCACCTCATTAATGAAATGTGAACCACGATCACTAACTAATTCTAATGGATAGCCGAATCTTGAGATAATTTCCTCATATAAGAATTTTGTTGTTGTTCATGCATCAGCTCACTTTTGAGGCTCTGGCTTCTGCCCACTTGGTGAAACAGTCCATGGCCACAATTACATATCGACTTGTGAGATGAATGTGTCGCTGGACTAATGGGTCCAACAAAATCAATCCCCTATTTCTCGAAAGGTTGTCTTATAATAACAGAGGTGAGCAGCATCCTTTTACATACACACACCCTTCTCCTACCCTTTTACATGACCTTAGTCTTTTAATACCCCCCCTCAATACCAATTATGAAAAAATTGGAATAGGTGGTATTGGACATAGGTTGCCTTTATAACATTAGGCGTACAAGGTTAGGAATATAGGTGTTGTTACATTGAGATTTAAAACAAGTGCTCAATGGAGTTAGAGGCTGATGCAAAGTTAGCCTCTGACTCATTGTTAGGACATTTAGAACTGATATGTCCCGTTTGTTTACACTTGTTACATTTCATCTTGTTGGGATATTTGATCCAACAATTATTTGCCAAATGACCCACCTTTTTGCAATGGACACACCTTACTTTGATCACTTGATGTGACAAAGCTTGTTCGATAATCAATGAAGTGATTGCACTTGAAGATTCAGCTCCTCCCTTATTTGGCCTCTTTTCTTCATAAAGACAAGATTGAATGACTCCTTCAAGGGTGGGATTAGGTATGTTCTTCAGGGTGGTGACTAAGGTGGGGTACACCTTCTTGATGATTACTTTTAACAAAACAATCACTGCATCATCTTCATCCATTCTCGCATTCACTAATGCAAGTTGAGCTATAAGGTCCTTCAAATGAGAGATAAAGGCTCCAATGCCCTCTCCCTCTTTGAGCTCCAAGCTGAAAAATCCAATTTTAAGTGAGATCTTGGAATTCTTACCACGAGCTCCATAGAGCTTGTCAAGCTCATCCCATTTCTCCTTTGCAGTTGGAAGCTGGGCCACATGATGAATAAGAGCCTCATCAAGATGGAGCATGATGATGGCTTGTGCCCTCTCATCATCTTCAATATCTTCAGCCTTAGTTCGATCAATAACTTTAGTGTCGGAAATGAATGGCCAAAAACCTTTGGACATCATCTTATACTTGACAAGAACTTGCCAAGTGTGGAAGCCCTCGAGCACCATGTCCAGTTTGAACAAAGAAGAATCAAGGAGGTCATCATTAACACCAGTTGTTGCTGGTTCCCCATTTGGAATTCTTGACATATGATCAGCCAACACATGTTGTGTCCCCTTCCTTACTGTAATTGTAAAGTCAAATTCCAATAATAATAGCAACCAGCGTGTGATCTTCTAGTGGTGCAAGGTTTGTTAACCAAATATAAAAAGGCCTGATGGTTCACGAAGAATACGATTTTTTTTGCCAATAGGTAATGTCGTTACTTCTTGACTGCATAAACCATGGCCAACCCTTCTCGCTTTGTGGTGGTGTAATTCACCTCTGCATCATTTAATTGATAACTATTGAAGCAGACTGGATAGTCCAATTTGAACTCGACGGCGGGCTATGGCTAGTATGCATCCAATAGTAAAGTTTGATGCATCGATATGCGCATGAAATATGAGGTCCCAACTGGGAAGTCTTAGAATTGGCACGCTAGCCAATGCCTACTTCAATCGACCATATGCTTTCTGGCATTCCTCAATCCATTCAAAGACAATGAGTAGCTTATATAATGGCTTGGCAATTTTAGCATAGAAGATTATGAAGCACCAGTAATACCCAACGTGGCCCATAAATCTTTACACACCTTTGTAATTAGTGGGCGGTGGCAGTTCCAAGATCAACTTGACCTTGTTGTCATTCTATACAAGGTCTATATTACACTAATATGTAACAAACGGGCCTCTAAAGTTCATGATACTCAGTTTTTTGTTGTATACAATGGGCGTATGGTTTCACGTTGCACAAGTATGCAGGGCACAAGTATGCAACGTAGTTGATTAGAAGTAGGCTTCCATATTCACGCTATAATGAGAGCGTATATTGCAAGTCAATACAATGCGACATATGGTGGGGATGTTGGGGCGAGTGAAGTCTTTTATCCCGTTGTAATGAATTATAACATACTAGATCTATATTGTGCAAAAAAGAACATTCTAAGATCGATAAGACTTGAGACTGACCTTAAAATTGCCTTAGGGTTGGAAACTGCCACGGATTAGTGCTGGGAAGATCAAGAGAATTTCCAACATCGGTCGCACCGTCGAAGAGGAGCAAGCAAGAGCGAGAAAATAGTTGCACGGAAAAAAAGCCAAGAGTGCTTAAAACTCATGCTATAAATAATGCATGTGGGAGTGCGTGTATTATCCAATGGTCTGTACACATGGCATGATTTCATTAGTGATTGTCCATGTTCGTTCACAGGAGTGATAAACACGTGTCACTCATACATTCGATCATCATCATTGCATGCCATGTGTACTTAATTCCAATGTCATCATGTAGCGTCACATTTACTTAAGGTGGAACCCCTTCTGTTAAATCCTAAATCGTCGAATTAAGCGTCAAGCTCTCCATAAACAACAATGTCTTTTGATTGATTTTCACGCTGTGATGTGCTCTCCGTTGTCTACACCATCTCATCCCTTCATGGTGTGCAACATTTTGATATACATTAGTTCTATTTCATGAGTGAACCTTAGAGTGTTCACACTTTTGTATTTAGGCTTATGTAAGCCTAAAGTGGAGATCCATATTTTTGGCTACATGTATTTTTGGCTCTTGTTTTTTGTATAAGGAAATATATTTAAATACACCATGAAGATAATGTGAGCCACTCTTATGGTGAGGGAGATTTAAATACACCATGAAGAGGATGTGAGCCACTCTTATGGTGAGGGAGATTTAAGACATTCTTGTGTCGTGTGCATAAGCTTTCGCAGGTTCTGGTGAGTCCCATGCCTATATGCAATTCTGGCCTTGCCTCTTTCGATCGCAGATGATCTAACGGCCGCCCCACCTTTTCCATCAATAGGTACTCCTAACGCATCAACTACACAACTTGGCATGGCCTTTCCTACAGGAACATCCACAATAGATCCAGTGCACTTGACCATATCTCATCTATTTTGAGCTTTAAGTATTCCTTTCAAGTTTATTTTTATAGAGGGCCAAGCATGAGCTTCTAGCATTGGCCCAGAGCCAGAGCTAGAATCAGGGAAAATTGTTGTACTTCTGCCGTCATACCTTCCTGTAAAAAAAAGGTTGTGTGTTGGGCACTCAGATGGCCCGAGACTATTGTCCTTTGCGTGAAGGTGAGGAACGCCAGCATGAAACCCAGTGAGACAATAATTTGTCAGAGCACCGCCTAAGTAGACAGGCATCTACAGTGGACACCGTGACAGGGGACAGTGCACCAGCAAGTGAGCATACTGGCTACCAGCTCACCAGCTAGCAAGTACATGCAGAACCGCCAGTGCACTGGCCAACAAGCAAGGACATCGACGAGCATAAGGAGCACATAGTACAGCCAACACACCGACAACAAGCACCAGTGGGACGGGACGGCCATGAAACCAGTGCACCACACCTCCCCCATAGGCAAGTGTGGATATCTCCTAAGAAAAGGGTAAATATCTCTCATTTCTCCCCTTTATACCCACATCGCATTCCCTCCTCAATGCTATGTGGGATTATAGGCACTAGCATGGGAACCTCTGGTGAGACCGTGAGAGAAGAAGAAGGAGAGAAAAAGAGAAGAAGAAAGAAGAGAAGAAGAAGAAGAAGAAGAAGAGAGAAGAAGAAGAAAGAGAAGAGAAGAGGAAGACGAGAGAATAAGAAGAGAGAGAGAAGAGAAGAAGAAGAAGAAGAAAAAATGAAAATAAATATATATATATATATCTCTCTTTCATCTTTTTGAAGGGATTTTTTTTTTCAAAGATCTTTCACATCTTTATTTGGTTCAACATCTCCGATTTCTTCCAAGCATCTACAGCCATGGATTCCAATGACGGCACTCAACCACCAAACGATTTCAAATGTGTTGCCTCTTCCTGCTTCTACTTTGGAGGAGCATATTCTTCTACTCGAGATGGAACTTGAAGAACAACGCAAATGCCAGCGCGTTCACGAAGAATCTCCTGATGTCATGCCTCCCAAAGATAATCGCTTGAGCAAGATTCTCAAATCCGTTTTCGCAAACGGACTCTAAGATTAGCTGTCGTGCATTCATGTTCTCCAAATGTGACGGTAAAAAAGATGGTCGTTTAGTTCTTTCTTGATTGACTCTATTTGATGATTATTTTGCTGGTGAATGCTTCTTTGAGGAAGATAAAATAAAGTGTACTACTAATCATTTGAGTGATCGAGTTTCATTGTGGTGGAATGCACTTTGCATGGGTCCTACCAAGCCTCTCACATGGGATCAATTCCAAGACAAATTCAAGTCTCTTTTTCTTCCTTCACAATTCCACCTTAACACTTGTCGAGCATGGAATCTTCTTTGCATGACAAATCGTGATACTGTTCCTCAATACACGGATAGATTTTAGCAATCACTTCTTATGCTTTGAATGCTCGAGGATGTTCCTAAAGAGTCACTCCAACAAAAGTATGAAGATGAAAGTTATGTATTAGCTTTCTATTAGTATACAGGACACCATGATTGGGCATATACATGATACCAAGTCACCCAAGAAGGGCATGGGACACCTTGGTGAAGCTATATGAAACTAACACCAAGGCACAAAAGATCAATTCAAGAATGAGCTTCATATTGTGGGGAAGAAAAACATGTTTGTGAATCTTGAAGATGAAGGGCATTGTGGAATCCCTTGCATCTATTGGTGTTTCTATTGATGATGACGATAAGATAGAAGTATGTTTACGTGGTCTTAGGCCACAATTAAGGCATTCAAGATGTCTTTTCAGACTTGGGAGAACATTCCCAACTTTACAAATTTGGTGTCAATGCTGATCATTAAAGAAAGAGTTTGGGTGAAGACCAGTCTTCACCCAGTCTTCACAAAACAAAGACATTTCGGGAGCAAGAGGCATTCTACACAAGTGCATGTAAAGGATGAGGTAGAGGCCGAGGTTGTGGCCAAGGTGGTGGCTTAACAGGTAATCAAAATTATGGTCAGCAACAATAGTCCCATGAATCACAACAACAACACACATGTGGAAGAGGCAAGGGGAGTCAAAGAGGTCATGGAAATTGGCAAAGGTAGCTACAGCAACTACTAGTCCACTACCATTGAGTTATGGCATACTTATCTTGCCAACTCACTCACTTAGCATGTTCACATGATGGACCGCATGTACATAGTACTTTAGTACTTATGTTATATTTCCCTTATCTTTTGTGAGAACCCTTTTGTCGAAGAAGAAGAATAACAATTTTTAGCCTCTCATCTTGTGTGTTCTCTTCTAGGGTTTGTGTGTGTGTGTGTGTGTGTGTGTGTGTGTGTGTGTGTGTGTGCTTGCAAGAGCTCAAGCTCTCTTCCCCCTTGCATCTTTTCACTAACCAAAATGATATTTATAAAAACACATAAACCTTTACTAAAGATGATATGTGTAAAAAGGCTTACACCATTACTAATAAAGATGATATCCACCATAAAAAGGCATACACCAACAAATGAGGTGATAGACGAGGTGTGGTGAAGATGTTTGCCTAGGATCAAGAGGTTTTGGGTTCAAAGCCCCACAAGTTTCTTCCTTGATGGCATTGCCTACAAGCGGGTGGATAAAAGGCGCCTACAAGTGGGCACCTCTATAGGTGGTGAAAAATGGCATTGCCTACAAGTGGGTGGATAAAAGGCGCCTGCAAGTGGGCACCTCTATAGGTGGTGAAAAATGGTAACTATGAGGAGGATGTTGGGCCTAAAATGGAACCCACCAGCCAATAAGGCAGTGAAGGTGTTTTCCTAGGACCAAGAGGTCCTAGGTTCGAAACCCCACAAGGTGATTCCTCAACTGCATCACCTATGGTGGGCGGATAAAAAGCACCTATGAGAAGATGCCTTATAGGTATTGAAAAACTAAAACTACGAAAGGATCTTGGCCCTAAGGCTAGTCGGGGGGTGGCATACACCTTTACTAAAGATGATATGTATGAAAAGGAATACATGATATGCATAAGAAGGCCCAGTGCAAAATAGTAACCAAAATGGAGTAAGAATGTAGAGTTTTTACCCATCATATTATGTGCATATAACACTAGGAACAATGTAGAATATCCTTCAAGGAAAGTGAAGTGAACCTTCCTTTAAACACAAACCTAAGCCTAACGAGAGAGAGAGAGAGAGATCCATTGGTGTGTAAGCTATTTCTTGAACACATAGAAAGAGGGGGGGTTTACCTGTAGCACGTGCCTAGGAAGCATGTAGGCTTTTGGAAGTTATGGTGCCCACACCAAAAGGGGGACTTCTCACGTGGGTGCACATTGTATTTTTTTAAGTTTGGAAAAATGGCTCACAATAGATAAGAAGGTTGTTTTTACTAGAAAAGCCCTTATATTTGACATGTTAAAGGGTATTTATTTGAGGGTTTATGTAAGAGATAAAAATTGTTAGATATTTATAGTAGCACTATAGTGAGCCCATGTATTGATGCCATGGGCACTTTTGATTGGTAATTCATCATTTTCGATTCATCTTTTTTGATCGAAGAAGTTAAATCACCAATTAATGAAGTTGAATCACCAAACAAAAGATTAAATCAAATGATGGGTGATTTAATCTTTTATTAGGTGATTTAACTTTTTAATTGGTGATTTAAATTCTTTGATCAAGTGATTTGACTTCTTTAATCTCCCCTATTCTATCGCAATTTAATTTCTCAATTCTACTTTAGCAATCGTCCAATCTAGGACTTCCATTGTTGGATCTAAGACTTCAATCGTCCGATTTTTCAATAGACTAATAACTCATCAGCATCTAGTGATTTCATTCCAAGCTATTTTCATTGTCTCTCTTTCTCATATTCAATAGCAGTTTAGGTATGGCCACCAACTCATCCAATTATTTGTTTGGTATTCTTTCAAAAGAAGACAAGTTAGATAGGTCAAATTATTTCCTCTAGAGTTTCATGGTAAAAAATGCCCTTATTCCCAAGGGTTAATAAGGTCTTATCAATGTAATGACAAGCCTCATCCTAGCACAATCGCTCTTACCACTCCTTTTATCAGTAGTGACAAGCCTCGTCCTGGCACAATTGCTCTTACCACTCCTTAATAGGGTCAAGGACAAAAGACCCATACATGTGTCCCTAAATTATTGGTTCTCAAAGAAGATGGGATTCTAATGATGCACAAGCTTTGGCATTAATTGATTTGTATGTTAAAATGTCAATTGTTTCACATATTTGTTCTTACAAAACTTCTAAACTTGCTCTGGACACTTTAGAGACTATGTATCTCGAGTTGCTTTTCTCAAAAGGTAACTTGATAATAATAAAAAATGGAGGAGAAAGGGTCCATGAATGAACACTCAACCAAGTTGTAGAACTTACGAGAACAACTTCTCACATTGATGAGATCATTCCTCACAAGGAAATGGTTAATATCACCCTTAACTCTTTGCATGAATCTTATTAGAGTATCTTATCTAAGCTTTAATACTCCTCCAGATTTCTTTGAGAGGCAATGCATTCCCTCTTAACTACCAGGAGCTTAGCTTATTATTGCAAGAAGAGCAATCTAGAAAGAATGCATCTATCAGTTCTATTAGCCACAAGAAAGAGGACTTTGCAAAATGAAAGAATGCATCTATCCAGTCTAGAAAGAATGCATCTATCAATCCTAGCAACCAAGAAAGAGGACTTTGCGAATGTTTTCCTTGAAGACTTCTCACGTATGAATGTTTATAGCTTTAATCCTAACCAAGATTCGTGTCTCTGTGCAACTGCTCCAAACAGGTATCTTAACAATGGTGCTTCCAAGCACATTACATCACAAAGAAGTTTGGTTAGTAATATGGAATCTTAATAGGATGGTCACAGAGTTATGGAATCTTAATAGGATGGTCACAGAGTTATGTGTGCCAACAATGCCTCCTATCCAATCAAAGATATTGGTGAGATTTGCCTTACTACTACTAGTGGGGTGAGGATCTTTATCTTCAAAATGCACTTTTTGTTCCACATAAAGAAGGACTGCTCTCAATGTGCCCACTCTAGAAATGGAGGGTCGAATGTTAAATTTACAAATGATAAATGCATTATCTGTGGTAGAGAACAAGACATGCAAATTATGCTTATTGGAACTCTCAACCATGGTTTATACAAGTTCGACATGTATGAAAAGTGTGATGATGTTTGTCTGGTAGACACTTCACATACATCATCCATGGTAGAGAATAGGATAGGAAAATTGTGCCCATTGGAACTCTTTGCCATGGTTTATACAAATTAGACATGTATGACAAGTGTGATGATGCTTGTTGTGGTAAACACTTCACATGCAATAAAAGATACCCAGCTAAGGCATGCTAGGTTTAGCCATACATCAATTGGTGGATTAATGCTTTTGTAGAAACATGGGATATTAGAGGACCTACCTTAACTTAATCCCCCAACTAGATATGTTTGTGATGGATGTATCCTTGGAAAACTCTCCTGTGCCAACCTTTCCCAAAGAGTGTAATGGGGATAGAACTGACCATAAATTTACAGCTCATACATAGTGATGTGTATGGTCCAATGTGGACTCCATCTCTTAGATGAAATCTTTGCTTTGTGGCCTTCAATGATGCTTATAGAAAATTCAGTTGGTCTTACCTCATGAACGCAAAATTAGACGTATTTTCTCATTTTTAACAATTTCTTGCTTTGGTTGAGAATGAAACTGGCTTAAAAGTCCAAACCCTCATACACAAATAGAAGGGGGTAATATTTGTCTAATGCTTTTAAAGACTTTTTGGCACAAAAAGGCATCAAGCAACAATGCACAGCTCCTTATACACCACATCAAAATGTTGTTACTGAGAGAAGAAATAGGACTCTCATGGAGATGGTTAGATGCATGGCTAAAGATCAGTAGCTCTTCCACACAAGTTTTCGATGGAAGTAGTTCTTTGTGCTACCTATATATTGAACCAGTGCCCCACTAAAGCTTTGAAAACCATCACTCCTTATATGAAGATTGGTTCAATAGAAAACTTAAGGTTGAACATTTGCGTATTTTTTGTTGTTTGGCATATGCACATATGCCATCTTAGATATGGACTAAGCTTGATGACAAGGCATTGAAATGCATTTTTATTAGCTGTAGTGCAAAAACTGTCTCTACAATCCTCTTGCCAAGAAAATCATTGTCAGTAGGGATGTTATTTTTGAAGAGGATTCTGTCTATTCTATGCTGGAATTCAATAAACATACGTATGCTACTTCCCATGGACATGTTTGATGGTTTGTTGCCCTAGTGTTTGTTGATGGAATTCAATAAACATACGTATGCTACTTCCCATGGACATGTTTGATGGTTTGTTGCCCTAGTGCTAGTGTTTGTTGATACTCAATAGATTTTGCCTATTGATTCTTGTTTGTTGTAAGGGGAAATATTGATGCATCAACTTTTGATCAGCTCAAAGATGCAATAAATGCTAGAAGATCAGTAATCAATGAGTCTAGGCTTATGCTAAAGCACCTTGTAGGCTAGCAAATTGTCTGCTCCTTTGCAGAGTAGAACTAGATCCGATATGATAAAACCATCTCTTCAGTAGATATTGTTGAGTTTTCATTTCTTACTTCTCTACATGATAATGTACATGAGCTTGAGTCTTTTGAAGAGATTCAAGAAGATCTAAATTGGGTTAAGGCCATGTAGGATGAAATTCAGACAATTTAGAAAAAATGGTACTTGGGATTTAGTAGAGCTACCTCTTGGTAAGAAAGAAATTGGTACTAAGTGGGTTTACAAAGTCAAGAGAGGCTCATAGATCTATGGACAGGTTCAAGTCTAGTATGCCCAATAGAAAGGGATTGATTATGATAAAACTTTTGCGTCCACTTCCTGTATGACCACTATCAAATTTGTTGCTACTTTGGTAGCCCACCATGGATAGAAATTTTGGGGTTCCTTATAGTCTGGTCAACCCACACAGAATCCTCGGATAAAGATCCCTTCGACAAGAAGAACATACATAACTCATTATCAGAGAACAATTCATTCAGAACATATCATTCATATCCTTAACACAATAATGGTCCATCAGACCGAAAATTCTATCTGACCATTGCCCACCACGAAAATTTCAGTTATGCAAGTTCTCAATTTGTCATCCCTTAATTAGATCCATTGGGTCAAAGGTCAAATAGCAGCAATCTGTCAGCACAATCCACTAATCTCATAGTGATTTGCTGAAGTCATAATTGTCTTCTAGTTACTAACATCATCATTGGGATTCGTCCCATTCATCCACATTATGGCTTTGTTCAACTTATCTTCTTTCAACCCAAATTCAGAAATCATCATCTGTAATCAGAATCCAAATCAACTTATCGATTCTCAACTAGAATTCAAAAATCATATCAACCAGCATTCAAATTCATCCTCTAGATAGCTTTTTTGCTTATAACTTCCAGGTCTTAGATTTACTCGTATATATTGTCAGTAAAGAGCTGCAAATATACCTACAGTATATACGGGTAGTCACCACGATCCTTGGAGCTATACGGTAAATACCATCACATCTAGGCCTCAAGCAAGTACGGGATTCCATACAATTGCGGTACTTCCATCTGAAGACCCAATTTTCAATTTATGAATCTTCATTCTAAATATTGATTTGTATGAACTTCATCACACAATTACAATATTTTACTGGTACATAAATTTTTGACATTTCTGGCTTCTCGGTTGTTCCACTTTAGCCAATTCGCTCTGATACCAACTGAAAGATCCCTGCCCTCTCCGCGCAACAAATTTCGGGGGTGCTAGCAGCAGAAGTAGCACTTCTTGCGCAGAGCAGAACCTCTCACTCAGGGCCTCGTCCACGGATATCTGGACAAGAGACTAATCCCTCGGTTCTTCCAAAACCGAATCCGAAAAAAAAACTTCCCTCGCCCAGCAGACATAGGCGATCCCTCCAAGATATTTTTATTCTAACGTAGTCAAGAGCCTTAACTAACCAAACTGATCCGACCGAACCCGTAAGTCACATGGTCAAGGAAGAGACTTGCACTTGGATCATAGAGATCATGCTTTTTTCCTCATCAAGAGGCATAGTCGTTGATTCTTTTCCATAGAATAAAGACTATCCGGGATTTACTTCATCTATCGTAACATAACAGAATTGAATCTCATTTTAGGGATCCATTAGTCCAGCCTAACCCCATCCAATCCCATGGGCTAGCCAACCGCCCAGCCATTGTAAATGATAGGATCCATTTAGAAATTCGGTTATGTTTTGCCCTGGGTACCAAGGAAAAGAGTTCCTAGGCCCCCTAGCCAGCGCTTCAAGCAAACTTCAAGATAGTCACACCACTTACACACCCAATATGAAATTTCCTATTTCACAGATTCAGTTGTCTTTAAAACAATCTTTTAATGAAACCATAGCATCACTGATCATAAGCCTCCAAAATATCCAGCTTGAATTCTAATTTCTAATCATTCCTTCATCTGTGTACCTATGGCATCATTGGCAACCAGAATGCTCACCACCTGTTCACTCAGGGGCCTTTTCAATAGTTCCTAACTCATAGTACTTGGCAATTTAATCAATTATTCCATTCATTTCTTCCTCAGCAGCGTACCTATGGCATCATTGACAACCAGAACGCTCACCGCCTGCTACTCACTCAGGGGCCTTTTTCGTAGTTCCTAGCTCATAGTATGTGGAATTATAACCACTTAGGAAAAATCCATATGGACTCTCCGTTGAAGATTAGCAAGATCAACCAACAAATCCATATAAAAGAGCCATGGACTCATTCGTTGAGGAGGACCAGCAAGGCCAGTCAACCGGATCCCGAGTTCAGAAAACAACTCTAACTCCTTATTCCATTTTCTTTCTCGATGCACGTGTGGGTATCTTCGACGACCCAGAGCCCGAGCATCGTATGGTTGGCACCCTCTAGGCTCCTTCGCAAGTCACCTAGCGCTTCACTCATAGGCCACTTCTTTAGTCCACCGTACTGGAACCTCACCATTTAAATCGAATCGAATCGAGGCTGGTCAAAACCTCTGTCGACATCATCCAGGATTGAAATAGATAGACAATTGTGTGCGGTCTTGCTACGCGAGAGGTCCTCCATTGACTCTTCGTCAGCACTTAGGTCTCCACGATCTCATTCACAAGATGGTCAAAATGCTTCCCCAGCATTCTTAACATAAAACAGTCCTTTAAAATTATGTTTCATAAATACAATTTCTAACAAACTCTTATCTTTCCACATTGTTGCACATCATTTCTCGTTATTCCACATTCTTCTACATCAATTCACATTGCTTATTCCACATCCAGTTATATGTATTCCAATCGTCTTCATCCATTCTCATCCAATCACATCATATTACATCTCATCACATCTCTCCACATCTATCCTCTCCACATCTATCTTCATCACATCTCATCCATTCACATCTACCTAGATCCACATCACATCACATTCATCCACCTTACATCTCATCCATCCATTCACATTACATCACATTCATTTATATTCATTGAGATCCACATCTCATCACATCACATCTCATCCACCTTACATCTCATCCATCCATTCACATTACATCACATTCATTTATATTCATTGAGATCCACATCCCATCACATCTCTCCACATCTATCCTCATCATCACATCTCATCCATTCACATCTACCTAGATCCACATATCACATTCATCCACCTTACATCTCATACATCCATTCACATTACATCTCATCTCATCCATTCACATTACATCACATTCATTTATATTCATTGAGATCTACATCACATCCATCAACATCATATCTCATCCAGTATCACATCATATTCACATCCATTTACATCTCATCATATCATATTCACATCACATCACATCCATTCAAATATCATCACACCACATTCACATCCATTCACATCCATTCACATCTTATCGCATCCATTCAGATATCAACACATCACATTTACATCCATTCACATCTCATCGCATCCATTCACATCTCATCACATCCACTCACATCTCATCACATCTATTCATATCTCATCACACCCATTCACATCCATCACACCCATTCACATCCATCACATTCATTGCATCCACATCACATCACATACATTCCATCCACATCTATCCTTATCACATCACATTCATTTCATCCATATCATATCACATCCACATCACATCTCATTCATTCCATCCACATTACATCACGTCTACATCTATCCACATCACATCGTATTCATTCCATCCACATCTATCCATATCTCATCACATCCATTCACATCTCATCACATTCATCCACATCCATCCATTCATCCATATTTACATCTATCCACATCCATCCATTCATTCACATTCACATCTATCCACATCCATCCATTCATTCACATGTACATCTATCACTTCACATCTCATTCTCATCCATTTACATCACATCACACCCATTCACATATCATCACATCTCATCACATTCACATCCACAACCATTTACATCGCATCACATCTCATCCATATCTCATCACATCCACTCACATCTCCTCATCACATTCACATCTTATCATATCACATTCATATCTTAACACATTCACATCCACATCCACATCCATTTACATCACATCACATCTCATCACATCTCCTCACATCACCTTCACATCTTATCACATCACATTCACATCCATATCCATATCCATTTACAACACATCATATCTAATCCACATCTCATCACATCTTATCACATCACATTCACATCCATATCCATTTACAACACATCATATCTAATCCACATCTCATCACATCTTATCACATCACATTCACATCCATATCCATTTACAACACATCATATCTAATCCACATCTCATTACATCCACTCATATCTCCTCACATCACATTCACATCTTATCACATCCACTTTTAAGTACAGTTTTCTACTTTCGATACCGATGGGACTTTTCTAAGTTTCTGCCAATTGCTTGGGCTAGTTAAAGGTACTTTTTCTCGATGGATATTTTCATATTCTTCCTCAAATTTCTCAAGTGAAATATATTCAATATTCTTCTTTTTGAGTAAAAGATTCATGGGATTTACAAAAATCAATTCTACCATATTTTCCAATAAAATTAATAATACTCAAAATTTCACTTTTGATAAATACTCATAATTTGAATTATGCCAAAATTTTCTCTTTTACCATTTAATTACTTGGACATCAAATATCATGGGAATTCCTCTTTTTGCATAAAAATAAATTTACCAAAAATTCATCTTTTACCATTTAATTACTTGGATCTCAAATATCATGGGAATTCCTCTTTTTGCATAAAAATAAATTTACCAAAATTTACTCTTTTCTCATAATCAATTAATTATGCATAATTACAAAAACTTATTTCTCATGAATATGATGAAAATCATTATTGTTGCATAGGATATCTAAGCCTAGAATATGGTAGGAAGTCCTCTTTTAGCATTATGCATAAAAATAAGATATGTATTATTTTCTAAAAATTTTACCATAGCTTTGTTGCTATTACTGATAATTCTTAATGTTTTTCTAAAGAATAAAAGCTTGACATGAAAATATGATAGTAGTTTCTCTTTTATGCTTAAAATCAAACTATGAATTTAAATCATAATTTTAATCATAATCATTAATTTGATTATAATTATCCCACTAGATTAAGCTAATTTCATTATTTCTCTTTTCCCAAATTCATGGGATAATCTATTTCTCATTAAGAATCAATCAAAGTAGTTTTTAATTACTTAAAAATAATCTAAAAGAAATAAACATTATTTTATTAACATAAAATTATAAAAATATCATTTTCTTAATCTCTAGCTTATCAAGCCTAGAGTTTAGTTTTGAATTAAGAGACTATCATTAAGAAGCATCTTTTTTCAAAGGATTTAGCCATAAGGATGGCTATTCTTTTAGAGAGAGAGATTTACCTAAAGAAGCGTTACAAATAAGCATCAAGATTAACTTTCTCTTAATTAAGCATTAAGACTTTAAGGAAAAGCTTGATTTGAATTATAACAATTATTTAGAAAGCTTCTCAAGCTTGAGAGGGGTTGAGAAGAAGAAAGTCATTGAGATAAATTGGAAAAAACCATAAAATTTGATTTTACCTCCAAGTTTGACTTGATTCTTTGTTAGCAGTGATTTTACCTCCAAGTTTGACTTGATTCTTTGTTAGCAGTGTGAAGCCCCGACCAATCAATTGGTCCACCAAGAGGAGAAGAGAAAATCCAAGAGTTGTTGTACAGAGAGAGAGAGAGAGAGAGAGAGAGAGAGAGAGAGAGAGAGAGAGAGAGAGAGCTCCAAGCTCCCAAGAGAGAGAGCTCCAAGCTCCCAAGAGAGAGAAAAATTTAAGGGATAATAGAAAATATGATTATTTTAATATAATACTGGCATCGTATAGCTCTAATGTTTTTTTACAAAAGACTAAGGGTCTATTTATAGGTAAGGGAGGCCACTAACCAAGTCCAACTGGGTTCTAGAATTTTCCAGGTTCACTTTGACTCAATTTGGACAAGATTTGGACCACTTTGGCTCCCTTTTTGATTTGGTTTGATCCAAGAGAGAGGAGAGATAAAAATATCACAATTTTTTTGAATTAAAAATCCTTCCACATGTGAATTAGGTGCCTACCTTAAGAGTCCTCCTCTCCTTACCAAGGTGTCAAAAATGCATCATTATTCTAAAATATCTCATTTTCTTAGTAATATCTCATAATATTTTACTAATAAACCCTGTCCTCAGTCAACTCTTCATCTTATGTGAGCATTTACTCATTTTGGGGTATTTTCTTTTATTCTTTTGGATTTATCTCATCCCAACACTTCCATTAATCCAATTAGCCCATTGGAACCTTAATTAGACCATAATCCAAATTTTTTTGAAAATGTAGACCCTTAGGCTAAGGTCCCTTATACACATTTTCAATTAATTCCTGCACCTTGGAAAGTTCATTTTGAACTTCTATTTCAGGGGAATCCATTTTAGACACTAGGAGGATTTTTATATCCAAAGATATCTAAATTTTGGATTCTCTCTCTCTAGGCCAAAATAGGGTAAATAAAACAAGATCTTTCTTCTATTTCAGAGAGGGGAATAATTTCAAGAATAGAAGGGGAGGTTCTTACACCTTTACATCTCAAAAACTGGAGGGAGGAATCTTACATCCTATCCCACTTCCTTAAAAAATGCGAGATGTCCTCATCTCGCAACTGGAGGATAAACTCTTTCACCTTAAGATCCGACTGATTTTGCGGTTCCTTATAGTCTGGTCAACCCACGCAGAATCCTCGAATAAAGATCCCTTCTACAAGAAGGACATACAGAACTCATTATCAGAGAACAATTCATTTAGAACATATCATTCATATCCTTAACACAATAATGGTCCATCAGACCGAAAATTCTATCTGAACATTTTCCACAAAAATTTTAGTTATGCAAGTTCTCAATTTCTCATCCCTTAATTAGATCCATTGGGTCAAAGGTCAAATAGCAGCAATCTGTCAGCACAATCCACTAATCTCATAGTGATTTGCTGAAGTCATAATTGTCTTCCAGTTACTAACATCATCACACTGGGATTCGTCCCATTCATCCACATTATGGCTTTGTTCAACTTATCTTCTTTCAACCAAAATTCAGAAATCATCATCTTTCAATCACAGTCCAAATCAACTCATCGATTCTCAACTAGAATTCAAAAATCATATCAACCAGCATTCGAATTCATCCTCTAGATAGCATTTTTGGTTATAACTTCTAGGTCTTAGATTTACTCGTATATATTGTCAGTAAAGAGATGCAGATATACCCACAATATATACGGGTAGTCACAATCCTTGGAGCTATAAGGTAACTACCATCATATCTAGGCCTCAAGCAAGTACGGGAATCCATACAATTGCGGTACTTCCATCTGAAGACCCAATTTCCAATTTATGAATCTTCATCTTCTGAATATCAATTTGTATGAATTTCATCACACAATTACAATATTTTACTGGTACTTCATAAATTTTTGACATTTCTGGCTTCTTGATTGTTCCACTTTAGCAAATTTGCTCTGATACCAGCTGAAAGATCCCTGCCCCCTCCGCGCAACAAATTCCAGGGTGCTAACAGCGAAAGTAGCACTTCTTGCACTGGGCAAAACCTCTCACTTGGGGCCTCGCCCACGAATATCCAGACAAGAGACTAATCTCTCAGTTCTTCCAAAACTGAATATCCAAACGAATATCCAGACAAGAGACTAATCCCTCAGTTCTTCCAAAACCGAACCTAGAAAAAACTTCCCTCGCCCCAACAGACATAGGCGATTTCTCCAGGATATTTTTATTCTAACGTAGTCAAGAGCCTTAACTAACCAAACTGATCCGACCGAACCCGTAAGTCACATGGTCAGATCAAGGAAGAGACTTGCACTTGGATCATAGAGATCAAAGCTTTTTTCCTCATCAAGAGACACAGCCGTTGATTCTTTTCCATAGAACAAAGACTATCCGAGATTTACTTCATCTATCGTAACATAACAGAATTGAGTCTCATTTTAGGGATCCATCAGTCCAACCTAACCCCATCCAATACCATGGGTTAGCCAAACTACCCAACCACTATAATGATAGGATCCATTTAGAAATTTGGTTATATTTTGCCCCGGGTACCAAGGAAAAGAGTTCCCAGGCCCCCTAGCCGGTGCTTCAAGTAAACTTCAAGATAGTCACACCACTTACACACCCACCAATATGAAATTTTCTGTTTCACAGATTCAGTTGTCTTTAAAACAATCTTTTAATGAAACCATAGTATCACTGATCATAATCCTCCAAAATATCCAGCTTGAATTCTAATTTCTAATCATTCCTTCATCAGTGTACCTATGGTATCATTGGTGGTAACAACCAGAACGCTCACCACTTGTTCACTTATTAGGGGCCTTTTCAATAGTTCCTAACTCATAGTACCTGGTAATTTAATCAAGTATTCCATTCATTTCTTCCTCAGCGTACCTATGGCATCATTGGCAAAACCAGACGCTCACCGCCTGCTCACTGGGGTCTTTTCCATAGTTCCTAGCTCATAGTACCTGGAATTATAATCACTTAAGAAAAATCTAGATGGACTCTTCGTTGAAGATCAGCAAGATCAACCAAGAGATCCATATAAAAGAGCCATGGACTCGTCCGTTTGAGGACCAGCAAGGCCAATCAACCAGATCCATGCCCGAGTTTAGAAAACAACTCTAACTCCTTATTCTATTTTCTTCCTCGACGCACACGTGTGTATCTTCGACGGCGACCCAGAGCCCAAATACTGTATGGTTAGCACCCTCTAGGCTCCTTCGTAGGTCACCTAGCGCTTCACTCATAGGCTGCTTCCTTGGTCCCTCATTCACCGTTACCCAGAAGCTCACCATTTAATTCAAACCGAGACTGGTCATCAAGACCTCGGCCAACCTTGCTACGGGAGACGTCCTCCATTGACTCTCCGTCAGCTGTTGCAACTTTATCACTTAGGTCTTCGACACTCATTCACAAGATAGTCAAAATGCTTCCCCAACATTCTTGACATAAAACAGTCATTTAAAAACAAGTTTTATAAATATAGTTTCTAACGAACTCTCATCTTTCCACATTGTCCCACATCATTTCTCGTTATTCCACATTCTTCTACATCAATTCACATTGCTTATTTCACATCCAGTCATATGTATTCCCATCGTCTTCATCCATTCTCATCCAATCACATTATATTACATCACATCACATCTATCCACATCTATCTCCTCATCACATCTCATCCATTCATATCGACCTAGATCCACATCACATCACATTCATCCACCTTACATCTCATCCATCCATTCACATTACATCATATTCATTTATATTCATTCAGATCCACATCTCATCCACATCACATCACATCTCATCCATTCACGTCTCATCACATCATATTCACATCCATTTACATCTCATCATATCATATTCACATCACATCACATCCATTCAGATATCATCACATCACATCACATTCACATCGCATTGCATCTCACATTTCCTCACATCACATTCACATCTCATCCACATCTCATCACATCCACTCACATCTCCTCACATATCATCACATCCACTCACATCTCCTCACATCACATTCACATCTTATCACATCCACTTTTAGTACGGTTTTTTACTTTCGATACCGATGGGACTTTTCTAAGTTTCTTTCAATTGCTTGGCCTAGTTAAAGGTACTTTTTCTTGATGGATATTTTCACATTCTTTCTCAAATATCTCAAGTGAAATATATTCAATATTCTTCTTTTTGAGTAAAAGATTAATGGGATTTACAAAAATCAATTCTACCCATATTTTCTAATAAAATTAATAATACTCAAAATTTCACTTTTGATAAATACTCATAATTTGAATTATGCCAGAAATTTCTTTTTTACCATGTAATTACTTGGATATCAAATATCATGGGAATTTCTCTTTTTGCATAAAAATAAATTTACCAAAAATTCATCTTTTACCATTTAAATACTTGGATCTCAAATATCATGGGAATTCCTCTTTTTGCATAAAAATAAATTTACCAAAATTTACTCTTTTCTCATAATCAATTAATTATGCATAATTATAAAAATAAAATAAAATTCTCATGAATATGATGAAAATCATTATTTTTGCATAGGATGTCCAATCCTAGAATATGGTAGGAAGTCAACTTTTAGCATTATGCATAAAAATAAGATATGTACTATTTTCTAAAAATTTTACCATAACTTCGCTACAATTACTTATAATTCTCAATTTTTTTCTAAAGAATAAAAGCTTGACATGAAAATATGATAGTAGTTCCTCTTTTATGCTTAAAATCAAACTATGAATTTAAATTATTTTAACCATAATCATAAACTTAATTATAATTATCTCACTAAATTAAGCTAATTCCATTATTTCTCTATTTTTAAATTGATAGGATAATCTATTTCTCATTTAGAATCAATCAAAGTAGTTTTTAACTACTTATAAATAATCTAAAAAGAAATAACCATTATTTTGTTAACATAAAATCATAAAAATATCATTTTCTTAATCTCTAGCTTATCAAGCCTAGAGTTTAGCTTTGAATTAAGAGACTATCATTGAGAAGCATCCTTTTTCAAGGGATTTAGCCATAAGGATGGCTATTCTTGTAGAGAGAGAGATTTACTTAAAGAAGTATTATACAAATAAGCATAAAGATTAACTTTCTCTTAATTAAGCATTAAGACTTTAAGAGAAAGCTTGATTTGAATTATAACAATTATTTAGAAAGCTTCTCAAGCTTGAGAGGGGTTCAGAAGAATAAAGTCATTGAGATAAATTAGAAAAAACCATAAAAATTGATTTTACCTCCAAGTTTGGCTTGATTCTCTATTTAGCAGTGAAGCCCAGAGCAATCAATTGGTCCACCAAGAGGAGAAGAGAAACTCCAAGAGTTGTTGTAGAGAGAGAGAGCTCCAAGCTTCCAAGAGAGAAAAATTTAAGGGATAATAAAAAATATGATTATTTTAATATAATATTGGCATGGTATAGCTCCAACATTTTTTTACAAAAGACTAAGGGTCTATTTATAGGTGAGGGAGGCCACTAACCAAGTCCAACTGGGTTCTAGAATTTTCCAGGTTTAGTTTGACTCAATTTGGATAAGATTTGGACTAGTTTGGCTCCCTTTTTGATTTTGTTTGATCTAGCAGAGAGGAGAGATAAAAATATCACAATTTTTTTTGAATTAAAAACCCTTCCACACATGTGAATTAGGTGCCTACCTCAAGAGTCACCCTCTCCTTACCAAGGTATCAAAAATGCATCATTATTATAAAATATCTCATTTTTTTAGTAATATCTCAGATTTTTTTAACCAATAAACCTTGTACTCAGTCAACTCTTCATCTTATGTGAGCATTTACTCATTTTTGGGTATTTTCTTTTATTCTTTTGGATTTATCTCATCCCAACACTTGGATAATCCAATTGGCCCATTGGAACCTTAATTGGACTATAATCTATTTTTTTTTGAAAATGTAGACCCTTAGGCTAAGGTCCCTTATACACATTCTCAATTAATTCCTAATGCACCTTGGAAAGTTCATTTTGAACTTCTGTTTTAGGGGAATCCATTTTAGACACTAGGAGGATTTTATATCCAAAGATATCTAAATTTTGGATTCTCTCTCTCTAGGCCAAAACAAGGTAAAACAAGATCTTTCTTCTATTTCATAGAGAGGGGAATAATTTTAAGAACAGAAGGGGAAGTTCTTACACCTTTACACCTTAAAAGCTGGAGGGAGGAATCTTACAGAAAGGGATCTAATGAGACAAGTGTTGATTTAGATTCAGGGGGTGGTTCTCTACTATGTTTGATGAGTCTTGTTGGATCAAAGACTAGGCTTGGGTTAATGGGGTCAAATTTATGAATGGTACAACTAGGGAATTGTATGCAGAACTAAGGAAAGGGGATTTGAATGTAGATTACTGTAACAGAATATGGAAGGTGAGTTGGAGTCCTGGGCTGTTGGAAAAAGAAATGGAAAGAATTATGGGAGTGTCCTATTCCTGTTAAATTTCAAGTGTTTTGTGGAGAATCTACATGTGGGCTCTTCCTATTAGTGTAGACAAGGCCCACTATTAAAATCTGATCAAGGAAGGGAGATGTGCTGGAAAAACAGACCCCTGGAGGGTGTACCATTGAGCATTAATGGAGGCTTCTATTTTGTTGAATTATCAAGTGTCTTGGAAACAATCCTCTTTTGTATTGGAGGATGATAGACGGAATCTATTATGTAAGTTGTTAAACAATAGTGAGATGTGGGGAAGTTGACACCTAGCTTTAGTTTGATGTAGTGCTTTTTGCTGAATTATATATATAATTATTGGTCAAAAAAATACATAGGGGTGATTGTGCAATGGTGGAGTAGGCGGAGAGCAGTATAATTTGCTCCAAGAAGAAGAGTAGATGGCATTCTGAGCAGTTACATCTGAGATGGCCGGCATGGGAAAGGACATCCTTCCTTCTACAAGGTCGTCAGTTCCGATGTTAACCATCACATCTGCCTTTTGCGCTTTCTGCAAAGCGCAGAAGGCATATGCGATGGTTAACAGGACTTCCTTTCCCATACTTGCAAACGCATCTGCGTTCTGCAAAGCACAGAAGGCAGATGCGATGGTTAACATCGGAACTGAGGACCTTGCTGTAGAGCGAGGCAGTGCAGAGGAGGTCACGGACCTCATCCGCGAAGGACTTCATGTGAAGTTTTCCTATAGAAATTTAGAGTGCAAATTTAGAAGAACCAGTGTGTTTAAAAAAAAAAACCCTAACCCCTTTGATTTGCTGGCTATTTTTTCCTGTTAAATATAGAGATGGTTGGGCGACCGTTCTTGTTGGCTGCTGTCTGTTAAATGTGGTGGAAGACCTCCAAAACTGGGTTCCTGTTGGCTGTACCTCCAAATAGTATCTTTATGACCTGCAAAGCTTGAATTTGCCACTGAATTTAGATATGTACCCTACCCTGGATGTTGACGATATGTTTGGAGCATGCTGAGAAGGGCCAAAGGGTCATGACCACAGGAATGCAATCATAGAAATGCACAAGAATTGAACTACCTCTGCTTGTGTGCGTGCGTGTGTGTGTGCGTGTGTGTGTGTTTTCCATGTCTCTTTCATTTTAGCTTAAATTTTTTCTTTTTTGCAAACCCTGAATAATGAACGAGGGTTTGTGATGGGATTCTTATGCCAGGGGTTTCTGATGGGATGGTAGGAGGGTTCCTCCACATGCATATGTTGCTACTGGTACTAGGGCTTTTTTTTATAGCATGCAGATGTTAGGGGTATGTGCTCATCCTATGAGTTGTAGGGCTTTCTGTACAAGTGCCAGCAATTATTGTTTTTGGTTGCAGGGATATTATCTGAGCATGCATGTTCCAAATGTAAAAGAGGAAAAAAAAAAGGAGAGTGACATGGGTAAGGATGCCTAGAGAAAATTAAAGATGAAAATTAAGAATGCTTGTGCTTGTAAGAAGAGAAATTCAGGAGAGCATAAATCATACACCCAATTAAAATATTAGCTTTTGCTAAGCTTAAGTCATTCGCATTAAAATAGTTGTTTTTATAAACGTTTGAGACGTTTGATTTTGAAAGCCACCTTTTTATCACTTAAACATATATTCGTATACAATCTTTCATTTCAATGAATATGTTCTCTAATGGATTAATTAAATGAGGCCAGTTGATCTCAGGATAACTCTTGTCCTCCTCCCATGCATAGCTATGGGAGGAGGACAATCTTAAACATATATTCGTATACAATCTTTCATTTCAATGAATATGTTCTCTAATGGATTAATTAAATGAGGCCAGTTGATCTCAGGATAACTCTTGTCCTCCTCCCATGCATAGCTATAGTTGTTCCTTCCGTGCCTCTGGAGCTTGCCTTTGCCTCGTGTTGAATGTTTTTCTACCTCTTGTCCTCCTCACATGCATGGCCATAGTTGTTCCTTACCTGCCTCTGGAGCTTGGCCACACTCTGTTGAGTGCTTGCCTTCTTCACCTTTGCCTTGTTGCATGTTTTTCTACCTCTTGTCCTCCTCCCATGCATGGCCATAGTTGTTCCTTACCTTCCTAAAGAGCTTGGCCACATTCTATTCCTCATGGTTACTGTGCAGTGCTTGCCTTCTTCACCTTAGCCAAGATGCCTATGCTCTGGCCATGATTTGGATGCACGTACATGTCTTCTTGTTTCTCTTTTGCATTGTTCCCTCCATCAATGCATGGTTCATGTGCACATTGATGGTATGTCATCCTTGCTTTTCCATTTTCTACTTGCATCACTGGCATAAAGTTAGAATTTGTGATTTGTTGATGTTTGTGAAGATGGTGCAAGTGGGAGGTTTGAAGAGTAGTAACATCGCTCATGGTGGTTGAGCCATGTCTCGTTCTCAACTTGCATCACATTCTTCACCTCCACCAAAAGGCACCCTTTGTAGGACAAGCTTGTCAATCTCGATTGTTTTTCTCCTCTAAGGGAGTCATTGTGATGCTCGCCTCTTCAAGGGAAACATAACTTGAACCTCACGTGTGCTAACCCTTTCCAAGGGTTTTATCTATATACGCAGAGCTTGAAAGGTACGCAAGGCATGGTCCTTCCTCACTTTTGTACTTCCATTTCTTTCTCTCTATGTTGATTGATTATAAAAAGGATCCTTAAGCACGGTCTTCATGTCATCTTTCTCACTTTTTTCTTTATCTCTATGTTTTGTTTCTCTTGTTGGTGGCTGATTAAAAAGGATCCTTAGGGAACAAATTTTGTAACCTTCAGTTTGTTATTATTTCACAGCTTTGAGTCCTCTTACACTTCACATAGAAAGTGGGAGAGGAAAATGCAGCCTCAACTCTATCCCTCTCCACAAAGGCGTACGATAGGTCTACAACATGTCTTGCTTTTTGTTCACAAACAAGCTTCAAGATGCTTAAGGTTTTGATCATGGTAAGAGTAGACATGGATGTCAATTTTTGGGAACCGATTAATGATTTTGTGTGCCTTGAATGTTCTTAAGGAGAATCCCACAAGGGAAACTCTTCATAACCCCAAGGACTAATCTCCTTCAAAAGAGGGGGAACTCTTCACAACCACCATTTCCAGATGGTGACGAGGATTTTGTCCACCTTCATTATCGCTATGGGGAAGCTTTTCAATCTCAATACAAGACATGGAGGGAATGAGAGAATTGGATGGATTTATTACTGTGAGTCCAATCATTTAGACTAGAATCACTTGCCTTGGGAGGTTATGAAGGAATATCTTTGTCAGAGATTTTTCCCTTCAGGATTTCAAGAAGATAAGATGGATGAATTTTTAGACCTATCCCAAGAGCAAAAGTCTATAGAAGAATAGCATCAACAAGCCTTTTGGGACTTCTCTAGTTTGCTCCTATAATGGATGAGATCACTCTTCTCGATTGATCTACTAAAAAACATAATCCTCCCTTGGATTGCTTGGTCAAGAATGCAAAGCCTTCCCGATCTCTGAAGCTATGACCATGGTGGAAGGTTTTACCAAGGCAGCAATGTGGATGAAATCCACTCACAGAAATTCAAACCCGTTAGCTTCTGCAATTGAGGCTCAGGAAATACATCCAATCCTCCCATTCCTAAGAGGAACCATGGGCCATATTCAAAGTCGAAAATCAAGAAGAACAATTAGACTAGGAGGGAGACCTTTCCCCCAGGAAATCAGATTAGGAGGAAGGGCCTTCTCTCAAGCCAGGTCAAAATTCAAAGTCAAGAATTAAGAAGAACAACTAGACTAGGAGGGAGACCTTTCCCCCATGCAATCAAATCAGGAGGAAAGGCCTTCTCTCAAAAGCACTTTCCATAGATATGCCCTTTTTTCGCCCAAAACAATGTGACAAAATTCTTAGAGAGAATAGATGTTTCAAACGCCATCAGATTAAGGATTGTTGGGTTTGGGGAGAGCTTGCATGTACACTACCACACACACACACACACACACACTTAGCTAGAACAACACACGTGAGAGAGCTAGTTGCTGGAAAGTCCTCTAATGATAATAATAGTACAAAAGTACTATGAGTACAAAATATAGCCTAGGGCAAAGTGTTCAACAAACATAAGTGTGTTCACACGGGGAAAAAACGTATGTCCAGCCACCACAGGGAAAAAGTGCTCGTGAGTAAGCTGTGTTCACAACTGAACTAGCTGGGAGTGGTCATGACCAACAAACCCCCCTCAAGTGAATGGTGTGAACGGAGATAGGGTGTAGCAGACTACCTTGGTAGAGGCTATAAGCTCAAAGGTTTGTGGAAATCTTTAAACTTTTCCCTCGAAAGAGTCTTTGTAAACCCATCTGCTATATTGGCATGTGTAAACACATAAGCCAAGTCAATCTCTCCTACATGGAGCCTTTCTCTAACATAATGATAGTGACTCAATGGTTTGTGCGGGCATGAAATACTGGTTTTGTAAGATTCCTCCCCAGATTCTCAAAATGTCCAGCATCTTCCCCCTGTAATCAATTCCCTCTTCAGAAATATAAGAGATCTCGTCTCTGCCTATTTTGACATAGAGAGAGAAAATATTCTAGAGAGAGAATATTCAGAATTTGAATATTTTTAGATAGAAAAATAACTCATCTTATTAAAATAAGTTCCCCTAAAACAGAAATTCAAAATGAACTTTCCAATGTGCAATTGGAATTAATTGGAAATGGGTATGAAGGACCTTAGCCTAAGGGTCTAGATTTTCAGAAATTTTTAGATTATGGTCCAATTAAGGTTCCTATGGACCAATAAGATCAATCCATGTGTGGGGAGGAGATAAATCCAATTTTGTAAAAGATGATACCCAAAAATGAGTAAATGCTCACATAAGATGAAGAGTTGAAAATGTACAAGGTTTATTAGTAAAAAACTATGAGCAATATTAAAAATATATGATATTTTGGGTATCCAAAAATGAGTTAATGCTCACATAAGATGAAGAGTTGAAAATGTACAAGGTTTATTAGTAAAAAACTATGAGCAATATTAAAAATATGAGATATTTTGGGTATCCAAAAATGAGTAAATGCTCACATAAGATGAAGAGTTGAAAATGTACAAGGTTTATTAGTAAAAAACTATGAGCAATATTAAAAATATGAGATATTTTGGGTATCCAAAAATGAGTAAATGCTCACATAAGATGAAGAGTTAAAAATGTACAAGGTTTATTAGTAAAAAACTAAGCAATATTAAAAATATGAGATATTTTGGGTATAATGATTCCATTTTGACACATATGTAAGGAAGGGGAGTCCATTAAAGGAGGTGCATATTTCACATGCTTGAATGAGTTTTAAACTCCTAAATAATGTGATATTTTATCTCTCCTCTCTCCTAATTCAAGTCTAGTTCCAAAAAGTTAGCTTAACTGACCTAAAAATGGTCAAAAATTGACCAAACTGAGTTGGAAAATTCTAGAATCAGTTTGTTTGGTTAGGAGCTCACTTTTTCTTATAAATAGAGGCCTCCCCCTTTGTTGAAACTCAACAATGTTTAATGCATTGTTACTCTACTCCACCCAAGCCAAGAACTATGAATTTATTAATAATTCATTAGTTTTTGACATTTCCCTCTTCCAAAGATTGGTTGGCCACTCTTGTTCAAACAAGAGTTGAACCCTCAAACCATCAAGCCAAAGGAAAGCTTTCAAAGTCATTAGTAAGTTGGTGATTCTTCTTTCTTTCAATTATTTTATGGATTTTTATGGTTTTAAATAGTTTTTATGCTTTATGTCTTCTCTATAATGTTAGGCCTCATTACAAAAGGCATTCCCCTCTCTTCTCTAACAAAACCAACCATTCTCTATCCTAGGTGAATGGTTAATTGATTAATGTTAAGTTTTTTTTATATAATGATTATTTTATTATAAAAGTGTTACTTTTAGCATAATTGAATTTCATGCATAGAGGTATGCATAAAAGATGATTATTTTATTATAAAAGTATTAATTTTTAGCATAATTGAATTTCATGCGTAGAGGTATGCATAAAAGATGATTATTTTATTATAAAAGTGTTAATTTTTAGCATAATTGAATTTCATGCATAGAGGTATGCATAAAAGATGATTATTTTATTATAAAAGTGTTACTTTTAGCATAATTGAATTTCATGCATAGATGTGGATGTGTATGTATGGATGTATGCATGTAGATATGGATGTATGAATGTGGATGTGGATGTATGGATGTGAATGTGAATGTGGATGTGGATGTGAATGTGGATGTGTATGTATGGATGTATGCATGTAGATGTGGATGTATGAATGTAGATGTGGATGTATGGATGTGAATGTGGATGTGGATGTGGATGTATGGATGTGAATGTAGATGTGGATGTGTATGTATGGATATATGCATGTAGATATGGATGTATGAATGTGGATGTGAATGTGGATGTGGATGTGGATGCATGGATGTGAATGTGGATGTGTATGTATGGATGTATGCATATAGATGTGGATGTATGGATGTGGATGTGGATGTATGGATGTGAATGTGGATGTGTATGTATGGATGTATGCATGTAGATGTGGATGTATGAATGTGGATGTGGATGTATAAATGTGGATGTGGATGTATGGATGTGTATGTATGGATGTATGCATGTAGATATGGATGTATGAATGAGGATGTGAAATTGGATGTATGCATGGATGTGTATAAAGAATAAAGAATGTGAATGGGTATGGGAAATAATGTGTTGTCGATATGAGTGAATGGATGAGAATGAGTACATATGAATGGAATGTGGAATAAGTAAGGTATAATATGGAAAGACGGAGTTCGATATAGAAACTGTATTTTGTGACCTGTTTGTAAATGACTGTTTTATGTCAAGAATGCTGGGGAAGCATTTTGATCGTCTTGTGGATTAAGGTCATGGAGACCTAACTGATAAAGTTGCAATTGCTGACGGAGAGTCAATGGAGGACGTCTCGCGTAGCAAGGTCGGCCGAAGTCTTGACCAGCCTCGGTTCGATTTAAATGGCGAGCTTCCGGTACGGTGGATGAGGGACCAAAGAAGCGGCCTATGAGTGAAGCGCTAGGTCACCTGCGAAAGGGTGCTGACCATACAGTGCTCGGGCTCTGGGTCACCGAAGATACCCACACGTGTGTCGTGGAAGATATTGGAACAAGGAATAAGAGTTGTTTTCTGAAAAACTGGGCATGGATCTGGTTGATTGACCTTGCTGGTCCTCAACAACGGATGAGTCCATGGCTCTTTTATATGGATCTATGGGTTGATCTTGCTGATCTTCCACGGAGATTCCATTCTGTTATGTGAATATATTGCCGGTTACTATGAGCTAGGAACTATGGAAAAGGCCTGAGTGAGCAGGTGGTGAGCGTTCTGGTTGCCAATGATGCCATAAGTACACCGATGAATGAATGACTGGAAATAAGGATTCAACCAGAGACTTGGAGGATTGTCATCAGTGACATAATGGTTTCATTAAAGGATTGTTTTAAAATTAGCTGATGCTGAGAAAAAGGCAATTTCATATTGGGTGTGTAAGTGGTGTGACTAGTTTTATGTTTGCATGAACTTCCGGCTAGGGGGCCTCGGAACTCTTTTCCTTGATACCCGGGACAAAACCTAACCAAATTCCTAATTGGATTCCATCACTACAGTGGTTGGGCGGTTGGCTAACCCATGGGACTGGATGGGGTTAGGCTGGATTGATGGATCCGTAAACCGAGACTCAATTTTTGTTATTACGATAGATGAAGTAAATCCCGGATAGTAATTGTTCTATGGATAGGAATCAACGGCTGTGCCTCTTGATGGGGAAAAAAGCATTGATCCCAATGATCCAAGTGCAAGTTTCTTCCTTGATTTGACCGAGTACCTTTATAGGTGCAGTCGGATTAGTAATGGTCTTGACTACGTTAGAGTAAAAAGTTATCCTGGTGAAATCGTCCGTGCTTTCCGGATAAAGGAAGTTTTTTCGGGTTCGGTTTTGAAAAAACCGACAAATTAGTCTCTTGTCCGGATATCTGTGGATGAGGCCCCGAATGTGGGACCCCTGTCCCACGCGAGAAGTGCTACTTCCGCTGCTAGTACCCCGAATCTGTTGTGCGGTGGGAACATGGATCTCACAGTTGGTATCAGAGCCATGTTGGCTAATAAAGATCAACTGAGAAGCCAAATATGTCAAAAATTTATCAAGAAGCACAAAAAGGTTGTAATTGTGTGATACAATTCATACAATTTGATATTCAAACTCAAAATTCGTAAATTAGTAATTGGGGCTTCAGATGGAAGTACCACAATTATATGGAACCTTGACTTGCTTGAGGCCTAGACATGATGGTATTTACCTTATAGTTCCAAGTATCATGACTACTCGTATATACCGAGGGTATAACTGTAGCTCTTTACCGGTAGTATATACGAGTAAATCTAAGACTTGAAATTATAAGCATTAATGCTATCCAGATGATGAATTCGAATGTGGTTGATATGATTTTTAATTCTATTTGAGAACTGATGAGTTGATTTGGATTCTGATTGAAAAATGTTGATCCCTGAAATTTGGTTAAAATGTAATAAGCTGAACGAAACCACAATGAGGATGAATGGGACGAGTCCCTGTGATGATATTCATAACTAGAATGATGATAATGATTTCAGCAAATCACTATGAGATTAGTGGATTGTGCTGTCAAATTGCTACTGTTAACTCTTATCATGGTAGATCAAGTTAAGGGATGACAATTTGAGAAATTGCTTAACTTAAATTTCCGTGGGTGGAGGATGTTCAGAAATTTTTTTTTCGGCCTAATGGACCATTATCGTGTTAAAAATATGGATTATATGATCTGAATGAATTGTTATTGATGAGTTCTATATAAGGGATACTTATCCCCGTATTCTGTTGGGTTGACCAGAATATAAGGAACCCCAGAATAAATTGGATCTTAAGAAAAAAGAGTTGTCCTCTACTTTGCGAGATGAGGACATCTCGTGCCTTTTTAAGTGGGGTAGAATGTAAGATTCATCCCCCAGTCTTCGAGGTATACAGGAGTAAGAACCTCCCTTTCTGATCTTATAATTATTCCCTCTCTAAAATAAAAGAAAGATTCTGTTTAAAAAGGAAGACCCTATTGAATTTCATGCATAGAGGTAAGCATAAAAGATGATTATTTTATTATAAAAGTGTTAATTTTTAGCATAATTGAATTTCATACATAGAGGTATGCATAAAAGATGATTATTTTATTATAAAAGTGTTACTTTTAGCATAATTGAATTTCATGCATAGAGGTATGCGTAAAAGATGATTATTTTATTATAAAAGTGTTACTTTTAGCATAATTGAATTTCATGCATAGAGGTATGCGTAAAAGATGATTATTTTATTATAAAAGTGTTACTTTTAGCATAATTGAATTTTATGCATAGAGGTATGCATAAAAGATGATTATTTTATTATAAAAGTGTTATTTTTAGCATAATTGAATTTCATGCATAGAGGTATGCATAAAAGATGATTATTTTATTGTAAAAGTGTTATTTTTAGCATAATTGAATTTCATGCATAGAGGTATGCATAAAAGATGATTATTTTATTGCAAAAGTGTTACTTTTAGCATAATTGAATTTCATGCATAGAGGTATGCATAAAAGATGATTATTTATTATAAAAGTGTTACTTTTAGCATAATTGAATTCCATGCATAGAGGTATGCATAAAAGATGATTATTTTATTGTAAAAGTGTTACTTTTAGCATAAATGAAATTCATGCATAGAGGTATGCATAAAAGATATGGGAAGTGAGAAGATGTGTATGGGATGAGGTAAGAAGTGTAGGTGATGGGATAAGATGTATATGGATTGTGATAGGGTGAGAATATGGATGTGAATGTGGATGGGTATGTATGGATGTATGAATGTGGATGTGGATGCATGGATGGGAATGTGGATGTGTATGTATGGATGTATGCATGTAGATGTGGATGCATGAATGTGGATGTATGGATGTGAATGTGGATGGGTATGTATGGATGTATGAATGTGGATGCATGGATGGGAATGTGGATGTGGATGCATGGATGTGAATGTGGATGTGTATATATGGATGTATGCATGTAGATGTGGATGTATGAATGTGGATGTGGATGTATGGATGTGGATGTGGATGTATGCATGTGGATGTGGATGTATGGATGTGAATGTGGATGTGGATGTGGATGTATGGATGTGAATGTGGATGTGGATGTATGGATGTGGATGTGGATGTAGATGTGGATGTGTATGTATGGATGTATGAATATGGATGTGGATGTATGGATGTGAATGTGGATGTGGATGTGAATGTGGATGTGTATGTATGGATGTATGCATGTAGATGTGTATGTATGAATGTGGATGTGGATGTGAATGTGGATATGTATGTATGGATGTATGCATGTAGATGTGTATGTATGAATGTGGATGTGGATGTATGGATGTGAATGTGGATGTGGATGTGGATGTATGGATGTGAATGTGGATATGTATGTATGGATGTATGCATGTAGATATGGATGTATGAATGTGGATGTGAATGTGGATGTGGATGTGGATGCATGGATGTGAATGTGGATGTGTATGTATGGATGTATGCATATAGATGTGGATGTATGGATGTGGATGTGGATGTATGGATGTGAATGTGGATGTGTGGATGTGGATGTATGGATGTGAATGTGGATGTGTATGTATGGATGTATGCATGTAGATGTAAATGTATGAATGTGGATGTGGATGTATGGATGTGAATGTGGATGTGGATGTATGGATGTGAATGTGGATGTGTATGTATGGATGTATGCATGTAGATATGGATGTATGAATGAGGATGTGAAAATGGATGTACGCATGGATGTGTATAAAGAATAATGAATGTGAATGGGTATGGGAAATAATGTGTCGTCGATATGAGTGAATGGATGAGAATGAGTACATATGAATGGAATGTGGAATAAGTAACGTGGATTGAGGAGGTATAATATGGAAAGACGGAGTTCGATATAGAAACTGTATTTTGTGACTTGTTTGTAAATAACTGTTTTATGTCAAGAATGCTGGGGAAGCATTTTGACCGTCTTGTGGATTAAGGTCATGGAGACCTAACTGATAAAGTTACAACTACTGACGGAGAGTCAATGGAGGACATCTCACGTAGCAAGGTCGGCCGAGGTCTTGACCAGCCTCGGTTCGATTTAAATGGCGAGCTTCAGGTACGGTGGATGAGGGACCAAAGAAGCGGCCTATGAGTGAAGCGCTAGGTCACCTGCGAAGGATCCTAGAGGGTACTGACCATACGGTGCTCAGGCTCTGGGTCGTCGAAGATACCCACATGTGCGTCGTGGAAGATATTGGAACAAGGAATAAGAGTTGTTTTCTGAAACCGGGCATGGATCTGGTTGATTGACCTTACTGGTCCTCAACGGATGAGTCCATGGCTCTTTTATATGGATCTGTGGGTTGATCTTGCTGATCTTCCACGGAGATTCCATTCTGTTATGTGAATATATTGCCGGTTACTATGAGCTAGGAACTATGGCAAAGGCCCCTGAGTGAACAGGTGGTGAGCGTTTTGGTTGCCAATGATGCCATAAGTACACCGATGAATGAATGACTGGAAATAAGGATTCAACCAGAGACTTGGAGGATTGTCATCAGTGACATAATGGTTTCATTAAAGGATTGTTTTAAAATTAGCTGATGCTGAGAAAAAGGCAATTTCATATTGGGTGTGTAAGTGGTGTGACTAGTTTTATGTTTACATGAACTTCCGGCTAGGGGGCCTCGCAACTCTTTTCCTTGGTACCCAGAACAAAACCTAATCAAATTCCTAATTGGATCCCATCACTACAGTGGTTGGGAGGTTAGCTAACCCATGGGACTAGATGGGGTTAGGCTGGACTGATGGATCCGTAAACCGAGACTCAATTTCTGTTATTACGATAGATGAAGTAAATCGCGGATAGTAATTGTTCTATGGATAGGAATCAACGGCTGTGCCTCTTGATGGGGAAAAAAGCATTGATCCCAATGATCCAAGTGCAAGTTTCTTCCTTGATCTGACTGAGTACCTTTATAGGTGCAGTCGGATCAGTTTGATCATCAGTAATGGTCTTGACTACGTTAGAGTAAAAAGTTATCCTGGTGGAATCGTCCGTGCTTTCCGGATAAAGAAAGTTTTTTCGGGTTCGGTTTTGGAAAAACCGACGGATTAGTCTCTTGTCCGGATATCCGTGGACGAGGCCCCGAATGTGGGACCCCTGTCCCGCGCGAGAAGTGCTACTTCTGCTGCTGCTAGTACCCCGAATCCGTTGCTCGGTGGGAATAGGGATCTCACAAGTTTTCGTGCAACTACCAAAGCACTCTAACTGTCAGTATAAATGGTGGTAGGAGACTGCTATCCAACACCAAGATTGGCTAAAAGAGGCATCCTAGCCAAACACATTCCACAGTAGTTGTAAAGGCTGCCTTGTATTCAGCTTCACAGCTAGAAGTGGCCACTGTAGGCTGCTTCTTACTGAGCCATGAGATGCATAATTCACCACAGTTACCACTGGTTGGACACTCGCATGTCATAGCAACC
The DNA here is from genome assembly GCF_041138505.1 of Cibotium barometz. Taxonomy (NCBI): domain Eukaryota; kingdom Viridiplantae; phylum Streptophyta; class Polypodiopsida; order Cyatheales; family Cibotiaceae; genus Cibotium; species Cibotium barometz. The sequence continues at coordinate 46,381,519 of NC_141072.1, forward strand.
TGCCCAATCATTGTCTGTAAATGCAAGCAAGCATAGTGTAGAAGAACTGCCATAAAACAAGGCAAAGTTTGCAGTGCCTTTAAGATAACAAAAGACACGCTTACACACTTGCCAATGCATAGTGCTTGGACAATGCATGAATCTGCTCAACTAAGAAACAGCATACTGTATGTCCAAATGAGTAGAGCATAAATAGATAAGGCATCCCACAGCATGTTGATAGGTGGCAACATCAAAAGGCTCACCAGCATGCTCAAGTGACAGTTTTAGACCTGGTTCCATAGGAGTAGAAACATGTTTACAATCTGTCATGTGAAAACACTCAAGGAGCTACTCAACATATCTGCACTGAGATAACATGATACCCCCCCTCAAAAGGTATAAATTGTATGCCCAAATAGTAATGTAAATGCCCCATGTCTATGACATCAAATGCATGTTGCAAATAAGCTTTAAAAGCTAAAATATCACCCTCTTTAGGGCCAGTGATGGGCATGTCATCCACATAAAGAATAAGAATGAGAACATTGTTCCCAATGTGGTGTACATAAAGTGTACTCTCAGAGCTAAACTATTCTGAAACCCTTTGGCAGCCAATATGCATGAATTTTGTGGTACCAAGCACAAGGAGCCTGTTTAAGACCATACAATGCTTTATGTAAACGGCATACTTTACTTTCTACACCTTTTTGAACAAATCCAGGAGGCTGAGACACATAAACTTCCTCCTGCAAATCGCCATTCAAAAAGGCACTTTTGACATCCAACTAATATACATAGTACGTATGGTAGTCATACGTGAAGTGGGAGCAAAGGTCTCTTCATAGTCAATGCCCTCACGTTGGGCATACCCTTTGGCGACCAAGAGAGCCTTGTGGCAATCAACTGAACCATCAGGTTTATGCTTTAGCTTGAAAACCCATTTTGTGCCAATAGCACGCTTGCCAAGAGGCAAGTCACATAACTCCCAAGTACCATTTTTGTCAATGGAGTCCAACTCCGAACACATGGCTACCACCCAATTATCATCCTCCACCAATGCATCAACATGAGAAATGGGTTCCTCATTACAAGTGGTGTGGCAACAAGAGCTATATCCACATAATGTGAAGATGCATGGCGAGAAGCAACACGTGTACAACTTGGCATAAATGTAGATTGTTTGCTATCATGCAAAGTCTCAACCAGCCATCTCGGAATAGTTTTTGACTTCCTAGTATCTGCATCTTCTTCTGCCAATGCATCACCCAAGGAATCCTGATCAATTTGAGGCATTTTAGGACCAATTTGGGGCAAGTTAGCCTGCTTCTTTTGCTGATTTTCAGTAGGCATAGGTGGTTGTAAATGAGCTGAAACTAGCTCTACATTATACACATTGGAATTTAATAAAGGCGACAAAGTATCAAACACATCTTCCGGCCCAATAGATGGCTGATTGGTACATAAGACAAGTGGTTGAGATGCATATTCATCAAAGATAACATCTCTTGACACAATGATTGTGCCTGTGTTAGGCACATAGAGTCTGTATCCCTTACTCTCAGTACTATAACCAATGAAAATGCATTTGATTGCCTTTGCATCAAGCTTGTCTTTCTTGTGTGGGCACATACATATATGCCAAACACCCAAAGACTCTCATATGAGTCACCACTAGAATCCTGCCATTCCATGCCTCATAGGCAGTCATAGATTTCAAGGCTTTAATGGGGCAATGGTAAAGCACATAATTGGCACACATAACCGCCTCAAGCCAAAACTTACTGGGCAGATCCTTGCTCTTGAGCTGCAACATGCCATCTCCATAAGTGTACGATTATGTCTCTCTGCAACTCCATTCTGCTGAGGAGTATAGGGGCTAGTACACTGATGGGAAATACCATTTAACTGCATATAGGATGTGAACTTATTTGATAAATATTCCCCCCCTCGATCTGTAGGCAATGTGACAAGCTTGTGTCCACAAGCATTTTTAGCCATGGGACGGAAGTCTTTGAAAGTTGCAAAGGCACCTGACTTCACTTTTAAACCATACACCCAACAAAATCGAGTGTAGTCATCAATGAATGTGATGAAGTACAAGTGTCCTCCAAAAGATGGAGCCCTCATGGGGCCACAAAGATCACTATGATTGAGCTATAATGGGTGGACAGCCCTCATAGCACTATCTTTAGGAAAGGAATTCTTGTGCCTCTTTCCAAGGATGCATCCCTCAATACATGCTTGAATGGAACCTGATTAGGAGGAAGCTCATGCACCATACCTTGCTTCTGCAAGCGTACAAGAAGCCCTCAGGAGGCCTACTAGAGACAAAAGGTAGCCCCAAAGGTTAATATATCACAGATGTAACAAATCACAGATGTAACAAATCAAACTTTGAACAAACAAATTATGCTCTCTTAACATCACTGATACAGCATGATGAACCTCTCTTCTATGAGGATGCTTGTGATATGAAATGACTGCATTGCACAAGAATCACACTTGGGATCTGTGTGAGCTTCCACCCAACAAGAAAGCAATAGACTGCAAATGGATCCAGAAAGTGAAGTACAACAAGGAAGGGAAGATAGATAGGTACAAAGCAAGACTTGTGGCTAAAGGTTTTGCTCAAAAACAGGGGGTTGATTATGAAGCGACCTTTGCACCAATAGCCAAGCTAAATTTATCATGTTACTCCTTTCTCTAGTCCCTATTCATCATAAGGGAAAATTGCAAATGGATGTCAACAATGCCTTCCTCAATGGTGGCTAGCTTGAGGAAGAATTCCATATGCAGCCTGTAGGTTATGTCAAAGAAGGATGAGAGCATCTTGTTTGCAAGTTGTAGAAGAGCTTGTATGGTTTGAAACAAGCTCTAAGACCCTAGTATGGTAGAATTGATGAGCATCTCAAAGCTCAAGGCTTCCAGAAGAGCAATGCAAATTATACTCTCTACTACATGGTGAAAGGGAAGGACATTGTTCTTATTCTTTAATATGTTAATGATTTGATTTTGACAGGAAGCAATGAAGCCATGGTTGTGTTATGAGACTGACAGGAAACACTATAAGGTAAGACTAGAAAAGATTATTTATATGTAAAAGGTTTGCATATAAATAAGGTTCAGGAGATTTCAAATTGGAAATACCTAAAGCAATGGTTAATAGGCATTAAGATCAACATAAAAGGGATGTAGATGGTGCATAAGAGAAGCCCAAAGGCCATAGAAGTAGATGCCCCCTTCTAGGGAAAGTTGAGGAGGCATTGGATAGTGAAAGGGCCATGCCTAGCCATTGCAAGGTTAAGGGACTGAAGTTGAAAGGTCATGCATCACCTAGGCCTATATAACCATGTGTTTAGGGTCCATTTGGGATATGGTTGGGTGGAGAATCAAGGTTCTAGTCTTACAAGTCCTCAAGCTTATGATGCAAGGAGCATTACATTGGTATCAACGCTAAGTTCTTTCTTTTCCATGTTTCCATTGAGCTACTCATTACTAACTCTAATATCTACTCCTTAATCTCTTCTCTTTTCATTTCCATAATCCTTATACTTATCAAATTTTTCCCATACAAATACCTAATTCTTAATAGATTGGGCATACCTCTTGCCTAATTGATTGAGCATACCTATTGCTGCTAATAAATTGGACATACTTTAGAGATTCTACATGAAGCAAGTGCAGTACATGACAGCCTTGAAGAATCATTGAAGCAAATATTAACAAGGAGGAATCAATGGAATTATTCTTCACATCATTAGAGGCGATTCATATTTAGCCAACCAAGTAAGGTTGTTGTGTTGCATTTTTTTGCTTCGTAAGAAACTTTCCATTTTGCTTATTGTTAGAGTAAATGGTTTCTCAAGGTGGGAAGGATGAAAATGGGGAGAAGGAGGAAAACCCAATGTCCTCTTTCCATATAGAAAAGGATAATATGCAAGATTTAGATCTTAATGAGTATGAGGATATAGAAATTAAGGAAATGAAAGAAAAAACCTCTAATATAGAGAATAAACTCGAGAAAATGATGGGTCTTCTTAGCTCCTTGATGGGAGGAGGATAAGGATTGGGAGTAAAAGAAATATCTAAAAACATTGATGAGGGAAGAGAAAAAACTCTAGAAAAAGGATTGAATAGAGCCATAGTTGAAGAGAGTCCCAAAACTAGAGACCAAAGTATGGTATTCAACGATTTAAAGACACCCACTTTTAGTGGAGAAGAGAAGAACAGAAATAAAGATGTGTTCCATATTTTTCTACAAAAATGGCAAGATTTGCATCTTTTAAGAAATGTGCCTGATCATAACCACCGCATTGAAGCTAGCCTATCCTTACAAGGCAAAGCCTATACGTGGTGGATGAGCTTAGCAGAATGTAGGCAAGTACCCGATTCTTGGGATTCATTTAAGGAATTATTCTTAAAGGAATATCTTCCTGAAAATGAAGAAGACTGAAATTGGGAGGAGTGGGATAATTGTTCTATAGAACAAAAGAATTTAAATCTCACTCAATATATAGCTTGCTATAGAGAAATTGTCTTGAAGCTTAAGGGAATAGACAATTTTCAAAAAGTAAGAGGCTTCATTAGAGGCCTAAAAAGGGAGTAAAAGAAGGAAGTTTGCTCCAAAAAGCCAAGAAACTTACATGAGGCTATAAAATTTGTATAAAAAAATTTGACAATACCATAGGTAATGGTAATCTTAAAGAAAATGATTTAAACAAATTTCATATAAGTCTCATGAAGAAAATTTTGGCTCTCAAAAAAGAAAGGGTTTTTTCTTTAAAAAGGAAGAACCTCTTAAAAAGCAAAAATCCAATCCTAGTCAGTTTCTAAAAAAGCAAGATTTTGAGAGAGCAGTTAAAGAAAAACTTTGTTTATCTTGTCTTGAGCCGAGACATGATAAATGGAATTGTCCTAAGTCCCAAGGATAAGAACTTACTAGGAATGGTAATGATAAGTCTAAAGGAATGCACACTTGAATTATTTTCATTGGGAAAAACATTTTTGAGAAGCTATTTGCATAATACACTAACATTTGAGCATAAAGGAAAATTTATTACATTGCAAGGAGAGCATAATGTACCGTCTTCTCCTTTGATATGTAATATTGAGCTCCAAAAGCTTTGTCTCATGATAATGGAGTAGAACAAATGTCTTTCTATTATGCAATGTCTCAGTTTGTGAAAATTTTGATTCAAGTATTTGTGAAGTAGTTAATTCTTCTTTGAACAATTTATTAGAAGAATTTAAAGATGTTTTTCTGAAAACATTGCCAAAAGGTTGACCTCCAGATAGAGGGATATGTTGCCATATATATAGGTAGTGATGTGTGTGAACACACTTAGGACCGTCGAGGTACTTTTTCCCTCTTTAGGAGGTTCTTTTCCCCGGCTTGTATATACGCCCATCATTCTAGGGCTAACTTATCTTTTGTACATTGACACAATCTAATACATTGTGTGTTGTGTGCATTCTTACTTCTTCTTCTCCAAGCTTTGTGTGCTTTCCTGCAACCCTAATTCCAACAATTGGTATCAGAGCAGGCATCGGCTCCCAGGGCTACACCACTAGCACCCTTCGACTCACGTTCCCCGATTGAGGTGAGCTTTCACGAGCGCTTGCAGGTCCCTATACTCTGCAGATAATCCCATAAGGCTTAGCGTTCTCAGAAATTGCATCTGAGGTCGTTTCGGGCTCCGTTTTTGCATTACAAGTTTTGCACAGGTGTTTTCGTCATTTTGTGCAAAAATTTTAACAGTGCAGTTTTCTGCAAAACAGGCATGCGTATTCTATTTGCGGACCGTGCTACATAGCACGAGTTGTTTTCTGTTCAGTCTTTGCTTCATTTTACAGGTAGCTTTTACATTAGTTTCAGTCAGTGGCCATGGCTGATAACATCAATGATGTATTTCGCATGTTGTCTGCTGATGACAAATTGGATGGAGACAGCAACTACCCACTTTGGGCGTACATGATGCAGCATGTTTTAGTTGCAAAAGGAGTGTGGAACATTGTGCTTGGTATGGATGTACGTCCAGGTTCTGTGGATGTAGGATCTGTTGAGGATGTTGCAGGTTCTAGCAGCTCTATTGTTGCTGCTATTTTACCCACTGTTGAACAAGCTCGTTTGGGATGGTAAAGATGTGCATGCTCATCCCTTGATTGCACTTTCTGTCAAACGTAACATCACTCCACATATTCGTTCAACTAAAACAGCAAAACAGGCTTGGGATATTCTAGCTGGTTTGTATGCATGAAACGAGGCAAAAATCTCTTACCTGTGTAAAGAGCTAGAATCGAAGATTATGTAGGAAGATGATGACATGAATGTTTTTCTTGCTGAGATTAAAGATCTCAAGGAACATTTGATTTCTGCAGGTGAGATTATTCCTGATCATTCTCTTGTGTAGACTGTTCTTGATGCTTTACCTGAGTCATATCAGACTTTTGCTTCCACTTTTGCTTCCACGTGGAGACTTGTTAGTGAGGACAGACCTGATGTTGTCAAGTATGATACTTTAGTCAACAAGCTCTTGCAAGAAGCGCAGTCCATGCAAAACAGGGCTAAGCAGCGTGCAGTTGATCAGGCATTTGTTGCTGCCCAGCAGAGAAGAAGTGGTAAGGCAGTCCCTTCCACTGTTTCTTCTCCTATTAGTAGGTCTGCAACTTCTTCTCCTTCCACAGGTAGCAACAATAGGTCTGAGAAGGCTCTTGATAAAGGCAAGAAAAAGATCAGGTGCAACTATTATAAGGCAACTGATCATGTCATTAAGAATTTCCCTAAGCTAAAGGCTAAAAAGGCAAAGAAGAAAGAGTCAAATGCAGCCACAATAGCGGATGCTTCTACAAATGCAGATTCTGCAAATGTTATGTAGGATACAGAATGGGCATTTAGCGTGTATTGCCAGTATGACCCATCTATACATGATGCATGTTTGGCAGTTTTTGTTGACTTTGATGTATGGTATTTTGACAGTGGTGCTACAAAGCACATTACCTCGCATCATGATATGTTCACTTGTCTTGAGGCTGTCTCTAATGGGAATACTGGCACCTGTGCCAATAATGCTTCTTACCCAGTGAAGGGCGTTGGTAAAATTATGCTTACTGCTACAAATGGCAGTGCTTTCACACTTTCAGATGCTTTGTATGTGCCAGGGATAAAGAAGAATCTATTGTCTATCTCTGCGCTTGTTAGACTTGGACTTGTAGTCAAATTTGTGGATGACAGATGTACTGTTCAGATTTGACTTTTGGTGATACAATTATTGCATCTGGCACCTTGTTTCATGGGCTGTATAGGCTCAATTCTTATGACAAGTGTGTGGAAGATTCAGCAAATGCAGTTTCTGATGAAAAGGCAGTTTCAGATACAAAACTATGGCATGCTCGTTTTGGTCATTTGAACTTTGCTAGTTTGCTGCATTTGCAGAAATTTGATATGGTTGCTTCATTGCCCCCTCTTGAGGCACCATTGAAACATGTTTGTGAAGGCTGTATTTTGGGCAAAATGTAGCGTTCTGTGTTTCCAAAGGGTGGTTCTGTGCGGGCCACTCGCGAATTGCAACTTATACATAGTGATGTATGTGGGCCTATGCAAACTCCGTCATTTGGTAAACACTTGTACTTCGTGACTTTCATTGATGATTACTCAAGGCATGCATGGGTATATCCACTGAAGGCAAAGTCCGAAGTGTTTTTGTGCTTCAAACAGTTTTTACTTATGGTTGAAAATGTATTCAATTGTACTGTGGGCACCCTCCATTCTGATCGAGGGGAGGAGTACATGTCTAAAGAGTTTGATGCATTTCTGGCTAGTCATGGGATAAAACACCAATGTATTGTGCCGTATACCCCTCAGCAAAATGGTTTTGCTGAGAGGAAAAGCAGGTCACTTATGGAAATGGCACGATGTATGGTCAAGAGCCAAGCTTTGCCACATGGGTTTTGGCTTGAGGCTATCATGTGTGTTGCATATGTACTCAACAGGTGTCCCACTAAGGCCTTGCAGTCTGTTACTCCATACGAAGCTTGGCATGGCAGGAAGCCTTCTATTGGTCATTTGCGTGTCTTTGGTTGCTTGGCCTATGCTTTAGTGCATGTGCAACAACGTAGAAAATTGGATGATAAGGCTGTCAAATGCATTTTTGTTGGTTACAGTGCGAGAGCAAGGGTTACAGATTGTATCATCCACAGTCAAAGCGTATCTTGATTAGTCGAGATATTGTTTTTGTGGAAGATGCTGTGCAGCCTTTGTTATCATGTACCAAAGAGACAAGTGTGAGCTCACGGGATGTATTTGATACGTTGTTGCCTCTGTTTATAGGTGGGAATTCAAATGTAAGTCCTAAAATGAGGCAAACATTCAGCCTATGCAGATTTCAAACGACATTATAGATCAGCCTATTTCTGATGCAGATTTATAGGATGTAATTTATGAGGATAGGGCTGAAAATGAGCAGGCTAGAGGTATGCCTAAATGGCTGGTGCAAACCTTACGTGATAGTAAAATTGATGCACCTATGCTTAGTCGTACTCGTTCAGGTTTTCAGCATGTCTCTTATGCATCAGATTGTTATGCTTTGGTTGAGTCTAGTATGTGTGAAGAGAAAGAACCTCTTTCATTTGATGAGGCATAAAAATCAGAAAATTGGTTGGCTGCAATGCAAAGTGAATATGATGCTATAGTGAAGAATGGTACATGGTCTTTGTGTGATTTGCCTATTGGTAAAAAGGTCATTGGATGTAAGTGGGTTTTTAAAATGAAACAAAAGCTAGATGGTAGTGTTGATCGCTATAAGGCTAGACTTGTTGCAAAGGGTTATGCTCAAGAAAAGGGCATTGATTTTGATGAGACCTTTGCTCCCACTTGTCGTATGACTACCATTCGAAGTCAGCTAACGGAATCAGCTAACTAAATTAGTCTGTCGGAGTTGGCCTACGAAGTCAGCCGTCTAAACAAAGGTTCATAGATGGTGATCTTGAGGGAAGGTGTTAAAGGATGCAAGTTCACACCATCTCTAAGGTATGCAAAGCCTTGGAGAATGCACTGCATGTTTGGTGAAAAGTGATTCCTACATCACAAGGGGAATCTCAGGTTGTCTTCTTCTCTTGAAGCAATTCTGTAGAGCTAACCTAGTCGGCATAATTTAGCAGCCTAGAAATTATAGAGTTCTGGTCGCACCTACCTGATTACATCGACGGAGATGATGCCTTGATCATGACTCTTCTATTGGGATCATTATAAAACCTAGTCTTGTATGACTGATAAAATGAGCAAGGTAGTGAATAGAAGCCACCTACTACTGAGTATGTAGCCTAAGCCTAACACTCACTGCACTTTATGAACTGTCAGATTTGAGCTGATTGAGCTCCTTACTAGGATAGAGTTTTGGGGATTAGCCCATCCACAGTAGAGTCAAAATTCATCATTTCTTGTACTTCATCTTATTCAATAATATAAATAGTGGCGATTCGGTTTCAAACTTATTCATTCTATTGTTGGTCGTTGTGTTGCATTTTCTCTTCCCCATCATTTTTATAGATAACACCAAAGGTCTCATCACTATAGCTTATAAAAGTAAATCCCCAACATTGGCAACACCTCTCTAGAAGACTTGATGATCATCATCATCAATGTTGCCCAACCCCATTCAAACCCAGTGATGTCTTATAAGATAGTGCCAAGAAGGGTGCCAAACCTTTAGCTTCACCAAAGAAGTAAAATCCGCTAAAATTTTTATTTTCTAGATATTTTCAAGTAATGAAATAATGGGTGAAAAAATAATCACTTTTAGCTCAAGGCTGCTATGAGGTATTTGGCTACCTTAATAACCTAGGGCATGCAATCTCAAAGGTCTAAAAACAAGGGTACCTGACCACCTCTTCCATGAATACCCACAAAAGCCGAACAAAAATTATGCCAAGTCAAAATTTGTGGGTTTAAAAGAATTTATTTCAAGCTCAAGGATACTATAAAGGTAATCTTTAAATGTGGATGTTGGCGGCCAAGGGCCATCAACACGTAGAGTTGGGTCAACACACATATAGAGGCAATTTGATTAGGCCTTTGAATAGAAATGGAAAGATAACTAAATGTAACACATAATGAGAGGTTCTCATCGCCAAACATACACATCTAAGAGTAATCATTATATTTTCAATCAGCCTTTGATTATACATGTTAAGCCACCATTATGTCTATTAACCATCATGGTAAGCCAATCATACACATCTAAGAGTAGCATCATTATATTTTCAATCAGCCTTTGATTTGTAATACATGGTAAGCCACCATTCTATCTATTAACCATCATTAATCTTGGATATACAATGAGGCTTTTATAGCTAGCTTGGATCTTAACAGATTCCATGATTTGTAATTTAGTTGAGGCGGATGTTGGTCTATGAGGTCCAACTCCTCCAGGGTCTAAAAGGTCTATGAATTTGGTTGAACCTTTTTAAGGCTCCTTTAGATTGGAATTATCTACTAACAACTATAGTGTCTCCATCGGACCTCTAACTATTCTAATGTAATGTATCCATATAACCATATGTTCCATATCTGAGGTCATATCTATTACATGGGTGCATGCTATAGATTGGAGGTAAAAATATTGCAATTGGCTATTTTTTAAAGAAGTGTCAATATTAGCATCCTTTGATGTAATTATCAGACTACTGTGAGCTATCCTATGTTAGTGAAAATCCTTGGTGCTTTGTTGTTCCATGCCAATTGCATTGCATGTACTTGTAATTCATCTTTTATCATCAATCTGTAGTTTTGTCTCTTCATCAGATGTGGGTAACATTCCAAGTTTTGATCATGGGACTCAAGTTTTAGTCCTTTTATTCCAAAAAGGAATGTGGTTTGCCTACTCAATATGATGATCCATTAGTTCAATCTAGGAGTTGCTAGTGAGACGAGTTAGGACCATTCATGGGCCTAATTTTACTAATGGGCTAGATATGTTAGTTATGTGGGGGCATATTTCCTTGGGTGTTGTTAATTAGATATGCCAGTCTTGCTGGTTGGATCTGATAGTCCTCACTGTGCTCTACTACTCGGATCTGACAATCTACTACTCAAATTTGATAGTCTATTGGTTGGATTTGATAGTCTATTGCTTGAATTTGACAATCTACTACTCAAATTTGATAGTCTGTTGGTTGGATCTCCTAGTCTACTACTTAGATTTGACAGTATGTTGGTCCAATCTGATAGTTTTCTATCTCATCTACCAATTTGCTTGTCAAATCTGATAGTCTACTAGTTTGATCTTCCAATCTACTGAATTTTTGCTGCATCACTCCCTAGGAGTGTCATCTAACTAGTTAGGATTGCCTGGTTGATCCCTCATGTATGGTTGTGCTCTTTTCCCATAAGTTGGCTACATGAATCCTGGGAGCATCATCTACCTGGTTCAAATTACTTAGCTAATCCTCTTGTATGTGTTTAAGGCTGAAAATTAGATGCTACTTTTGTCTACTTTTTTGTCTTTCAATTTGTCATAATCGGATGTAGTGTGAAGTGTCTTTTGAAATCTGGATGGAAGTTAGAAATGTCATGCAAAGTAGTAGTGGTTATCCACAATAGAAGAAGGGGATTTTTCATTCGCAGATATGGAGATTTATGTAATCAGATAGTTGATAGTTATTTTGACAATGAAGATGCAGTGTGTTTTGTCAATCTGGTTGTCATTGTGGCGTTGTCATTCTATAGTTTATTTTGAAGACAGATGTGATGAAGATGTTTTGGAAGTATTCTGTGTAATGCAGTTTTGTGTTATGGATTAGTTTGCTGTGTGTTTGGGAAGTGATACATAGTTAAACAGTTTGTCAGTTTGTTTGTCAGAAAGTTTGAATTTCCCTTGAAGTTTGTGAAAGATGTGATAAGCAGTAAACACTGGCGATCACGGTGATTGTGTGGCAAGTCGTCATGGTCGAATTCATTTTCTTCTTTTGATGGCGAGTGCTAAAAACATTCTGATTTGAAGGTAGATTTTGATTTGAAGATGGATTCTAATTTGTCAATGCAAATCTCAGCAGAGCAGCAGTCAAATTTGTGAGCATTCACGGTGTTGTGATGCAATGTCAAGGTCGAGTTTGCTTTCTTCTATAAGGGGGATGAGTGCCAACGAGCAGCAGTTACGATGGCAGTTACACTGGTAGTTACGATTTCTTGGAAGTCAGATGTTGAATGGGAATACATTCTGGAGAATTCACAATAGCCTTCATATTCTTATTTTATAAGATCAGTAGTAAGGCGGCAAGGTTCATAGCAAGGAGGATCATGGCGGATTTTGGCAGTATGGCAGGTTTTGACAGTGCAGTTTGACAACGCAGTTGACAGTTTGACAGTTTTTCTGACTGAATCTGCTTTGCAGCTAGAAGGTAACTTTTTATGGCAAATTTTTCAAGGAGAAATCATAATATTATCAATTTAAAATGTTTCAATAAATTTTAAGCAGCCAATTAAATGAACTTTGCAGATCCCGGTACAGCATCCGTGGCTCTCCGTTTAGCAAATTTAATGGGTCTCAGATTGGTGTGGTGCATCTTTCTTGAGGGCTGAATATGATTGTTATATTTTAATGATGTGATCATAATGGGAGGTAAAAAGAAGAAGAAGAAGAAGTGCAAGATTTGCATGAGTAGGAAGCATGAGGTGGATGATTGTCCATGTGCAATTGATGAGTGCTCAAATAAAGATGCATGTAGGAAATGGTGTATGGTTGACCTATGCACAAAGTTTCATAAAATCATCCATAAAGTGCATAAAGCATCATCTTGGGAGGAAATGGAGACTGCATTTGAAAGGTTAGATGACTTTGAGGATGACTTAGAGAATGCATATGAATGGTTAGCTGATCACAAAGGAGACAGACAAAAGTAATGTTCAAGTAGGAAAAGCATTGGGAAGTTACAAAGAGCATGTGAGAAGTTGAGGGATGCACATGAGGATGAGTTCAATGGGGAGTCAAGTGATGATGATGACATTTGGATTGGCATGGATTTTGAAATCCATCAAGTGGGGATACCAAAGATGGAGGAGAAGGAGGTGCAAAAGGAGGTTGGCCAAGAGAGCCTAGAAGAGCCCCTAGATACCCCTAACCTACCACTAGAGTATGCTCATGGAGTGGAAGAGGAAGATTCATTGCTTAACCTTAGGTTACATATGTCACTTGCATCTGAGGAATGTTGTGAGGAGAAGCAGATCATACATAGCAATGATGTTGTTCATGTTATTCAAAGTGCAATTGAGGAGGTAGATACCAAGATGAATGAAGAGGAGGATGTGATTCAGTTGTTTTTAGGTTCCATGGATGGTGTGTGGAATTACAGATAAAGAATCAACTCAGGAGGAATTCCCTGAAATCAGATTTGCTGAAGAGGAATTTTTGGCAAATATGTCAGTTCAAGAAGAATTTCCACCAGAAAGATCCGCACAGGAGGATTTGCAGCCAAAAGATATTGCAGAATTGATATTTGAACCCTATAAACAGATTTTGCAATCAAAAAACCAGTGGGAGGAATTTCCAGCTCTAGCGTGTATCTCAGAGGAATATGGCGGAACAAGAGCAAAATCCGTTCTTGTACATCAAAGCATGGTTGCAGATAATTGTTATGGTCACATTTCACGTACTACAGGAATACCAGAGGAGTTTCCAGATGCTAATTTTGATAGTTGGCAGATTCAAGCGGATTTTTTGACTGATATAAGTGATATTGTAGATGATCAGGGAAATCAGAATTTTGACTCTGAATGTTTTGAAGGACATATTTTGATGTCACATGTTGATATTCAGCAAGGAGATGTTTCAGTTGCAAAGAATTTGAACAAGTGGATTGATTTTTGGTCTGAATCAAATACAGGTCTTATGGATCAAATTGAGCAGGAGGATTGTCAAGAGCAAGTTGTTAAAGAGTACAAATCAGGTTTGACACATTTGGGGGATCAGCATATGATGCCTGAAATGCGGGCTGATGAAATTTTAAGCTTAAGTTTGATGGATGTGCATTTCAAAATGGATGTGGGAAAAGTTGTTCTCAATTCAAATATATTTTTGTTGAATGATGTGTGCTTTCAAGTTGATGACAGATTGGAGGTGAATTTGTGCAAAATGGATTGTCAGATGTGGATGGTAGATTGTCAAAATTCAGATTTTCATGTGTTGCAAATTTTGGAGTTGCAAATCGGTCAAAGAAGATTACATTATAGGATGCATAGTGATCAGTTTTTATGGTTTGTGGATCAGATCACATCTAAACAGGTTCACAGGATTCCAAAGGATTATATGCGGATTATTTTCTCGATTTTTATGGAATTTTCAGATTTCAGAGCAAACTTGGTTTGTATACATCTCAGTAGGTTTCTTGCATATTGGTGTCACATTTTCATAGCAGATGGCCAAATAAACCTACACAAGTTGATTGAGACGGATTTAGATCGCTGGAGGATTCAAACGGAATGTCAAACTTTTATGAGGGAAGTTGCAAAAGTTGTTGAGGGTTAAAGTTTTGGTTTTGAAGTATCTGAATCTCTAATGTTGATGAGAAATGTTTAGTCTAACTTTCCAAATGTTTTCATTGTGAAGAAAGTTGGTGATCAAGTTGACTATTTGGCAGATTTGGGTTCAGATTTATTTGACAAAAAGGTTGTTTTAATAGTATTCAACTTGGAGGATGTCAAGTGCAGATATTTGATGAATGTGAAGCAAGTTTTACAAATCTGATTATGTCAAAACAGGTGTGGAAGATGAGATCGGATTCAAGGCAGAGTTATGATGCGAAATTTTCAAGTATTCTGGAAGTGTTGTCTAATTTGACAGTCATGTTTCTTTCATTATGTTTAACACGGGAGTATGGTCCAATTTTCAAAATGTGGAGGAAGCATGTTTTCAATGTCAAGGTAGGAAGTCAGATCAGCAAAAATGCAGCAGTGCATTAGATTAGTCAGAAATCATTGGAGGATTATGTTGCAAATGGAAAGTCAGTAGATATGCAAGATTTCAAAGAGGAGGATGTTCTGATGGCGTTCATGCTGATTTTGTTTTATCTTTTCAAGATTCTTTGCCTATCTAGTTTACGGATCAAGGGATTGTGGGTCCGAAGTCAGCCTATGGCTCAAGCCACCGAGCTGTGCCAAGTGTTTAAGGCTGAAAATTAGATGCTACTTTTGTCTACTTTTTTGTCTTTCAATTTGTCATAATCGGATGTAGTGTGAAGTGTCTTTTGAAATATGGATGGAAGTTAGAAATGTCATGCAAAGTAGTAGTGGTTATCCGCAATAGAAGAAGGGGATTTTTCATTCGCAGATATGGAGATTTATGTAATCAGATAGTTGACAGTTATTTTGACAATGAAGATGCAGTGTGTTTTGTCAATCTGGTTGTCATTGTGGCGTTGTCATTCTGTAGTTTATTTTGAAGACAGATGTGATGAAGATGTTTTGGAAGTATTCTGTGTAATGTAGTTTTGTGTTATGGATTAGTTTGCTGTGTGTTTGGGAAGTGATACATAGTTAAACAGTTTGTCAGTTTGCTTGTCAGAAAGTCTAAATTTCCCTTGAAGTTTGTGAAAGATGTGATAAGCAGTAAACAGTATGGGTGTGCCCTTTCTCGTAATTTGGCTACATCCATGCTTTCTTTTGAGGCATTGGTATGATAGTGATGTACTTGATCCTCTATTCTTAGGCATTGGTACGATACTTAGTGATGTACTTAATTCTCTATTCTTACCATTTATTGTTTCACATAATCCCATGATAAAAAAACCAAAATTTAAGACTTGTCTATCTTGGATTTAGGTACATCTAAATGCTTCTCATGGGTATTCTTCCATTTTTTGTCTTCCTATTATGTGAGAAATAGAGTGGCTATGGTGGATGAAGTGCATGATTAATGACAATAATAAAGATTAAGCCAAGTATATGATTAAGCACACACGAGTTTTATTATAACTAATCATTCTCAAATACTCATAAAAATATGTCTCTTATACAGGCACAAGTAAAAGAGGTTGAACTCCTTAATCTTCTCCTATTTTTACTCCACCTCCCTAGATGTATGGTGGGCTAGATGAGACATTTTCTCCCCGATTCTCTCATAGACAAACTCATAGATACCTATAGATCAATGCATGAACCTATGATGTCCTTTTACATCTTTTAACAGAGAATTTGGCCATTTACATAAGTGCTTGAACCTTATGACATTCTCCTAGACCTATAAGCTTAGCACACCATAGGACTTTTAGCCATGGATGTTACTTGATCTATCCAGCACATTTGTCCTCTAATATCCTCTCACATTTTGATTCTCCTCCTCCTGATGTATTTCCTAGTTATGTTGGTTTGGAACAAGACTTTTGATCACTGGCAGATTCATAACTTTTGAGACCTTGGCTTGCTTCTTCATGTTCATGTCCGTTTGCAAGTCGTTGCACACTTCTATAAATGTTTTGTTCTTCTTGTCATCTTATTTTTTAAGTTAGCTTCATCATCTTTGGCTTCATCTTCACAATAGCATGTTTTGGCTTCATCATCATCTTCGACTTCACAATAGCATTATTTCTTGTATAATTCCTCATCTAACTATGTTAACCACAACATAAGTTCACTTGGCCAACCTACATAAGGCACTTTGCCATCTTAGCTGTCAAACGGGCACTTACCTTTTGGAAGACGACGCTAGACCATATTGAGCGGCCTTACACTTTGCGCTTAATGCCAAATAGGGAAAGGCTAAGGACTTCATGTACACATACTTGCTTAAGATTAGTAATGGAGGCTGGACCATTTTTTAAGTTTTGTTAGGCCTAGTAAGAAAACTTGTCACTTGTATATAAGTAATTTTTGGCACTAAGGAGTGGATAATAATTCCCTTATAGTAGAATACTTGTGAGCTCTTCTCTTCTCTTCTCTCTTCTCTTTCTTGCTTGTATGCTATTAGAGTTGTGAATGTTAGATGGATGCTTGCTTGAATAAGTTTGCTTGTAGCATTCCCACTTGCATTAGCTTACATTAGCTTCTTCTTCTTCACCCACCTTTTTGTGTGACAAATAACCATCATGGAGGATAATCTCTACTTACCTTCATCTAGGTGAAGAGAGAGATCTATCCCTTTACCCCATTGGCAAGAAGCACATTCTGGGGTGACAATGGAGTGAGGATGCAACACATACAAGCTAGCATACCCATATCCGAAAGTTACAATTATTGTGGCTCTAAGGCAAGGCCCAACGGCACATGATTCGACAAGGCTTATTTAAGATCTTGACTAGAAAAAAACACACACACATACACACCACACATAGAGAGAGAGAGAGAGAGAGAGAGAGAGAGAGAGAGAGAGAGAGAGAGAGAGAGAGAGAGAGAGAGAGAGAGAGGCGAGGGGTGGGGTGGGGTGGGGTGCAGGGAGAGAAACAAATAAGGGAGAGAGTGGGAAAAGTGATGGAGGGTGGGTAGTCCATGGGGTTTGAGAGATAGAAAGGGATAAGGGGGAGAGGGAGAGGGAGAGGGAAAGGGAGAGAGGGAGAGAGAGGGAAAGGGAAAGGGAAAGGTGGGGGGGGGTCGGTGGGGTGAGAGAGAGATAAATATGAGAGAGAATGAAATAAGAGATAAATATGAGAGAGATAAATATGAGAGAGATAAATATGAGAGAGAATGAAATAAGAGAAAAAAGAAACAAGGAGAAGCACGGAGGGAGAGGAAGGGGAGAGGACATGGTGGGCTAGGCTTTTAGGGAAAACAGAGAGAAGAAGAAAGTGTAAAGAGAGACTAAACAAGAAGAGATAGGGAAAGAGAAGAAGGGGTTGGAGGGAGAGGGAGAGAAGACAATGGGAGAGAAGGGGCAAGGTTAGTGGGGTCTGGATGCAACCCAAGTCAAAAAGTGAAATACAAGGGGGGCTAGAGTTTGAGTCATGGTACCGGAGCCACCTAGCCTCCTAGCTCTTCAGAGCTCCAAAGCCTTGAGGCTCTAGGGCTCACCAACCTATGGCAACAAAAAAGTCAACAAAAGAGACCTAAAGGAAATTGAACTTGAAAAAGGGGGAAAAACTAGGGCCCAAGCTCTCTTGGACTCTGAGCCATATCGCCTCCTAAACTTCAAGAGCTCTGAAGCTCACGAGTTGGTGGTGTCTTGGGGAGATCAAATGAGATTAAAAAGTAATGAACAAGACTAAAATTAAAAAAGTGATGCTAGACACCACTAAAACTTGCTCTTTTCTCTTCCTAGAGCCAATACCTCTTCATGTGCGTCTGGTTGACCAATATCAAAACCATGTCCCTTGGAAAGTTGCTAACTGCACTGTGCCAATGGGCTTGATTTCCACCACCTTAAAGGGTCCTTGCTAAGCATACAATAATTTTCAAGCCTTTTTAAGATACTTAGAATTGTAAACCAAGGAAAAGTCACCTTCTTTGAACTATGGCCGCCAATGAAGATGCCAATCCTCCAAGCTTTACGACATCACTACTCTACTTCGGTAACTCTGTGAGTGAGCTACTACATCTCTTCCAATACTTCTTGTTGTTTGCTGCATAGGCTGCTCCAAAGCTTAGGTATTTCAACTTTCTCCCTCTAGTAGTGGATCGTGCATTAAATTCAAAAGGTAACACAACCTTTAGGCCAAAAGCAAGTTAAAAGGGGGTGTGTTAACATGGTATGGTGGCTTTGTAAGTAGCAGGGTATGCCCAAAGTACTCCCAATAAGGCTTGGTCCCACTAGTGAGAGTGCTACTTGGCCACTCTTGGAGCAATAGTCTGAAAGGATTAGGGAATGAGATAGAGCTTGAGCTCCAAGCACACACACACACACACAACAACAACAACAACAACAACAACAACAACAACAACAACAACAACAATAGATAAGACACACACACTCGTTCAACAATCGATAAGACACACAAATATGGAATGTGGAAATCTTCTTCTTTCTCTCAAAAGAGGGCTAAAAAAGATAAGTGAAAACCAACATAAGTATTAGAGTATTATGTACAAGCGGTCCATAATGTGAACATGCTAAGTAGATGAGATAGCAAGATAAGTATGCCATAACTCAATTGGACTAGGTAGGTGTAGTCTAGCTATAGAATTACTAGCAAAGATTTGTCATGTCAGCTAAATGCACCAGTGGGGTATAAAGGTGGAATGGTCACCCAGGCATGTAATGAGTGTTAGATCATGTTGAGCTTGACATATCAACACTCCCCCTTAAGCTCAAGTCTATCTCCAAAACTCCAAGCATAGTGCGAAATATGTAAAGTTTCTCTACTCCCAAGGCCTTGGTGAAAATGTCAGCTACTTGCTCCTCTATGTTAACGTACATGACATTAATATCTTCTGCTAAGACCTTCTCTTTTGCTGTGATGAAATGATAATAGACCTCTATGTGTTTGGTCTGCGCATTGAAACACTATGTTCCTAGTAGCCAATTGTTCGCTACTAAGGTTGTTGCAATCGATGATAACTTGCCTATCCATATACATCCCCAAATCTCCAAGTAGCTTACGTAACCAAGCTACCTTGCATGTTGCCATCATGCATCACCCCCCCCATACTCTACCTCAAAGCAACTGTTGCTCTATGTAACAACACCCCACTCCCAAAGGAGAACATAAACTCACTAGTAGATCTTATGTCCAAGGATACTACCAGCCCAATCTGCATCAATGTATCCATAAACCTACAATTGTATATACTAGCCTCATAGAAGAGGCCATAATCCACTATGGATCTCATACAGCGTAGTGTGCACCTCACACTATCCAAATGCAACTTCCAAGGAACCTGCATAAAAATTGGCTCCCCAACCAAACTATGTAGTTCATGTTTGGCTTGGTGATTGTCATGTAAATTAAGCCACCTACTATCTTCATGTACATTGTGGCATTCTCCAAAATCTTTCTTGCATTTGCACTCAGCTTGCCATTATGATCCAATGGTACAGAACTTCAATCAAGCATCAAATCATGAAAAAACAAGAATTTGTGCAAAAAATGAGAGTTCCTAATTGGCCTAATTGAGAAAAATTTGGGCAAATTTGAAATAATTAATGATGAAATTAGTAATTAGGGGGTCGTGGGACTTCCATCTAAACACGTGGAGGGTTTTCCTTCCTTTTTCCATCAACCATCGATCAAAATCAAGAAAATAAGATAGTTATAGTTAGCAAAAACCATACAAAACTCATACTCTAATCATGCTTTCACCACTTTAATCACGCCAAATCTCAACATTTAGTCCATCTACCACAAGTTTTGCAACTCATGGGGGATGTATGGAAAATGGTATGTGAAACCTCGCTCTTTTCATCGTTGGAATACTTTCATGCACTTCATAGAGGGAGATGATGTTCACTTTGAAGCTAACTTGAGGCTTCCACAAGAGTGCTTTGCTTTCACATGTGACCTCTTAAGAAATAAACTAGCACAAAAACCAATTCTAGAAGGTTTTTCTAGTCTACCAAACAAGGCCTTTATCTCTATGGAGAAGAAAGTGGCAATTGGCCTACATCATTTGTTCTCAAAATGACCATCACCCACAGTGAGACGTTTAGTTTAGCTACATCAAGCATTGGGAAAGTGTGCAAAGATTTTATTAATGCCATATGTGAACATCTTCACAAGTTTATGTTTTGGACCAGAGACTTCGATGATGAGATGATGTTTCTTAAATAGGGTTTTTACTCTAAAACAGAGGCTTTAAACAATGATTTCCAAACTATTGTGGTTCCAATAATGTAACCCACCTTGATATTGAGCTCCTTGTTGATAGTGATATGTGCTTCAAAGATGTAATGGGTGAATTGGGTTGGTTCTGTCAATTATATTCACCTTCTCAAGAACTCCACCTTCTACCAATTGTCTCTATGGCTCAAGCTGGGCTGACCTTTATCCCCATGAGACCACTACTCAATCAGGGAATATATTATAGGTGATGGTGGATATATTCTTGTACCTTGGCTTGTGATTCCATTCCCCTTACCTTAGTAAGAGAATCGCAAGCAATTTAATTTTAAGTTATCTTCCACTAGGATAGTTGTTGAGAGAGCCTTTGGGAGATTGAAAACAACTTCATCCATGGGAGGCATTCTAATGTGGCCATGTTACCAAAAAAATAGTTTCGAGTTTCAACTTGTGTAATTCTACATAACATCTTGGTTTTAACCATAGGGCTAATTAGTTGTGATGACATCCAACCTCGCTTGAATTCTACATTCCAACCAAATGTGAGATATAATACAGGAGGAGCATGTGGTTCCAAGTTGCAAAACATGCTCATGGACTATGTATTACATTCTTGAGTAATAATTATATTCATGCTACTTTATGTCTCTTCTCGTGTTTCTTGGATTATTAATCGTGTATTCCCATGGTATGTGAAGATGTTGTAATTCCATGTTATTTGATGTTGAATATTTCATTGAATTTTGAATAGTTTATTATAAGTTAGTGTTTTGCAGCTCATCACTAACACCAATAGCACCATCCAGTATAGTATACATGTGGCAATGACTAACTTAAAACCATTGCTCCATGCTTGCTTAGCAAAATCAAAATGTGTACATTTGATTAGGGTCAAATGTTGTGGAAGGGCTGAAGGTCTTTGTATATGGTCATGCCTCCTATCAAAAGCCCAATGCAAGCCTCATCTCTTTACGAACATACATAAGATAGAAGAAAGTGTATACTCATCATCTTATGGTGGATTTTTTTGGAAATGTGTTAAGAGCCTTTTCATCAATCTTGTTGAGCCTCCACACTTATGACACCAGCAGGTGTTGAGGTACGATCTTGGACATGATCCTTGATCTCTTTAGTCACTTCTGATGTTGCAATAACATACCAAATAAGGAGAAAGCATTGGGTTTGTGAATTATTAAATAAGCTTAAAGTCCAAATACACAAAGAAGAAGATACCCATTGCATTGCTTGTGTTAATCAAATTAGGTCCCAGGTTGGTCACATGATCACCATTAAAGAGGTCCACCATGTGGGAATACACTTCCAAAAAGTTATGTGCTCAATCACTGAGGGAAGGGTTATTTATCTCTCCTCTATGGGGTTAGTTGCTAATAGCTTGATGTTCTAGACACAAGCTTACATTCACGATCATATATTGTATTGTAGAAGCTCATGAGGAATGAATATGTTGTTAGCTTGTATCTCGTGTGTGTGTGTGTGTGTGCTAACTAATAGTATCTAAGAGTAGTGTGGTTGACTTGAGGGTTAGCTTGTATCTCGTGTGTGTGTGTGTGTGTGTGTGCTAACTAATAGTATCTAAGAGTAGTGTGGTTAACTTGAGGGTTAGCTTGTATCTCGTGTGTGTGTGTGTGTGTGTGTGCTAACTAATAGTATCTAAGAGTAGTGTGGTTGACTTGAGGGTTACATAGCACAAGGTAGTATAATTGCACATTAGATGGTGTTAAGAAAAAGGGAGTCACACTAGTCAGTAGGTATAATTCCTAGAGAACCCTAACTCCCTCTTCATCTTATTTTCTTCCTCCTCTTGGTAATCATGTTGAGACTGGCAAAGCATCTATAGCAGTAGCAGCTAACAACTAAAAATTTGGCAATCACGATGGGCTCTCCTAAAGATCAAGTTTTTTTAATTTTCTTTATTGTGCTAAGTGAGGATGCCCCAAAAACTTAAGCTTCTGTTGGCGATACCTCACTTCTATTGCCTCCTCTCCAAAGTAGTCATAGGGTTTTACCTTGCCTCCTCTATCGCCTCCTCTCTAAACTAGTTGTAGGTTTTTTCTCTACTCCCTTACTCTTCCCTTGCTTGCTACTTCTCCTACCGTCTATGGATGCTCCCCAATGGCTAGTGCCCCTAACAACACTGCTCAGTCGTGTTGTGCAGGTAAAGTCGTCAACCTTCAAAGAAGGGGCCTTCACAAATGATGTTAAAGACCATGTACATCGATTTATCAGAATGTGCAACTCCCATGGGCTGAACCGAGATGGTGCATGATTGTTCTTGTTCCCAACAACCACCATGTACAAAAGTGGGTGGTAGAGTTAGTTCCCCCACCAACCACTTCTCAGATTGGACTACCTTAGGAAGCAGTTCTTGGCTACCTTAAAGCCAAGGAACTACAATGACCTTATCACACCCAAGAGGTCAATCAACTTTCTATTAAGGTCGATGAGTCAGTGGCCCAGCTAATTACTTGTGTAAACGTTTTGGTAGCTCGGCTACCTCAAGACCTCGTCAACTATATATACTGCAATAATGGTCGACAAAGAAAGATCAAGTGAGATAGGAACATGAAAGAAAAAGGTGGAACACAAAAGGACATGAAAAAGAAAGCTCTTGATTAGCAAAATGGTCCAGAACTAGACTCTCTTAGTCCACTAGCAAAGTCATCGAGTATTGTTGTACTAGTGTGCAGTTCCAAGGAGGAACCAATTGGGGTGGTAATACATGCAGTGGGTATGGCATTGGTGGTAGTCTATACATACCTCTCAGTATAGGGTTCAAATGAATGGGCACTAGATTATGCACTGTGGTTGAGAAGCATTTGGTATGGGAGGTATGGTGAGTGGTGGTTGCTTTAGCGCTCCGTCGGGAGCATAAATTGAGGTGCTAGGTTTCCCTCTGCTGGTACCAACAATGAGATGTGTCCTGATTTCCATGGCACTGGCAATGAGCACAATATTGTTGTTGGCTAGGTCTCAACATTGGACACTCTATGCTTGCATGATTTTCATGGCAAATTGCGCATCAAACCATATCCCTTCATTGGAATAGACGCGGGTGTCCTACTTGAGGTGCTGGTTGGGGCTAGCCTTGAGGTTACCCTTGGGATTGGCCTTGTCACCCCACCACACTGGCCTATACGGTTAAGCAAATTCTCTACCAACTCATCCATGTTCATGTCCTTGACTAAGACTTCGATTGGGCACCTTTGGCCATTAAGGCTTTAGATGATGTGTCTCCTAACTCTTGGTTTGGGTGGACGACTTATACATCCTTGTCTTGCAAGTTATCTACCAGATCTATTGCCTAGCAAGGACAGCACTCATCAAAGATGTAGTGCCTAGACTTGTAGAGATGGTCATCGTCAAACCTTTTGCTCTTAAGTCGGATCATAAATGAATTGACAAGCGATAAGTCACCTAGTCTTTTGTGGTTGTTGTATCTTGTTGTATCTTATGTGAGACAAATGGTTCTAGCAATCTAGTTGTCACACATGCAGCCTGCACTGTGGTGCTATATGACACACTGGCTCAACATTTCATGTAACATTATATAGCATCAGTACCCTTTTTTAGGAATATTTGTAGTATGTCGTGGCTCCATTGTGAGTCCCAATCTAGAACATGTCAGGCATGAGCTATGTAGGTCATTCTCCCAGCCTTAGTGTAAGGGTTAGTCCCTTAACCCACTTGGTCCCTTAACCCACTTGGAGAACAAGCATGTAGAAGTCATATGAGGCTAGGCATGTCAGAGTTAGTCCATGCATTATAGAAGCATATACAATAACAATACTAAGCATGCGGTCTACAGTTATCAACTGAAGTCATTGTCGTAGGCTATAGGGAGTCAAGTACCAACAGTGGATTTCTTACAAGATATGCAAGATATGCTGAAAATTACAAGGAATAGCATAAAGAATGCTCAAGATCACGCTTGTATTATGCTTACCAACAATGAACCCTGAGAGTTTTTAGAGAGGGAATGTAGGTGTATCTCAAGTCCCAAATGACTCTAAACAATTCGGACTAGCAAACATTACAAGTTGTCTGTTATCTGATCATAAAGAAGATTAGTGATGTGGCTTACCAAGTAGCACTACAAGGTTCACCATGTGTTTCATATTAGTCGTTTGAAAGAACATCTAGGAGAAGGTGATGAGATTGTACTAGTGTGGAGGAAATCCCTAACCTAGAGGACATGATAAGGTATATTCCTATGGAACTCGAGTTGATTTTGGATCAACGTACTAGACGGTCTCGACATACCATATATTTCGCGTACTTATGAAATGGAAGGGATGGTTCAAGGTTGAGGCTACATGGAAATCAATGCATAGTCTAAAAAGTTGCTTCTCCGAATTCATTGCATCAATGGTTCTTAAGGAGGGAAGTATGTTTTGTTCCAAGGCTAACCAAGTAAAATACCATCATGTTAGATTAACTATTGGTAGATTTTATAAGACGTGCTATTTTTGGCTCTTGGTTTATAGGAAGCCTAATTTATGTGGCTTTATGAGTTCATTTGAGAAAGAACTCCTCAAAGGCCTTGAGACTGCTCCATGCTTACATCCAACGTATGTGTATTGGTGGTATGTGATGCTAGGGACTTTACACATGGAGCCATGTCTTGAATGCTACTCCTATGCTTGGGGGTAAGCCTCATTGGCTCTATGGTTGGGCAGTGATCTAGATAACAATGTTTGTGTCTATTTCCTTTTCATTTATGCTTGATCACATGGGCATGTTAGAGACTTTACATTGTTGTCAGCTCCAACGATGGGGGGAGGAAGCCTTCATGCCTTGATCACAGCCCTTAAGCACCCTGTAGGAACATTAACGCAAAACACATGATAAGTGTGTGTGTGTGTGTGTGTGTGTGTGTGTGTGTGTGTGTGAGAGAGAGAGAGAGAGAGAGAGAGAGAGAGAGAGAGAGAGAGAGAGAGAGAGGTTTTCCAATATAATGTATTATGTACATAGGAAAAGATTACATAGGCCATAGGCCTTCCCAAAAGGGATACTGCCTACTTCTACTACCTATACATGATCCAACTCCAAGATGGAGAGAGATTAAATGATGCAAAAGGTGCTACTCTATTTATATGAAGTGTGGATGCTAGTTGGCCAGCTTCAACTGCTATCGGCCAACTGATTTGTCCTCTAACATGACATGACATAAAATGCCGAACTCTTCACCATAATTATTGATAAATGCTACCAACTCTCACACAATGATGTTGGCTGATATTCTATTGCTGCCGACCTGAAATGTGTGCTAAACTTTTGCCGACCTAATGCGTGCGGATGAAGATGCCCTAATTGCAACTAATAATGTTGCCTAATGAGGGAGATGATCAAAGATTAGCCATTGCATTGCCTTGTGCACGTAACATCCCCTCCTGCTAAGCTTGATGATGGGAATCCAACTTTTTCTGTCTTTGACTTTGGATGACTCTCATCATCCCTTGATTGCTCTGGGATTCCAACTTTGTCATACTTCTTCCTTGGCAACTTAACTGAATCTCTTGCTCTACCTCAATTCCACTCCCATAACTGTGCATCTATTCCAATGGTGTCCCCTTGCATACATACCCTTGTCCCTGTGAATGCATTGACTTAAGATTGATGACTGAGGTTGATCAATGCACATGAGGCTACACCTCCTACTCCCAAGAAGCCACTGAGGTACTCCTTTGAGGACCTAACTTCCATGGGGTAAATGCTGAGGATTCACCTAATGCATGCCTGGACCTTCGTGATGCTTCTTAATTGCTTGCACTTACCTTGCTTAGACGTGTACACCCCTTGTGACAATGCCCTTGCGAGCTTCAACAATGCCCTTGTGGTGCAAGCATGATGCCCCTAGGATGGAGGTTGGTCCTCGCATGATGAAGGTAGGGTGGGTGTGGCTACTAGTCAAAGAATGACTACTAGTACGGGTATAGGAACTTTACATATTCTAATGTGAAGTTGTGGGACCTGTAGTGCTTGCTGATGTCGCTACACTTGATGCTCTAATACCAATATGATAGCGAAAGCCGTCATGTCTTAAGCATAGCCCTTGGAGGAACGTTAACACAAAACTCATGAGAGGAGAGAGAGAGAGAGAGAGAGAGAGTGTCATGTGCATAGTGGGTATCTACCGTGTGCTATACGCATGCAAGACTAGTTTCGAGGCTTGGGGAAGCTTGGAACTAGGCAGGCTGATTGACAAGCTGAGTTAGGGATATACTAACGGGCGGGCACCCAAGTATGGATGGGCGGGCGGCCAAGTGTGGACGCCCGATGACCGGCCAAGAGCCTATAAAAGGGTGGCCAAGGTTAGTTATTGGATATAGAGAGTCTCGCGAGTTTGTGAGAGCTCTATGGTCTTGGAGCCTGGATCTAGTGCAGACGTGCACATGCTTTATGCAGCCGAGGCCGGCAGCAATCTCGAGGCCCGCGAGGGCAACTTCGTGGCGGTATGGGACGTCGCGAGGAGGAGATTGGTTGGTACGTCAACCTAGTTAGCTCAGCTCGTGGCTCGGTGGGGACAGCTAGACTGTGGGCTTGCCCACGGCTGTCATGGTTGGGAGGTGAGTCAGGCCTGCACCCCCTTGCTTGTTTGTTGTTCGTTTGTTTGCAGGATTCGAGTTTCGAACCAAGATCGATCACGAGGGAAGATCCGTGGGGATTTGACAGTGGTATCAGAGCATACCTCGTGAACGAGCAAGTCGGTAGGTAGAGAAGAAGAGGTCGAAGAACGGTATGTGTTAAAAAAGCTTGCTGTTTTTCTGTGCATACTGCAGTTTTCAGTTTTGGTATGTGTTTTTTCTTCATCAAAGAACCCCATGTTGTTGGGAGATGGTAGGTTGAATAGGGTTCATTGCTTTTGCAAAGAAGAGGCATGTTTGTTGTGCAGTTGTATAACCTGCAGGGAGAGAAACAGAAAAAAAAATAACGCATGTTGCTTTTCGTTGTTTT
The DNA here is from genome assembly GCF_041138505.1 of Cibotium barometz. Classification (NCBI taxonomy): domain Eukaryota; kingdom Viridiplantae; phylum Streptophyta; class Polypodiopsida; order Cyatheales; family Cibotiaceae; genus Cibotium; species Cibotium barometz. The sequence goes on from NC_141072.1 coordinate 46,409,167, forward strand.
TTGGCGCATGAGAGAGAGAGCGAGCATTGAACTGCTGGGGCGGGTGTGCGTTTGGTCGAGTCTCTGCAGGCGATTCAATTGGCAGGTGGCTCAGTGTGCGTGGGCAGCCAGCCACGTGGCCAGGCGGCCATGTCTACCCGGTAGCGCCTAGGCCAGGCGGGCTGGTGCCCAGGCCAGGCCGGCGCACAGGCCAGGCGGGTAGCGCCCAGGCCTACGTAGACGCCCCAGCCAGGCCTACGCAGCTTAGCACACCAGCCAGGCCAGGCCACGCACAGCCGACGCCCAGGTCACGTACAGCAGCAGGCGGGCGCCCAGACATTCGTGTGGCAGGCGCAGGTCTGCGCAAGAGTTCCAGCCAGGCAGGCGGTCGTAGGCGGCCCAGTGCAGGTAGCGGCTGGCGTAGGCGCATCCTGTCGTGAAGGCGCCGACAGCCAGCTAGACGTCAGCATGCGTCGCGGCGGACTAATCCAGGCGCACTAATCTAGGCGCCAGCAGATTAGGAGGGAAGCGAAAAAAAAAACAAGTTAAGCATTACGTTTTTTTTTTAATGCTTTCGTTTTTGTTTTTTTAGGGGAGGTTAAAATTTTTAAATTTTAAAAGAACCCCCCCTCTCAAAGGTTTCAAGATGTTTATTTTTTTTAAGAAAAGCGAATATATATATCCATATATATATATTAATATATATATATATATTAAATATATATATATATATATATATATATATTTATTCAAGAAAAAAAAAGAAAAAAACACAAAAGCTAAAGCAAAAGCCAAGCATAGCTTTTCGAGATTTTTTTTTGGCTTTTGGGAAACCTTCATAAACCCCTCTAGTGGGCTTCTTGCCACACATCTCTCGAGTTCTCAAGTTCTCAAGTTTTCAAGCTCTCAAGCTCTCAAGTTCGCTCGCACTTTCATTGTGCAAAGATCGAATTTTCTCTTCACGTACCCTCTTCACGATGTCGACCCAATAATCAGAGTTGGAGCCCCTCGTGGAGCGCGAAGGCTTGCCGGCTAACGGAAGGCACTGATGCCGATCTTTTTGATGAGTTTGTGTCAAAATCAGATTTCCAAGAGTTCAAAGTAGCTCTCGAAGCTTCTTCGTCGGAACGTCAGGCACAAATCGCAGCCCAGATGCAGGCTTTGCAGCAGAACTCCATCGCTCTCTTGACCACTACCCTCTCTACTTTCTCGGGAATGGATACCTTGGCTTCAGCTTTAGGCCCCAATATTACTCCGGAACCGTTCGGGGGCGAGCAAAAGCAGAGAACCAAGGAGATCGTGGACACTTGGCTACACAAGTGGCAAGTTCACTTTCAGTTTCATCCATATGATGATGGAAAGAAGATACAGTTAGCAGCAAGTTTCCTCTCCGGCAAAGCTTTGCTTTGGTGGAAGGAACTTAACCCAAAGCCCATGACTTGGGCACAATTTGAAGACATTTTCAAGAAAGAATTCCTCAAGAAAGAGGATGACTACGATGTTGTTGCCCGGTTTTCAGCTTTGACCATGACCTCGCAGCACCTCACTTATGAGGTCTACCTCCAGAAGTTTCGTGACTTGCAGATGAAGGCTACAAAGATGGATCCCACTACTCTTTTGGGGTTTTTCGTAGCTGGTTTACCAGACTCGTACCGATTACAGGTTAAAAATAACAAATGCAAAACATTGGACGAGGCCATTCATTCAGCTCGTATCTATGATGATACGATGGTCTCTTCCAAGTCAAAACCCGTTACCGAGCAGGGGAACAAGCATAAAAGAAAGTTCTCCGCACCTATGGCTAACACGACTGAAGGCAAGTCTTCGGACCAACCTTCGAAGAATACAAGTTCGACACCAGCGAAGAAGAAACGACTCCTTAGGGCTTTAAAGCTCAAGAAGGAAGGGCGTTGTTTTATTTGCGAAGAAAAAGGACACATGCGTAATGAGTGCCCGAAGAAAAAGGGTACCAAGTCAAACGCAGGACCCAAGCCAAAGGCAGCTAACCAGTTGTCTTTGACAGGTAAGTCAATTACTGTACTTTCTCGCCCTAGTACTTGTTCTGATTGTCTGTTCAATTCTAAGGTATTTGGCATGCATAATCTTCTCCGAGTTTATGGAGAAGTGAATGGCCATAAAATTCACATTCTTTTAGACCCTGGCAGTTCGCATAACTTTGTTAACTACAAACTTGTGCAGAAATTGAGTCTTGATACGACACTCAGCGACCATACCTATGAGGTACGTCTACCTGCGGGAAGACAAGTTTGGGATCACAAGGTCGAGATGCTTCCAATCCAGATTCAGGACTACAAAGATACTCTGGAATGCTATGTTATGCATCTGGAAAATGTAGACTTGTTATTAGGGATTGAGTGGTTTAAGACTCGACGTCCACATAGATTGGTCTAGTCATATTTTTTCTTTTCAGCATAGGGACACCAAGTATAGTATTTTAGGTGATTGTATCCATCCCTCTCAGGGACCTCTTGTAAATACTATTGATTTTGGAAATATAATGGATTCTTCTTTGTACACCGCTTTCCATTGTGTCTTGATTCCACTTTCTTCTTTTCTCATCCCTTCCATGGATGTGAATGAATTAAGTGTGTTTGAAAGCAAAGAATTACAGAAGATACTTGATTCGTTTCAAGATGTATTTCCTAAGGAATTGCCATCGAGTTTACCACCTAATGGCAGTAGATCATCGTATTGACTTGATCCCTGATGCTCATCCTGTGAGTATTCCACCTTATAGGATGAGCCAAGCTGAGGAAGATGAGTTGGCTAAACAACTCGAAGATTATTTGAGGATGGGCCAGATCCGTCCAAGTAAATCACCTTGGGGTGCACCTGTGTTGCTTTAGGAGAAAGAAGGACAATACTTGGAGAATGTGTATAGATTACAAAAGATTGAACAAGCTGACAATTAAGAACCGTTATCCTCTCCCTAGATCAGATGACCTAATTGACCGGTTAGCAGGAGCGAAATATTTCACAAAGATAGATTTACGTACTGGCTATCACCAGATACGTATTCATGAAAGGCATGTCGAAAGAACCCCCTTTCGGACTAGGTATGGCCATTACGAGTTTCTCGTATTACCTTTTGGGTTAACCAATGCTCCAGCCACTTTCCAGCAAATGATAAACGATCTTTTTCGTGAACATTTGGGAAAATTTGTGGTGGTGTTCCTGGATGATATTTTGATTTATAGTCGTACTCTTGAGGATCATGTCAGACACCTCACGATTGTCTTATCTATTTTAAGACAGAATCGACTATATGCTAAATTGAGTAAATGTGAGTTCTTTATGACCGACATCATTTACTTGGGCCACAAGATCACTAGAGATGGATTGAGCATTGACTATGACCGAGTTCAGAAGGTTTTGGACTGGCCTATACCGCGAACAGTGAAACAACTTCGTTCTTTTCTCGGTTTTGTAGTTTTTCTTAGGAAATCTGTACGGGAGTAATCTCAGCTCACACTACCGATGACCGACTTATTGAAAGGTCGTGGACGTAAGTCCAATCAGCCTATCACTTGGAATAACAATTTGGATATGGCCTTCAGACTTTTGAAAGATAAAGTCAAGGAAGCACCTATCTTAGCATTGCCTGATCCTAGTCGGCCTTATGTTCTTGAAACTGATGCCAGTGACTATGCTATCGGGGCTGCTTTATTTCAAGATGGTAGACCGGTTGCTTTTGAAAGTAAAAAGCTAGACGACACTCAATCTCGTTGGCCAACCCTTGAGAAGGAGCTTTATGCTGTGATTCATGCTCTCAAGGTTTGGAGACATTATTTATATGGCTCCAAGTTTGTGGTATTGACTGATCATCAGTCAATCAAGTATGTGTGTGATGCGGACGATTTGAGAGGCAGGAAAGCTCGTTGGGCAGAGTTAATGCAAGATTTTGATTTTGAGATCTGTTATCGGAAAGGGTCCATGAATAATATTGCAGATGCGCTTAGTCGGATTAGAGAGGTGAATACTTTGTCGTTCACCGAGATTTCTACTGACTTATTTCAGTCATTGAGAGGGCTTTGCAGGACTGATAGTTATTTTGGTCCATTTTGGCAGAAGATCCAGGACGGGAGCTCATTGATTGACCAAGACTCGGTGACTGAGCAGTCTACTATACAGGCTGCAGGAGGTCAGTGGATGATTCGGAATGGTTTGCTATTCCGTAATGACAAAATTTGTGTACCACAGATCCCGGACATTAGGTCCAAGATTCTGAGGGAGTGTCACGACGCCCCTTTTGCTGGACACCCTGGGGTACACAGGACGCTATCATTAGTGAAACACACTTTCTATTTGTTACCATATTATAGTAGTGATGTGTGTGAACACACTTAGGACCGCCGGGGCACTTTTTCCCTCACTAGGAGGTTTTTTCCCCCGTGCATTGTATATACGCCCATTATCTTCTAGGGCTTGTTATCTTTCATTTTTGGCACTCATAATACACTACTGTGTTGTGCTCAAGCTTCCTCATCTTCTTGAAGTTGTGTGTGCATTCCTGCAACCCTAATTCCAACAATTGGTATCAGAGCAGGCTTCCTCCTCCCGGGCAGCATCACCGGCACCTGCCGCTTCATCTCCTCCGATTGCGACGAGGTTTCACGAGCGTCTGCAGGTTAGTTTCAGAATTTTGATCTGAAGTCATTTCGCCCTCCGTTTTTGCATTCCAAGTACTGCGTAGGCAAAATCGTCCTACTGTGCAGATTTTCTGTCAAGATTAAAATCTGCAGGACAGGTGCCCATTCGTCTGTTTTGGGCTGTGCTACATAGCACAGGTCGATTTTATACAGGTTTACCTCTTACAGACAGCATTTACATCTAGTAGTACAGTCATTGGCCATGGCTGACAACAATGATGTATTCCGCATGTTGGCTGCTGAGGATAAGTTGGATGGCACCAACTATCCATTGTGGGCATATATGATGCGACATGTATTGGTAGCAAAGGGGTTATGGAACATTGTGCAGGGTATTGATGCACGTCCTATTGTGGCTGGGAATGCTGCAAACACATCAGAAACAGGTACTGTTGATGATGGTGCAGGCACAAGTGCTGTAGCAGCTGTTCGAGAACCACCACTTTCAGCAGAGCAGATTCGTTGGGATGGTAGAGATGCGCAGGCTCATGCCTTGATTGCGCTGTCTGTCAAACGTACCATTATCCCACATATTCGCTCCTGCAGGACTTCTAAGGATGCTTGGGATGTACTTGCCACATTGTATCAGGCAAGAAATGAGGCTCGTGTTGCTTACCTCCGAAAACAGTTGGAGAGTGAGCATATGAACGAAGGTGATTCTATGGATAGCTTTTTGACAAAGATCAAGGATTTCAAAGAGCAGCTCATTTCTGCAGATGAAATCCTGTCAGACAGTTCACTTGTGCAGACTGTTTTGAATGGTCTACCAGATTCTTATCAGGGTTTTGCTTCCACTCTTCGCTTGATGATGAAAGGCAATCCCAATGCCTTATCATTTGAGGAGTTAGTTTCTGTTTTGCTGCAAGAAGACCAGTCAAGGCAAAACAGGAATATTATGCGTGTCGCAGATCAAGCTTTCGTTGCTAGTCAGAGAAGCGGGAAAGGTAAAGCTGGCTTTTCTTCTAGTAAGCAGAAATCTGCAAATGCTGCGCAACCAAAGAAGGAAGACAAAGATGAGAAGAAGGGTGACAAACAGAAGACATTTTGCAAGTACTGTAAGGGAAATGATCATGTCATCAAAGCGTGTCCTAAGCTGGCTGCGAAAGAGGCTAAGAAGAAAGAGGCTGGTATGGCTGTTGCAGATGCCTCTCCTTCTAACAATGAATCTGCTAATGTTGTTCAAGATACAGAATGGGCATTCAATGCGCAGTGCAGTTATGACCCATCTTTGCATGACACATGTATGTCTGCAGTAGATTCAGATGTATGGTACTTTGACAGTGGTGCCACTAAGCATATCACCTTGCAGCGCAGTTTATTCACTTTCCTTGAGTCTGCTCCCACAGGGAATACTGTCACTTGTGCCAATAACTCCTCTTATCCCGTTAAAGGAGTTGGACAGATTGTGCTGAATGTTGCAAATTGCAACACCTTTACACTTTTTGATGCATTGTATGTGCCAGGGATCAAAAAGAATCTGCTGTCAGTCTCCGCATTTGCCAAAACAGGTTTGGTTGTAAAATTTGTGGATGACAGATGTACTGTTCATGATCTCTCTTGTGGTGACATCATTGTAGCATCTGGTTCACTATGTCGAGGGCTGTATAAGCTCAATATGGATGGCAAATGTGTAGAGAATTCAGCATGTGCTATTATGGATACGCAGGCTATTTCAAATGCAAAACTGTGGCATGCACGTTTTGGTCATCTGAATTTTGCAAGTTTGCTGCGCCTGCAGAAATCTGAAATGGTGTCTTCTTTGCCTAAGCTTGAGGCACCTGTCAAGCATGTTTGTGAGGGCTGCATATTGGGTAAAATGCAGCGTGCTTCCTTTCCCAAAGATGGATCAGTGAGAGCTGAACGCAGATTGCAGCTTGTTCACAGTGATGTTTGTGGTCCCATGCAAACTCCATCATTTGGAAACTACCTTTACTTCGTGACTTTCATTGATGATTTTACTAGGCATGCATGGGTATATCCTTTGAAGGCAAAGTCCGAAGTGTTTTTGTGCTTCAAACAGTTTTTGGTTATGGCTGAAAATGTGTCAGAAAGTAAGATGGGCACCCTCCGTTCAGATCGAGGGGGGGAGTATATGTCTTCAGAATTTAATGCATTTCTGGCTGAGCGTGGGATAAAACACCAATGTACAGTGCCGTATACACCACAGCAAAATGGTGTGGCTGAGAGAAAAAACAGGTCTCTCATGGAAATGGCAAGATGTATGGTTAAGAGTCAAAGTCTACCACATGGTTTTTGGCTTGAGGCTGTCATGTGTGCCACTTATGTACTAAACAGGTGTCCCACCAAAGCATTACAGGTTGTCACTCCATATGAGGCTTGGCATAGCCGCAAGCCATCTGTTGGCCATTTACGTGTTTTTGGTTGCCTGGCATATGCATTAGTGCCTGTGCAACATCGCAGAAAATTGGATGACAAAGCTGTCAAATGTATTTTTGTTGGATATAGTGCTGAGAGCAAAGGCTATCGTTTGTATCATCCACAGACAAAGCGCATTTTGGTTAGCCGTGATGTTGTATTTGTGGAAGATGCAGTTCAGCCCTTGGTTTCATGTACTAAGGAGACAGATATCAGCTCACGTGATGTCTATGATACATTGTTGCCTCTTTTCAGTGGTGCACAGTCAAGTGCAATACCTCATGAGGCAGTTTTTCAGCCTATGCAGGTTTTAAATGATGGCACAGATCAGCCTATATCTGATGCAGATGTGCATGATGCACTTGAGGATGAGAGACAAGAGATTGAGGGCTCTAGGAACATGCCTAGATGGCTGGTGCAGACTTTGCGTGACAGCAAGTTGGATGCCCCTTTGTCTAGTCGCAGTCGTTCTGGCTCTCATGGTGCCTCTTATGCGTCAGATTGTTATGCATTGGCTGTTTCTAGTATGTGCGATGAAAGTGAGCCTGTTTCATTTGATGAGGCACAAAGTTCAGAAAATTGGATGGCTGCTATGCAAGCAGAATACGATGCTATTATGAAGAATAGTACATGGTCTTTATGTGACTTGCCCCCTGGCAAGAAGGCCATTGGCACTAAGTGGGTATACAAATTGAAGCGTAAGCCTGATGGCACAGTGGATCGCCATAAGGCTAGGCTTGTTGCAAAAGGTTATGCTCAAGAGAAGGGCATTGATTTTGATGAGACTTTTGCTCCCACATGTCGTATGACCACTGTTCGTAGCATCTGTGCATTAGCAGCTCATAATGGTTGGAATGTACATCAGCTGGACATAAAGACTGCGTTCTTAAATGGAGATTTGCATGAGGAGGTGTATGTATCGCAGCCTCGTGGTTTTGTTCAAAGAGGGCAGGAAAACAAAGTGTGCAGGTTAAAAAAGGCTTTATATGGTTTAAAGCAAGCTCCACGAGCTTGGTATGAAAAAATACATGCATATTTGACTGCACATGGGTTTCAGAATAGTCCAACAGAAAGCACTTTGTATGTTAAACGTGTGGATGGTGTACATCTAATCATTGCTCTCTATGTCGATGACATGCTGCTCACAGGACCAAATGAGAGTCATATTGCTGATTTTAAGGCTGATTTGAATGCCTCTTTTGAGATGTCAGATTTGGGGCATTTGCATCATTATTTGGGGATACAATTTAAGCAGTGTGATGGAGGTATTGCTTTGTGTCAGACAAAGTATATTGAAACATTGTTGCGGAGATTTGGCCTTGAAGACTGCAAGCCTATTGCTACTCCAATGGAGACAGGTTTGAAGTTGAGTCTTCATGATGCTGGAGATCACTTTGATGTCACACTCTATCAGACAGCTGTTGGTTGCCTCATTTATGTATGCATTACGAGGCCAGACATTCAGTTTGCAGTCTCACAGGTGAGCAGATTTATGCATAGCCCAGGCATTAAGCATTGGCAGGCAGTGAAGCGTATCTTTCGCTATTTGAGTGGTACTCGGCATCTTGGGTTGTTTTATCCCAAGGGGGGATCATTGCCGCCAGATTTACATGTTTTTTCAGATTCTGACTGGGCTGGTTGTTATGACACACGCGTGTCCACGAGTGGTTTTTGCTTCATGCTTGGAAGCTCATGCATATCATGGTTGAGCAAGAAGCAGCCTACTGTGGCCACTTCTAGTTGTGAAGCTGAGTACAGGGCAGCTTTCACAGCTACGGTTGAGTGTGTGTGGCTCAGACGCCTTATGGCTGATTTGGGTGTTGGGCAGCCATCTGCCACCACCATCTTCACTGACAGTCAGAGCGCATTGGCAGTTGCGCGGAACCCAGTGTTCCATGCTCGTACGAAGCACATTGAGGTGCACTACCATTATGTCAGGGAGAGACTCTCTGCAGGAGAGATCAGTTTGGCTTATGTGCCAACACAGGATAACCTTGCAGACCTTTTCACAAAGGCTCTGCCTCGTGAGAAGTTCGAAGCTTTTCGCAAAGCTTTGGGCTTACTCCCTTTTGTGGATTCGTCCACATAGCTAGACACTTCCCTATACATGAGTGCTAGCTCTTGTTCACCGCATCACTCCAGGGGGGATTTGTTACCATATTATAGTAGTGATGTGTGTGAACACACTTAGGACCACCGGGGCACTTTTTCCCTCACTAGGAGGTTTTTTCCCCCGTGCATTGTATATACGCCCATTATCTTCTAGGGCTTGTTATCTTTCATTTTTGGCACTCATAATACACTACTGTGTTGTGCTCAAGCTTCCTCATCTTCTTGAAGTTGTGTGTGCATTCCTGCAACCCTAATTCCAACACTATTGGCCGAAGATGAAAGGGTATGTAGAAGATTATGTTCTCAAGTGTCAGATTTGTCAGGCAAATAAAGCTGAACGCTTTAGACAGGCTAGGTTGTTGCATCCTTTGCAAATCCCAGGTAATAAATGGAAAAGTATTTCCATGGATTTTATTACCGGATTGCCAAGAACACATCAAGGCCATGATTCTATTTGGGTTGTGGTAGATCGCTTGACAAAGATGGCTAGATTTTTACCGACCCGGAAGACTATTACAGCTACGCAATTAGCTCGGCAGTTTATCGAGCAATTGTTTAGACTGTACGGGTTACCGCAGGACATAGTCAGTGATAGGGACTCTAAGTTTACGAGTGACTTTTGGAAACTTGTTTTCGAGAAGTTGGAAACAACTTTGAATTTGAGTTCCTCAGATCATCCTCAATCTGATGGCCAAACTAAAAGAGTGAATCAGATTTTGGAGGATATGCTTCGAGCACATGTATCCAAAAGACAAAGTTCATGGGAGGATTATCTTCCTATGTTAGAATTTGCATATAACAGTACTAAGCATACGAGTACAGGGTTTAGTCCTTTCATGCTTATGTACGGTTTTCAACCAAGATCACCTGTTACAGTAGGATTCTCAGGACTTCAGCATGATGCAACACGTAATTTTTGCAAAATATGCAGGAAATGTTACAAGTTGCGAAGGAATCTATTAGAAGTGCTCAAGATCGAGACAGGTTTTATTCTAATAGACATCGTTCACCTAGAGAGTTCTCTGAAGGAACGATGGTATATTTGCGAGTTCTGAAAGATTCCGAGACTTTACGGACAGGTAGATCTCCGAAATTATCCCCTAGATACTGTGGACCATTTCGTGTTACACGACGGATTGGTTCAGTTGCATATGAATTGGATTTGCCTTCTCATGTGAAAGTTCATCCTGTATTTCATGTCAGTAGACTTAAGGAAGTACTGGGTGGAGCAGATCAGTTAGTTACTCCTCAAGAAATTATAGATGTCCAAGACATGACATTTGTTCCGCACGAACCTGAAAAGATTCTTGGCTTACGTGAACGAAGATTGCGTCATACGCTTATCACGGAATACAAGATCAAGTGGAAGGATCGTGTTGAGGAGGACGCTACATGGGAGACATTGACTTCTCTTCAGAGAGATTACCCTGGCTTTTTAGTGAGCTCAGGAGTGAACTCTTAGAGGAAGGGGAGTATGTCATATGCATAGTGGGTATCTACTAGGTGCTATACGCATGCAAGACTAGTTTCGAGGCTTGGGGAAGCTTGGAACTAGGCAGGCTGATTGACAAGTTGAGTTAGGGATATACTAACGGGCGGGCACCCAAGTATGGACGGGCGGGCGGCCAAGTGTGGACGCCCGATGACCGGCCAAGAGCCTATAAAAGGGTGGCCAAGGTTAGTTATTGGATATAGAGAGTCTCGCGAGTTTGTGAGAGCTCTATGGTCTTGGAGCCTGGATCTAGTGCAGACGTGCACGTGCTTTACGCAGCCGAGGCCGGCAGCAATCTCGAGGCCCGCGAGGGCAGCTTCGTGGCGGTATGGGACGTCGCGAGGAGGAGATTGTCGGTACGTCAACCTAGTTAGCTCAGCTCATGGCTCGGTGGGGACAGCTAGACCGTGGGCTCGCCCACGACTGTCATGGTTGGGAGGTGAGTCAGGCCTGCACCCCTTGCTTGTTTGTTGTTCGTTTGTTTGCAGGATTCGAGTTTCGAACCAAGATCGATCACGAGGGAAGATCCGTGGGGATTTGAGAGAGAGAGAGAGAGAGAGAGAGAGAGAGAGAGAGAGAGAGAGAGAGAGAGAGAGAGAGAGAGAGAGAGAGAGAGCTTCTCCAATACAAAGTATTATGTACATAGGAAAAGGTTACATAGACCATAGGCCTTCTTAAAAGGGCTACTGCCTACTTCTACTGCCTATACATGATCCAACTCCAAGATGGAGAGAGATGAAATGATGCAAAAGATGCTACTTCTATTTATATGACGTGTGGATGCTGCTTCAACTACTGTCAGCCAGCTGATTTGTCCTCTAACATGACATGTGATATAAAATGCCATAGTCTTCACCATAATTACTCACAAATGCTGCCAACCTGATATGTTTATGCTAAACTGTTGCCGACCTGATGCATGCTGATGAAGATGCCCTAAATGCATTAATACTGCTGCCTGATGAGGGATATGAATCATGATCATGGATTAGACATGGCACTGCCTTGTGCAGGTGACACGGGGTCTGTTAGCCTTAGGATTTTACAGTTGCTGTCAGCCCCAACGATCGGGAGGGGCTGTCCCAATCCACAAAGTTTGTAATGTGGACAAGGCAACTGGTGTTTGTTTTCGACTGCACGTGTCACTAATTGGCCGACCATTTGGTCCATCTCCAGATTTATGTCTCGTTCACTTGAGGCGAGGCCGGTGTCTCATGTGAAGGGGCCAGTATTTTTGCTTAACATGGATGGGAGCCAAACTGGTGCCACCCGTGTGTTAGCAGGATGGTGTCGTATGGACGGGAGTCAGACTGGTGCCACTCGTGTATGACCTAGACTATGTTCTATCCATGGGATTGTCACGCAATAGAAGAGCCAGTATTTGTGCCGTGTCTTGCCTATGGTATTGTCACTCCATAGGGAGGCTCGTGCCTGGAACTGTGTTTTACCTATGGGACTGTCACTCCATAGGAAGACCGGGATTTATGTTTTCTGTCGTGCCATTTTTGTGCCGACAGATGTTTTGTACTTGTTCCATGAATGAGAGATATGTCCATGATACTATTTGCACATGCATTCATGTTTTGCATGTTTGAAACTGTTTTTGCATGACTTGTATTCTTGTGTTTGCTTGCTTGACATGTCACTTACTGAGCGGGGACGCTTGCCAGTGAGTCGTAAAGTTTGCTCTATCTTCTGACGAGTTTTGTTGCGTGTGAACAGGTGGTAAGTGTATTGCACTTGTTGGTTTAATAGCTTTATTTCTAACCTTTCATTTTATAAGGTTGTTAGTTCACATTTATTTAAAAGTGGACACCCATTATGGGCACCCACATATGGGCCAAGCTTTGTCTTCTGAGTTGTCTCATGGAGAGACATTGCCCTATGCAGGAAAGTCTCATGCATCTGATTCTCAAGTTCGTGGAGCACATGCCACCGTGCTTCATGAAACTTCCATGATGGTCCATGGAGCCCATGCAGATAGGGCTGCCCCGTTGGATAAAGGGAAAAGAAAAAGAGAAGACCATGAGCCTCATGCTAGAAAGCTCAAGGAATTTAAAGCAGGTGACAAGTCCGTTAAGTTTGATGTTTTTCATGGAGAGCATGATGCTTCCAAAGTGTTAGCATTTGTGGCACAGTTTGGCATTGCTTTTAGCGATGAGAACTTCAGTGAGAAGTCTAAAGTACGCCATGCTAGCATGTTCTTGAAGGGGACCGCTGCTCATTGGTGGATCACTAAAAAGATCACCAAAGACCCCATTTGCACCTGGAAGGAGTTTAAGGATAGATTCTATGCTCAGTTTTTGCCACCAAATGCGGAGTAAACTCTCACTCAAAAGTGGGATAGACTTGAGCAAAGAGATAATGAAAGTGTGCAACATTATGTCAACAAGTTTTGGAAAGTGTTGCTTGAGGTAACTCCTTTTATGCATATCACTGAGGATGAAAGAAAGAGGAAGTTTCGCTCCGGATTGCAAAACCAGCTTATCGTTCGGGCATTGAATTGCACCCGAAACATACTTTGCAACAACTTACAGCCTCTGCTCTTGCTCTACGGAGCAATTGGTGCTCAAAATTAAGCAAGATCAAGGCGGTTCACAGGGGAAAGACAAGGCTATCCCAAATCTGCAAAAAGGTGGATGTCACGTAGGCTGTAACGCCTGTGATGACCGATGGCAGACCGGATGGCTATATCTGGGGTTTAGTGGGAGAGGACGCCCATGCGGAGTCATGGGCGGCCAGGCTAGTGTGGACGGCAGGCCACACACTATATAGCCTGGGGGATGAGGGGCAATCCTCATTCTTCCTCTATGGCTGGGTGGTGAGCCAGAGGCCGTCCCCTCTTGTGGTAATGCCCGTAGCGGCGTTACGGGAATGTAACACTGGTATCAGAGCGTGGTTCGATGGGATTGTCAGAGCCCACGCGTGACCGGGGGACCGGAGCCCACTCGATGGTTTTCGACCATTCGTCTCCTTATCCTTATCTCGAATGGAGGGTGTGGAGGGAGGCGGCCATGGAAGAATGGGGGAAGAACTCTCTCTCTCTCTCTCTCTCTCTCTCCCCGTCACACACAACAATAAGTATTGCAGGTAAGAGCTCGTTTTTTCTCTGCGTTGAAGTTTTATGCGAAATAAAATTTCTTTGATAATGAGCTTGTCTGCAAAGATCGTTGAAGCTTTCTGAACGAAAGCGTTTCGAAAGCACAATTGTGTGTGTGGGGAAGCGACACCAGCCCCACTGCGAAGATTCGCCCACGAGCCCCACGGCTGCGTGGAAGAGCCTGGGGGGCGACTTGCATTGTGTGGGGGAAGGCGAACAACAGCCTCCCCTTGTGAGATTGGGCTTGCCAGGCGGCCTTGAAAACGCGAAAAAAAAAACGCGTTGAAGAGCGTGGGGGGGGGCCATGGAGCCTGCTGTGTGTGAAGCAAAAATGCCCAGGCATGGCTGACCTGTGTGGAGAAGCAAAAAATGAAACGGCGAAGAACAGCCCAGGCATGATTGGCTGGGGGGGCTTGTCTTGTATAAGGCAAATGGCCAGCCCAGCAGATTACGGCAGGCGTGTTGCTGAAAGCAATAACCAGCGACTGAGGGGCGTAGAGCCCAAGCGCAAGGCTCTGACGGCGGCGCTGTGCAACGACAGGCCAGCCGGCCGGCCGGCCAGGCGACGGCGGCGGCCACCAGCGGGCGGCCAGCCAACGCCAGCCAAGCCAGGGACCGGCCCGCCATGAGCAGCAGCCAACCAGCGCTGCAACGGCCAGAAAAAAAAAAGATGTTTAAAAGAAAAAAAAGGGTTTAAAAAAACCATTTATTTTTTTAAATATATTTTTAATTATTCATTTTTATGAATAATGAAAATATAGGCGGCCAGCCCTTGATACCACATATAGGCATGCCCAACGCACACCAACGGGCGGCCAGCCAGAATCGTGTGGACACTCCCACGGGCGGGCAGCCACGCCCGAAGCGGCGAGGGCCGGCCCGGCCCGTTACTTTATTTTATTTTATTTTTTTTTTAAAAAAAAAACACAGAACAACGGCACACCCCACGAAACAAACCCAACACGGCCGTCGCGCCGTGTGGCCGTAGTGCTTGTTTTCCATGAGAGAGACCCACCGCACACGGCCGTAGCGCTGCGTGCTAAGAGAGAAACAAATCCCCCGGCCGTAGTGCCAAGTCCTTCGAGACAAAGCCGTTCTATGGCCGTTGTGCCTAGTGAACACGTCTATGACCGTAGCACCTCGAAAGTAGAACATGTGGTGATCACACATTTGGTTCAGAGAACTAAATTTAAGCTGCGCATACACTTAGTATTGACCATCAAAGTCACGTAGTTTGGATAGTGTAAATCTAAAACTGAGGTGTGTTTTACTTGGGCTAAGAGGACCGGCAATGGCGTCAGTTGTGCCCAAATTAGACGAAGTGCTTATCACGAGAAATCTAGGTAAGCCTAATTGAGCCGTAGTGCTCATAACCCTTCACGATCTTTTAACAAGTTGCTAGAAGATTGTGATAAACTTTGGCAAATGAAAACCATGTACAAGCGTAGTCTTGATGTGGTTATGCCTTGTGTCCAAACAAGTTGCTTACTGTTTGTAGCAACAAGAGAGCTTTGGCCCCTAGAGGCAAGCTGGCCCGTAGAGGCAAGCTGGTCCTTGTTGGTAGTAACAAAATAGTGTCACTACTTGGGCCTAGAAAGTAGTGACTAGTTTCATTTAGTCACGTACATTGCCTGGTAAAAGTAATCCCTAAGATGTGTATTACTTGGGATAAAGGGGCTAGCAGTGCTGCTAGCAGTACTCAATTGAATGGTTTATCTAGGAGTACTAATAATAATAGCAGATTTAGGATTGATTGGTAGAAATCAAAGATAAATCTGAAAGGGTATAGTCTTGAGATGTAATGCTCAATGCCCTTATAAAATTTGATCGAAGAGAACTATTCTTAAACTCACTAGCATGGTTTTCTCTTCTTTTTATTGCCATGCGTTGACATCCCACTGCTCGAGAGTTTGTGGTGATCTTTCGAGGGGGGAAAGAGCCTTTTTATATGTCACATCAATTAATTTGGCGGTAATTTGATGGTATGGGACATCAAATTCTCACGGAATCGATTGTAGTCTTGGTGGAATGGGACGCCAAGGCTTGTGCATGTAAATTGACTCTTTGGCAAGTTGTATGTACACTTGTCTGTAGTGATAAAGTGTGCAAGATAAAATTTGAACTTTGAAAATTACCAAATATAGCCATAAGTTGGGATGAAACCCAGTTACGAGTTCGGAGAAGCTCTAGGTAGCAAGACCATGATGGTGTACTAGTGCTAACAGAGTGATTTAGTTCCGGAGTGATCTAAATCTAGAGGTTAGCAGTAAGACTAGTTTGGTTGGACAGTTTCATGCATGGGGGACGCCCTATAGCGTAGTCTTGCCTATGTTCAACATAAGTGTGCAATTGTGATCACATTTTAGTTGCTACCATATGAAATTGGGAAATATATTACTTTCCTACATAAGCAATTGTAATATTGCATGACATGCTATTTTGCTTACAAAGTTCATGTGCGTGTAAACCCTATAAGTCGTATGACCCATGGAAAATGAGTGGAGCATTTCTAGGATTTAATAAGGTTTTACATGGCATTAGTGAGTAGTATCTCACTCCAGATGAGCCTGGTTGTTGTTAGTATCGGATCCGACATATGAAGTGTACATAAACTCGGGCTGAGTTAGGATAGAAGGCTAAGCCGGAGAGCTTAGTGGTAAATCCTACTGTATCTGGTGAGTTTTGACTTAACCGGAGTGTTAAGAAGTAAACTCAAAGTCTGGGGCTGAACTGGAGTGTTCAGAGGCAGACATATCTTTTGTTAAATCGGAGAATTTAGCAAAAGATGAGCTTGGGGTGAACCATGGTACCCAGGAAAGCTCTTCACACTAAAATAGTGCACAATAATTTTAGGGTGATAAAAATCCATCGCAGGAATGTTTTACAACTTTCCATAGATGATAGATGAAGACCATGTACTTTACCGAGTTAAAGTACATAGGTGGTGACTTTGGCGCCACATTTTTTGTAGGAAGTCGCCAGTGGTGTGGTTAGGTCGGCCGAGACTCCACAAGACCTATGTACTAGTTTTTTAAGTTGACCTCGATGATAAGGACGTCCAAAAATTCGTGTTGTAATACCAGAAATTGTACTGCAATGTGCAATGGAAGGGTCAATTTATGTAGTCACTTCTTAGCAGCAAGTGACTTAAGCAATGGAAGGGTCAATTTATGTAGTCACTTCTTAGCAGCAAGTGACTTAAGCATCTTGTTATAGATGGCTGTATATGGTACTCCCACTCGGGGGAGGTACACCATTGGGTACGGAGTTACTCACAGACTAGTATGGAGCTACTAGTGTGATGATAGTGGGTACGTAGTTACTCACTACTAATACATAACTGCTAATAACATTAAGATCCTCGAGTGAAAGATACTCTAGATCAACATTTTAAATTACCGAACCACAATCCATGAGTATCGAGGTACTCATAAATATGTTGACGTTGCTCAAATCGAGGGACTGATTTGTTCGATGGTATGGAATAAGCAAGGAGAGTGGAGTAACTTAAAAGTTACACATCACTAGTCCTAGTGAGTTGTCGAGGTCATCCGTAGTTTGATGATCCCCTCTACCTAACATTCAATTTTGCAAGCCCTGGTATTTAATCCGTAGTGATTATGAGTTGGGTGTGAAATATGGTTATGAAGTTCTTACAAGAGTACTCGTTTATTTGCTAGTCATTAATTATAGCTGGGTAGAGATTGCCACCTGTGAGGTGATGGGTAGGTAGCTTTGCCGCTATGATGAGGAGGCAGCAAATAATGTTCTCATAGTTATACTTCATACCAACACCAAACAGGGATAGGATGAAATTCCTAAGTTCATCATCACGAAGTACTGTGATGTTTGCATTTATATTGAATGTATGATGTAATGAGACATTGGGCTTGTGTAATTACCATCAATTATCTAGCAACCTATGGCTTCGCAGCAAGCTCAGTCATTATCTGTGGATTGATAATATGGTTATTAGTAGTTTAGAATTTTTCTTGATAGATGGTACAACCCACCCAAATGATTCATAAGTGTGTAACTGCTTATGAAGGGTAATAAATGCAACAATGAAGCACTTTGTTACAAGTGTGAAACCACTAATCTATTGCAAAGCAGTTTATCAATAGTACCACCATATGTGCGTAGACACTATACTATATCTTCGTTGCAAGATGTTTAAAAGTTTCTTGGAAGGACTCAAGAATATAACATATGATATTAAACACGGTCTAGATTTGTTCTTGGACCTATGACACTAGCGCGTAGTCCGCTTGAGAGTACAGTTTTTGAGGACAAAAACCTTTCTTGAGGGAAAGGAGGGATATCCTCAAATATCACATAAACTCGAATAGTTGTGTGAGTCCAGACATTCTTGAAGGGATGTGTCTGGTAATAGCAACAAAGAGTTGTAAGTGATTGGATGTAACTCCAGACACCCGTAGTGGTGTAAGAATCTTTATCAAACATCTCCACATACTATATGATCTGCCCGCAGATATAGTATGGCATAAGAGATAGGAAGTTTGATTGTTATATTTGAAGGGAAATTTTCAAAACTTACATTTACTCTGAGTTAGAGTGGAGTTTAACCATCCGTAGCTTGATGGTAGTTAGAAACTCAATAAGATTCTAGAGCATATGCTTGTGCAAAGAGGTTACTCTAAGAGAGAAAGTATCTCTCAGCTTTGGAACTGATCCTTGTGATGCATGATTAGATTGGCTCTAGTTTATTTCTCCTATGGCCGTAGATTTCCAAGGAGAAGTTTTAAAAAGTTGGTGATGCAACATGGTAGCGTAGTCTCAGATATGTAGTAGCATAGTCTAAGAACTTGCGCTACTAGAGTGCTCTCCAGTACATTAGCTTCTGTGCTAATGACATGATGCAAAATCAAGGTATGAAATTTGCCTTAAGGTTTTGGTTGAAATACCAAATCATGGCTTGTGTGAGCATGATCCTGTCTTTACAGAGGTCTGGCGTGCTGTACGCGTACGCACTTTGTCACAGCCGTGCCCACCTTCCTCGCCGGCACGTAATGCTAGTCGGGAGAGACTGGCCGTAGGTGCGGCGGGTAGCGAGGCGAGAGTTAGTCCGGAGAGGCTAGCCGAGCCTTCGGGGTATAGTTTTGATAGTCCAAGTGCGGGTCATCCTGGGATTCAGAAGACCTATGCACTAGTAAAAAGACAGTTTTATTGGACTAGTTTGTTTAAGAACGTCCAGACTTATGTGCTGAAATGCAGTAAGTGCCAGGTCAATAAATGCAGTAACGTCTTAAGGTTGGAGGACTACTCTATCTGTTGGAGATTCCTCAAGGGAAATGGGAAAGCATTTCCATGGATTTCATTACCGGTTTACCCAAGACGAGTCGAGGGAATGACTCGGTGTGGGTAGTAGTGGACAACTAAAATGGCAAAGTTTATTGCCACGAAGAAAAACTGTAAAAACGCCAGAGTTGGCAAAACTCTTTATTGAACATCTCTACAAGCTATATGGCCTGCCCGCAGATATAGTGTCGGATAGAGATAGAAAGTTCAACAGTCATTTTTGGAGGGAAGTCTTCAAAAAATTGGATACTACTCTGAGTATGAGTATGGTAGATCATCCGGAGTCTGATGGTCAAACTGAAAAAGTTAACCAAATACTCGAGGATATGTTGCGTTCTTATGTAAGTAAGAAGCAATCAAATTGGAAAGAATATTTGCCCATATTAGAGTTTGCTTATAACAACTCCAAGCATTCAGTGACGACTGGATTTACACCATTCATGTTAATGTATAGATTCCAGCCGAGATCTCCGATGGCTGTAGGCCTAGAAAAGGAGAAGATTCAATCTGTCAAAGATTTCCTTGAAGATATCAATGATATGCTCAGAGCCGCACGTGAGAGCATTCGTAGCGCTCAGGATTTCTCTAAAACTTATGCGGATAAAGGACGAAGAAAGGTGACCTTTGCAGAAGGTGACTTTGTATTTCTCAAGGTTCCTGCGCAGTCAGAAACCATGAAAACGGGAAAGTGTGATAAACTTTCTCCGAGATATTGTGGTCCTTTTAAAATCCTTAAGAAGATTGGGGACGTAGCGTACAAACTTGAGTTACCGGAGAGTTCTCAAGTTCATCCTGTCTTCCATGTTAGTAAACTGAAGAAATCAGTTCACGGGTTAGAGAACGTAGTTTCTCTAGATATTTTGGTGGAATTGATCACTCCACCAAAGATACCACATGAACCGGAAAGGATTCTTGGGTATCGAGACAAACAAACGCGACATAAAGTGTACCACAAGATACTTGTTAAATGGACAGATAGGGATGAGGAGGTGGCAACCTGGGAACGTCGTAGTGCAATTTCCAAAAGGTTTCCCCAGTTTGTTTTCGAGGACGAAAACTCTTCTTAAGGGGGGGGTAATGTCACGTAAGCTGTAACGCCTGTGACCGACGGCAGACCGGATGGCTATATCCGGGGTTCAGTGGGAGAGGACGCCCATGCGGAGTCATGGGCGGCCAGGCTAGTGTGGACGGCAGGCCACACACTATATAGCCTGGGGGATGAGGGGCAATCCTCATTCTTCCTCTATGGCTGGGTGGTGAGCCAGAGGCCGTCCCCTCTTGTGCTAATGCCCGTAGCGCGGCGTTACGAGAATGTAACAGTGGACGACCACCTAAAAAGAACTTCCGAGAGACCCACAAGGGAGGTAAAGCTGAAAATGCCTCATCTAAAGATCAGGGCCCAAAGAAGAACAAATTTGGCTTGACCCCGGAGCAAAGAGAGCAATATGCCAAGAAGGAAAAATGTTTTTCTTGTGGTAGCAAAGAGCACATGTTTCGACAATGCCGTGACCGCAAACCAAAGCATGAGGACAAGCAGACCAAGGCTAATGTACATGCACTTCCCGATGTGCAGGGAAACACAAAACATGATGCAAAAGAGCAGACGGTATGCAAGGCTTGGGGTCAAATCAAGGATCAGCCCGCCTTATTCATGTTTGATGACTGTGCAACCGATAACTTCATCTCTATACAAACGGCAGCTGCTTTGGGTATTGAGGTTGAGAACATGGGACCTTAGATTGAAGCCGAAGCTGCTTTTGTTGGTAAAGAGGTGCAGGTTACCCCACTGATAGGGAAGTTGCGCATACATATCCAGGGCTACCTTGATAATGAACATTTCTTAGTTGCACCACTAAATGGATGTGATGTATTGTTGGGCAAGCCATGGCATCATAGGCTTGAGCCCCACAAAGAGTACAAGACTAACATGATTTCTTTTATGCATAGAGGCTGCATGCATTTCATTGATACTGGCAAAGAAGGGAATTCCATCCCACTTGTATCTCACATCCAAATTAATAAAGCAATGAAAAAGAGTCTTTCTGCGTACTTGGTTTTTGTTCGTGATAGCATTGTACCAAGTCATCAAAATGTGGATGCTATGACTTACGATAGGCTGAATTTTCTTCATGCATTCAACGACTGTTTTGCTGATGCATTGCCAGGTGAATTACCTCCCCAAAGGCCCGAGGATCATCGCATAGATCTTGTGCTAGGTAGTTCTCCACCTAACAAACCCGCATACCGAGTGAGTGCCGCACAACAAGAAGAGATCATGAAGCAGATAAATGAGCTTTTAGAGAAAGGTTTGGTTCAGCCTAGTTCCTCACCTTATTGCTCTCATGTGCTTCGTCCAAAAGAAAGATAGGTCATTCCGCATGTGCGTGGACTATAGAGCTTTAAATAAGCTTACCATTAAGAATAGATCCCAATTCCGCGTATTGATGACATTTTGGATAAGCTTAATGGTTCGGCTTGTTTCAGCCGTCTTGATTTGAAGAGTGGTTATCGCCAAATACAAGTGGTGCCACAAGATGTCCATAAAACTGCATTCAAGACAGCCTTTGGATTATATGAATTTTTAGTGATGCCCTTTGGTCTCACCAATGCTCCTGCCACGTTTAATCATATGATGGATAGGATATTCCGACCCCATCGCAAATTCACAGGTGTATTCTTTGATGACATCTTGGTTTTCTCCAAGAATGAGCAGGAACATAGAACTCATTTGGTCACAGTGTTCGAAGAGTTGCGGAAGCATAAACTTTTCATTAATGCCAAGAAAAGTGAGTTCTTCCTTTCAGAGATACATTATTTGGGTCACATTGTATCCAAGGATGGAGTAACAATGGATCCTGCAAAGATAAAGACCATTCACAGAATTGGCCAGAATTGCAAAACGTATCAAGTACGTAGTTTTCTGGGATTATGTTCATATTATAAGTGTTTCATAAGGCATTTTGCCATGATAGCCACCTCTCTACATGATCTCACAAAGAAGAAAACCACTTTCAAATGGACTTCAAAAGAATAAGATGTTTTCTTGCAACTCAAGCATGCTACCATATGTGGACCTGTATTGATTGTTCCTGACTTGCAAAGATCATTCGTAGTAGAATGTGATGCTTGTGGCGATTGTATAGGGGCTGTCCTAAATCAAGAAGGGCATGCAGTTGCATACGACAGCCGTCGTTTGCATGATGCTGAGCTTCATATGGATATCTATGAGAAAGAGCTCTTGGCTGTAATTCATGCCTTAAAAGATATGGAAACATTATCTTCTTGGGGTTGAATTTGTAGTCAAGACAGATCATCAAAGCTTGAGATACTTTCTATCTCAAACAAAGCTTTCGAAGAAGCAGATGAGAATGGCAAACTTTCTTTCCATGTTTCATTTTCAGATTGTGCATACTCCGGGAAAGAAAAATGTGGTGGCTGATGCATTATCCAAGAGGCCTTATGTGGCTGCAGTCTCAGTGGCCTCTCATGGGGACTTATCTACTATGCGAGATTTGTATCATTTGGATGCTGATTTTTGCCATATATGGACTGATTTGATGGCTGGTCACTCACATGCCTCTTATGTTATCAACAAGGGTTATCTTATGAAGGATAACTGCCTATGTGTGGTGAAGGATTTGCGTCCAAAGGTTATGAAGGAATGACACGCTCCACCTTATGTTGGTCATAGAGGTATCATGCCCACTACATGCATGATTGAGAGATATTTCTTTTGGCCAAGCATGCGTAAAGACATTGAGGCTTATGTACGTGCATGTATTACTTGCCAAAAGGTGAAATTTGACAAGCAAAAACCTCCAGGTTTGCTTCAGCCATTGCCTATTCCCTCGCAACCTTGAGAAAGTATTACTATGGATTTTATTATGGACTTGCCTCGATCCCAGCATCATGGGAATGATGCTATTTGGACCATTGTGGACAGGTTTAGCAAGCAAGCTCATTTCTTGCCCGTCAAGAAAACCATTAAAGTTGATCATATGGTAAAGTTTTTTCTTGCTAATATTTTCAAATATCATGGTATGTCCAAATCCATCGTTGGGGATAGAGACCCCACGACTATGAGCCTCTGTTGGAGGGCTTTATTTGATAACATAGGTACTAAACTTGAGTTTTCTTCAGCTTATCATCCCCAAACAGATGGCCAAAGTGAAGCTACAAATTCAACCGTGTTGGATTTGTTGAAGTGTTATGTGGCAGATCAAAAGACTGCATGGGAGAAGTATCTTCCACTTGTTGAGTTTGCCTACAACAATACGATCCATGCCTCCATGGGAAAGGCCCCGTTTGAGATTATTTATGGGGCAGAGTGGTTTTGCCACCCATCCTTCGTACAAAGGATGAGATTTTTACAACTGATGAATATGTTTGTGACTTGGATGTAGCCTTTGCTCAGGTACGGACAGCCATTGCAAGGTCTTAAGATTAGCATAAAATGGCTGTTGACAAGCATAGAAGGGACATGCAAGTCAAATAAGGTGATTGGGTTTTGCTGAAATTTGAGAAGGCTAGGCTTCGGAAGAGGCCAGGACGAGAAGGATCATATCCTAAGCTTTCTCCTCGCTATTATGGACCCTTCAAGGTGAGTCTTTTTCGGAAATATGTGGGGCCAGATCATAGAATATCCGCCAGAGATTGATGAGCTTGAGGAGATCCTCCAGCCAGAACAGATTGTCTTTCACAAGGAGCAAAAGCTACCTGCAGGAAAGCTTTCAAGGAGATATCTTGTCAAGTTCAAAAATTATTTGCCTATTGACGCAAAGTGGGTAAATGAGGATTATTATATTGACTACCCACAGTTGTTGCAGGCATATCTTGGGGCTTTTCAACTCTTTAGAAGCCCGGGGGGATGTCACCAATTGGCCGACCATTTGGTCCATCTCCAAATTTTTGTCTCGTTCACTTGAGCCCAGGCCAGTGTCTCATGTGAAGGGGCCAATATTTTTGCTTAACATGGATGGGAGCCAGACTGGTGCCACCCGTGTTTGGTGTCGTATGGACGGGAGCCAGACTGTTGCCACCCGTGTATGACCTAGATTGTGTTCTATCCATGGGATTGTCACGCCATGGAAGAGCCAGTATTTGTACCGTGTCTTGCCTATGGGACTGTCACTCCATAGGGAGGCTCGTGCTTGGAACTGTGTTTTACCTATGGCACAGCCGCATGCTTGTGGAGATGGAGATAGCGCAGTTTGAGGAGGAGGAGGAGGCGCACAATGGTCTGAGGGTGAGCAGAAGGGTGGTCACCTCTTTGTAGGTGTTGGAGAGAAGGTACCCGATCACAGCTGGCCGGCTCCCCACGCTTGCATGGAGCTTCAAGGTGTGGTGTGGGTAGGTGGTCATGCATCCACCCCCACACACATAAAGGGTTAAGTGTTAGGGTTTCCCTCCCAACCTTAACCCATATGGGTGCCCACTTTTAAATGAATGTGAACTTACAACCTTGTAAAATGAAAGGTTAGAAATAAAGCTATTAAATCAACAAGTGCAATACACTCACCATCTGTTCACACGCAACAAAACTCGTCAGAAGACAGAGCAAAACTTCACGACTCACTGGCAGGCATCCCCGCTTAGTAAGTGACATGTCAAGCAAGCAAACACAAGAATACAAGTCACGCGAAAACAGTTTCAAACATGCAAAACATGAATGCATGTGCAAATAGTATCGTGGACATATCTCCCGTTCATGAAACAAGTACAAAACATCTATCGGCACAAAAATGGCACGATAGAAAACAGCATCACAGAAAGAGGCTGTGTCTTCTGCAGGTGGCTGTGCTTGCTCTCCAACAAGCTGCCCTCTACACTGTAGGCGGCTGCAGCTAGGCGTTTTCTCTCCACAGGCGACTGCTCCCTCTGTCCAAGTAGGCGACTGCGCCACAACAGGCGGCTGTCTCTTCTCCTCTACAGGCGGCCATAGCAGGCGGCTTCTGCACCCCTCAAGCGGTTGCACTTGCTCTCCAGCAAGCCACGCTTGCTCTTCAACTGGCGGCTGCACCTCCTCCTCTCCAAAGGCGGTTGTTTCATCCTCTGCAGGCGACTGCATCTCCTCCACAACAGGCGGCTGCATCTCCTCCACAAGCAACGGCGTGTCCCCTCTACAAGCGGCTACGTGGGGTTGCACCTCCCTTCTATAGGCGGCTACAGGCGGCTCTACACCTCCTAGGTGGCTACACCTTCCACACAGGCAGCTCCTCATCCTCCTCGACAGGCTGCTGCGGCCTGGTGTCCCTCTCAAATAGCTGCACACAAACACCTTAGGTATTTGTCTTCCATTAGCGAGCTACAAGTGGATTCACATTTAAGTAAAGGATTTTGTTGTAAATCTGATAAAGGATTCTCTCTACCGCTAACACCCGTTCGGTGCCGAGTAGTCCAAGCTTTTCAGAACCACGGTCCATGGGTGCCGAGATCGGGAGAGCCAGGCGTTAGTACGGGAGCGCCTGTCTGTGCGTGGTCCTGGAACACCAGTGGGGCGTTCTCCGCGGATTCCAGTGAAGGCACAGGACCGTAGAGACTTGAAAACTCAAGTGGGTCGCTCTCCTTAGAACGTTTCGAGTCTCTTGTTTGGTACTGTATTCATCTCAGTTGTACATGGACATCATTTGGTTCATTGATCCCTTGGAGCATTGTATTTGTTAAATACTCCCAAAAATATACCATATATTGAGGGGGGGGTCGGCCCGTTCCGGCCCCAGTGCTGGTGTCCATCTATCAACATTTCATTTCATTTCATTTTCAGTTGTTATTAAGTTGTCCATTCAAATTGTGATATTTAAGTTGTGCTATTACGCGTGTGGGTGTCCAACGGAGTCTATTCCCGCTGGACGGGATCGGTTTCAGCACCATTACATGGCTGTGTTATTCAGGAGAATAGTGGGAACTGTTGTTGAATGTCATGTCTTGAAGTCGCCAGCCCACCTGTGTATCGTACCTTTCAGGTACCGAAGCACTCTTTTACCTGCAATCCAGTGAGCCTTGCTTGGTTTTTAACCGCTGAGCATGGTGCTGCCATGTGTCCAGACACACTAGCATCAAAATGTACTACCAACAGGTTTATATCATTCTTACACAAAACATATCGTAAAAGTTATATAGATCAGTTTGAGCATACATTAGCATGTACAAAGCTTCTCAATGTGACTTTGTTGGATCCCATGCAACAACAAACCCCTCATCAAGGGCATCCAGTTCAGCCATTTCAGAATCCAATAACTTGAAGTCAAAAACCTGTCAATCCATAGACATGCACAGAAATCACCCTCCGGAAGGTGCATGAACAGTCCCAGCATACAAATCGGCATGTCAAGACACCTTATCAACTGACGTTTAGCTCTTACATAGATCTTTACCTGTGAATTCTCAGCTATGCGCACTGGGTTCACCGACTTCGGGATTGTCACAAAATTCTTCTGTATGCACCAACGTATGAGTATTTGTGCAGGTGTCTTCGTGTGCTTCTTTGCAATCTGTTCAGAGCAGAGGCAAGACTCTTTTCACAAATCATCAATAATTTTATAGTGACTCTCACTGGAAGGTATAATCTAGCTATTCATTTCCAAAAAGAGTTCCTGGAAAGCATGCTCCTATTCAAATCATCTCTAAATTCTCTTACCTATCCTAGGTGAACTAAGACATAACAAGCCAAGTGAGAGGGACTTGAAAAACCCTGGACAGAAAAGAGGGGAGAAGGGGATTGTTTAAAAGGCAAGTGGTCCCTAATATGGAGACCCAAACCTTCAAATGGAATGAAAAGACACTCCTCAGAGCCCCTGCCACAGAGGCACAGGAATGCCAGAGGACAAAACAAAGCCAGCAATATGCACATGGTGGGGAAAGACAGTGCCACAAAGGTAGCTAGTGCGCCTGTAAGAGGAGCCATGATTCAGCTGCTCTGGTCAGGGCTTAAAAACCATTTCTACCCATTCACTCACTGCATGCGCTCTCAGGCTTCCAACGGCAGCTCCTCTGGCCTCTCCCTTAGATTCTGTGTAATGGTTTCCATGTGTGTGCAACCTTCCTGGTGAAGGTGTAGGGATAAGCCATGCCTACATGTATTCGTCACATTTGGAGCATAACTAAAACCATAAATCTTGCAAATTTACAAAGAAATTATTAGGAGCAGCAGCTTAGCTTACCTTTACTACAACAGGCTCGCTTAGTCGCTGGCCTCTAGTCAGAGGTGAATAGGCTTCCATGACAATGTTTTCTTTGTGGCAAAACTCAGCAAGCTCTTTGCGCAAGTTGAACGGGTGCAACTCCACCTGCCATATACACAACGTTAGCTGAGGGACTTTATGCAGTCAAGGCACAAACCTCATAAAACTAAGTGTTGTTACCTGATTTATGGAAGGCCGGATTTCACAATTAGCAAACAACTCTTTAAGGTGGTGAATGCCGTAATTACTAACGCCTATCGATTTCGCCTTTCCACTCTTGAGTATCTTTTCCATAGCCCTCCATGTATCAAGCCTCTTGCGAGGTGCCAGGGGAGAATGCACCAAGTACAGATCCACTAAAGAAGCCGTTATGGGCAATGTAAGTATACACATACTAAATTGGAGTAACATGGCAATGTAAGTATACTCATAGTAAACTGAAACTTTTGAAGAATTTGTTTTACCATACTCCAAGCCAAGCTCTTTTAAGCTTTGGTCAAAAGCTTTCAATGTGCTTTCATAGCCATGGTCAGAATTCCAAAGCTTCGTTGTGATGAAAATTTCCTCCCTTGGAATTTTACTAGCTCGGATGGCATTTCCTACAAAAACAGAAATTGTACTCAGCTTGATTACTTTTCTACTGCAGCACAAACCACACAATTTCATGTTCAAGGGCCTCTACAGATATGAAAAGCTTGGGCAATGTAACTCCATGATGGACGGGCAGTAACAAGCCAAACAACCCCGCCCATCATCAGAAGTCTGACAACTTTTAGATAAGACCCCGAACAAATTTTAATATCTGTTGACCAGGTTATGATTGGAATTTTCTGCGAGGATTTTTACACAGTATGCAGATCTCTCATGTGTACAGTTTCCCTGTGCCATACCTCCCAAGGCAAGCTAGATTTTTTTTTTCTGCAGAAGTTCGGCAAGATGATGTTAAGACAAAAATTAGGGTAAGGAGAAATTGTGGCGTAGAGGTCTCTGGTTGGGGTTATCCTCTGCTCAAGTTAGGGCTTCTGTACAGATTTTGACTGTAGCTTTTTCCCATGTTAAGATAAGGGTTCCCAGCTAGGTATTGTTTCCTGATTATATTTTACAAATTCGACCTAGAATTTGATTAGGTTTAAATTTTTGCTAAGATTAGGACTCTTGAACAGATTCTTTTTTCCCCCGCAAAGAGACTTCTTTTGAACAGATTTGGGCTCTCTGAAAAGCAGAAGATGAAATAATTCCTCTGAAAAACTTAAAATACAGATACACACCGACTGCTCGCTCATTTCCGTAGAGCTGAGCTGTGTCAATATGGCGATAGCCGTGCTCGAGGGCGAACGAAACGGCCTGGAATGAGGCTTCGGCGGGCATGAGGTAGACGCCCAGACCGAGCAGAGGGATGCGCACAGGTAGCCCCTGATACCCCGCATTCACCAGCTCCACCCGATTCTCATGAAGAGCCCGTCTGTTAGTGTCCTGATTGGCCATGGCGGCACGGGGTCCAACAATCGAGGAGAAGGTGCGGCTATGGTGAGCATCCAGGTTGGGGTTAGGGTTAAGGTAAGGGAGAAGGTGAAGGTTAGGGTTTTGCCTGACACAACGAGAATAAGGGTTCTGCCTGCCAAATTCGCTAAGCAGAGGTGGGCTGACGTGAGTTGCGACCATGGATGATGTAAAAGACCTTGCGATCAACGGATCAACGTTTGGTGTGTCTATTCCCTATTTTAGAGAATAGGTGTTTATGTTTATCGCAGAGCTTTTGCACTTTTGAGGGGTGAAAAGAGCATTGTGAGTTTGTCTGTGATGCGCTCATAAGTCTCCATTGCACACATGGGAATTGAATCTTGAACTTTTGGCGTAAGTGTTGTCCCAGGAGGCGGTAGGTACAGCTTCTGGTTGGTTGGTTGCCATTGGGTTTGAATGCACACATGGGAATTGAATCTTGAACTTTTGGCATAAGTGTTGTCCCAAGAGGCGGTAGGTACAGCTTCTGGTTGGTTGCCATTGGGTTTGAATGAACACACAAGCTCTTGTTTATTTATTAAATAGCTTGCTTGGTGTTGCTTGGGTTTGCATTCCTATCAAACTTTAGGTGAAGCTGTTGAGGTTAAAGTCCGTGGTTAGGCTGCCTTCACTTGGTGCTGAGGTTTCTTTCTTTATGCAGGCATAGGGGACTTTTTGATGCGCTTGGGAATCCAAGCTTTGGTATTTCCTTGGTAGTACGCTTGTGCTTGCAGTAATCTTTTGGGTACCCGCACTTGTTGAAATGTTGGAGTTCGTTGAGGAACTTGCATAGGCTTTTGTGGACGGTGTTGTGGGGTACTTTTCTTTTTCCATGGCCTTTGAGTGCTTCATTGAGGAAGAGGATTTGATAATTAAGCCACCCAAATCGGATTAGTGTCTTCATAGTAGCCTTGGGGAACTTTTTCAGGAATAGCTACTGACTGTGAGGTTTCAGCATTGAACTTTGCTGGTGTTAAAGGAGTAGATGCTTTATCAGAGTTGGTCGTTGAGGCAAAGGATAGGTCATTGTGTAGAGGAGCTTCTGTGGAAGAGGCCTTCTTGAGACTTTGGAGGCTTGGCCCTTTTCTCACGGATAGAGGCGGTGACCCCATTTGGCATTACAGACCACATGTATGGTTGTCCCCCTCCCTCCCCCTGTATGAGATAGCCTTCTCCTCACGGAGCAACCAACTGGAGGAGAAGCATCTCTTTCCCTTTGATCATTTGTCTCCCGCCCTTATATAAGGTGAGGCTATATTAGCCCATCGTGGTTGTACTTAGCCCTTTGTGGCTATTTTTCTTTAACTAATTAAAGGATCTTTTTCTCAGAAAAAAAAAAGATAGGTTGAAAGTTCTAGATCCTCCAAGGTCTCTTCCTCCCTTAAGAGTACTTGCACAATGCCTGCAGGAGTTTTCAAGGTGACTGTTTGCATGGATTCATCAAGTGAATACGAGTCACGTATCCAAGTTCCACCAAGGATGACATCATACTCAAGGGGATCTGGGGTAATATGAAATCTAAATTCCACATCTCCACCGACTATTTGAGTAGCATAGCTAAAGTAACCTGGAACTTCAATGTTTTGTCTATAGGAACCATGGATGTTTCAGCTTCAGATCCTGTTTATGTTTCATATTTCCATTCACTCTCATCCTCTTTTTGACTCTCAGCTTTTTCAAGAGTACCCAATGTGTACAATGGCACACTTGGTCCTCTGACAATTTTAATTGATTTCTGTTTGGAAACTTGTGAATTCTCACAGTCTTGTCCTATGTAGCTCTTTATGTCTTGGTATAACTCATGTTTAGCCTTTAAAGGTGCAAGTGCTGATGCTATGTTGGCTTCACTATATGAGAGAAGAGCATTCCTCCAAAATGAGGATTTGAGAGATTGCTTTAATTTCACAAGGGATTCATCGAATTCCTCACGTGCTTTTTTAACCGCATAATTCGTGCAATCTGCCTCTAATGACTCTTCTATAGAGAGTACGTCTTCCTCTTAAAAGGGGAAGCGATACTCCTCCAGTTTTTGTATTTTGGTTACTTTTTTAGGATTGGCATTACGGGGTGTTAAGAATGTGGATCTAAGGAGGCTCAAAGCTAGTGATCAAAGACATAATAAAAGATTAAGAAAATGAGAATACGAGATTAAGATAGAGACTAATCAATGACACAATAATTAAGGCACAAACTCCATAATCTCATATCAATAATCAAGATCCATACACCCATATATTATAGCCTTGGGAAGGGCTCCAATCCATGCTTTTTGTGCACCCTAGTGCCAACCATGTGTTCATTAATGCTCACACTACATGTGCAACCTTGTGCTTTCCATGTGTCACCTTTTGACCATTGACTTCACCTTTTATACAAGTGACCATACAAATCAACCTTTGACATTAGACCCTTAGTCTATTCCTTTTTCTAATGTGCATGCTTCTTCTCTTGCTCATGTGACTCACTCCCTACCTCTTCCTTGTGCTCTTTGGTTTTTCCCTGTCCTTTATTTTAGCTTTGGTTTCGAGACAGTTTGTTGCCCCTTGTTTTTCTTAGGTTCAAAAGGTTTTTCTTTTTCTTTTGGTTCCTATTTTAAAGCATGTTCTTCTACCCAATTTGAAGTGTTTACTTTTGCATTCTTTTTTACTATCTCTCGTGCCTTAGCTTGTAAGCGTTTAAGCACATTCAAGGGTACCGCGGCCGTTTTGCACACTTAAGATATTAAGAGTTTGTTATGGCTCACCCTAACCCTCCTTGCACATCCAAAAAGAGATTACCTGGTGAACCACAACTCTCGTGAGGATCTTTCCAATGGCCAAGCTTATAACCCTTGAGGTCTCCAAGCTCTACAACTCCTTGAGAAGCAATTCCACTGCGTCTCCCGCAAGCGTTGTCACACCGCCGCGTTGCACTACAGGTCCTCGTCCCTCCTCTCACCTCACTTCACTCACACACACTCACTAGCACGCATTAGGGAGAGAGATTAGCAAGAGAAAGACTCAATTGCACAATGGGAGAGTATGTTGTATTATGAGAGAAATTCACTTATATACATGGCCATAAGTGTTCAAACACTTAAACTATGGCCGATCGGGCACTTTAGGCTCATAAGAGGCCTAATGCTATTACAATGACTGCTCTCATGATATATCCATGAAGTACATCACTTAGGACTTCATCCTAACTTGCTACCACACGCTCTTCGTCACACCATTAACGGGCGCCCGTCCAAGTTATAGCTTTGGACACTATTGCTTTATATCTTGAATGTATGACTATTTGGTGTATCTACCAAATACCATGACTCCTTGATGTAAGATAATGGCGGTAGCTCTTGTTAATCCTAGAATTGGATTAACATTCCCCCCTTCTTGATGGTGATCGTGTCCGCGTGATCGCATTGAAGACCTTTGTGTGGGGAGAATGAATAGGCTTTGTCGATGGCTTTGATGTTGAATGACGTTCAATGGTCTTTGTTCCTTCGGAAGGAATAGGAAAAGCTAGTTAATGAATGAAGATATTGGGAATTGGGTGGGGGGTTTTGCGAGTGATTGCATTTTTATATTTGTGTGAGCCCCCCTTTTTTTTTCTTTGCCCACTTTGTTTTTGGCAATCATCGGCATATTTACATGTGATTTTTGTTAGTAGGGACACTAAGAGATATTAATAATAATGGGAGAGAAGAGAGAGAAGGATCCGGAGGAACGTAGACTTAATCATCAGAACGAGATGGTGATTCTCAGTTCCTCATTTGATTCATTGAAGTGACGTTCATCATTTAAAGTAATTGGCTTGTGATGATGTCCCTTTGTGTGGCAGGATTCTTACTAAATGTTGTTGATTAGGACCTGATCTTGTCTTCTTCTGCCCATGTGCTTTTATGTTTTTATACATAATTAAGTGCTCTTAGAAGTAGATTTTTATGAAGTACAAGATTTGAATCATATAGACTCTTATTGAACTGCTCTATGTTGAAGTAGCCACTTGTTGGTGAGGATTGAAAGAATTGCGTCGACTTGCGAGGCTAATATAGATATCTTCACTACGGATTGAAGATCATTGATTTGTGAAGATGGTGGCATCGTTTGGAGAGGTTTATAATTTGAAGGGAAATTCCAGGTGATGGGTTGTACCATCATTGACCAGGCTTTCGCCCACCATGGCCTCCCCCATCCAGAGATGTACCTGGAAGTTTTCGATGGTGAGTCTTTGGTGCAAATGTTCTCCAGTGCATGAGTATGGATATGTACTCATGGAGCAGCTGCTACATTAATTTAGCCAAAAGAATAGTAAGCAATAAGCTTAACAACTATATAGTGGCTATTGTGTGATATGGCTTAATCCATGATGAGGCTTAAATGTGAAAGTACAGGTTCTTAAGCCGTGAGATGGAACTCCTTAAGATGGAATTTCGTGAATTTGCAGATTTGACCCTTTTTTTTTAATGGGTCATCTAAGTCATGATTTGCAAGCAATAGCTTCTTATGTGCTCATTTCTTACTTCCAGAGGGGTGACAAGAGCATTGTTATTTTTTTCTTGATGTGCTCCTAAGTCTCCGTATTTGATCTTGAATTTATTGCGAGAAATAATGTCGAGGCAGTAGGGAAGACTGCTGATTGTTTTCTTGAACAGACAAGCTCTTATGTTGGTGCTGAATGCATGAGAGTGGTGGGGGGATATGCTTGTTGTTGCTTGGGATTCATTCTTGTCGAACTATAGGTGAAGTTGTTGGGGTTGAAGTCGGTGGTGAGATTGAAAGTTCCTTGCCCCCTCCGTGCAATGGATTCGGGGGTGCTAGCAGCGAAAGTAGCACTCCTTGTGCGGGGTAGGATCCCTCATTCGGGGTAGGATCCCTATCCCCTCCGTGCAACAGATTCGGGGGTGCTAGCAGCGGAAGTAGCACTCCTTATGCGGGGTAGGATCCCTCACTCGGGGCCTCGCCCATGGATATCCGGACAAGAGACTAATCCCTCAGTTCTTCAAAAATCGAACCCGGAAAAACTTCCCTCGCCCAGAAAGCACGAGCGATTCCTCCAGGATATTTTTACTCTAATGTAGTCAGGGTCATTACTGACCAAACTAATTCGATCGAACTTGTGAGTCTCTTGGTGGTCAGATCAAGGAAGAAACTTGCACTTGGGTCATAGAAACCAATGCTTTTTTCCCCATCTAGAGGCACAGCCGTTGATTCTTTTTCCATAGAACAATTACTATCCGGGATTTACTTCATCTATCGTACTACAACAGAATTGAGTCTCATTTTACGGATCCATCAGTCGTACCCAGTCCCATGGATTAGAGCCAACTGCCCAACCACTGTAGTGATGGGATCCAATTAGAAATTTGGTTAGGTTTTGTCCTAGGTACCAGGGAAAGAGTTCCCTGGTACCTAGGACAGGGAAAGAGTTCCCAGGCCCCCTAGCCGGATATTCATGCAAATTTAACGCCAGTCACACCACTTACACACCCAATATGAAATCGCCTTTTTTACATATTCATTTATCTTTAAAACAATCATTTAATGAAACCATAGTGTCACCGATCATATTCCTCCAAAATATCCAATCATTCCTTCATCGGTGTACCTATGGCACCACCTGTCCCTCAGCGGCCTTTTCGATAGTTCCTAGCTCATAGTACCCGACAATATAATCACTTATAAAAATCAAGATGGAATCTCTGTTGAAGATCAGCAAGATCAACCAACAACTCCATATAAAAGAGCCATGGACTCATCCGTTGAGGACCAGCAAGGTTAATCAACCAGATCCATGCCCGGTTTCAGAAAACAACTCTTACTCCTTGTTCCAATATCTTCCCCGATGCACGTGTGGGTATCTTTGGCGACCCAGAGCCCGAGCACCGTATGGTCAGCACCCTCTAGGATCCTTCGCAGGGTGACCTAGCGCTTCACTCATAGGCCGCTTCCTTGGTCCCTCATCCACCGTACCGAAAGCTCACCATTTAAATCGGACCGATGCTGGTCAAGACCTCGGCCGACCTTGCTACACGAGATGTCCTCCATTGATTCTCTGTCAGCTATTGTAACTTTATCAGTTAGGTCACCAACGACCTCATTCACAAGACGGTCAAACTGCTTCCCCAGCATTTTTGACATGAAACAGTCATTTAAAAACTGGTCATAAACACAGTTCCTATAATGAACTCTCGTCTTTCACATTGTTTCACATCCGTCCACATTACTTAATCCACATCCATTTCATATGTATACCCATTCTCATCCAACCACATCATTTTCCATCTCATCACATCATTCCTCATTTATTCTCATCACATCTCATCCACTCGCATCAACCCATATTCACATCCCATCACACCTCATTCATTTCACATCTGTCTCAATTTACATCACATCTCATCTCATTCATTTCACATCTCATCTCATTCATTCTTATCCCGATTCACATCACATCACATCTCATCCATT
Organism: Cibotium barometz; assembly: GCF_041138505.1. Classification (NCBI taxonomy): domain Eukaryota; kingdom Viridiplantae; phylum Streptophyta; class Polypodiopsida; order Cyatheales; family Cibotiaceae; genus Cibotium; species Cibotium barometz. The sequence continues at coordinate 46,444,344 of NC_141072.1, forward strand.
CACATTCACATCACATCACATCTCATCCATTCACATGCCATATCATACATTTACATCTGATTCGCATGACATCACATCTCATTCATTCACATCATGATTCACATCACATCACATCTCATTCATTCACTCACATCGATATCACATCCTTTCACATACACATTCACATCATCCATTCTTTCACATACACATCCACATCTATACATACACATCCACATCCATTCTTCCACATACATATCCACATTCATACTTCCACATACACATCCACATTCATTCTTCCACATACACATCCACATCCATTCTTCCACATACACATCCACATTCATACTTCCATATACACATCCATATCCTTTCTTCCACATACACATCCACATCCATACATACACATCCACATCCATTCTTCCACATACACATCCACATTCATTCTTCCACATACACATTCACATTCAATCTTCCACATACACATCCACATCCATACATACACATTCACATCCATTCTTCCACATACACATCCACATTCATACTTCCACATACACATCCATATCCATTCTTCCACTTACACATCCACATCCATACATCCACATCCATTCTTCGATATACACATCCACATTCAATCTTCCACATACACATCCACATCCATACATACACATCCACATTCATTCTTCCACATACACATTTCTCATAGTTAAAATAAATTTATATAAATTTTATCTTTGAATTTAATTAAAATACTCATTAATTCCAATATGCTAGGAATTTCTCTTTTCCCATCTCAATGATGGAATTCCAAATGTCATAGGAATTCCTCTTTTAACATTTAAATATTTCTTATAGATAAAACAAACTTATCTAAATTTTATCTTTGAATTTAATTAAAATACTCATTAATTCCAATATGCTAGGAATTTCTCTTTTCCCATCTCAATGATGGAATTCCAAATGTTATAGGAATTCCTCTTTTAACATTAAAAATGAATTACTAGAAATTCCTCTTTTGCTAATTACTATTTATGTATAAACATAAAAATCAAATTTTTCATGATTATAATGAGAATCATTCAATTAATCTAGGATGATTAATCCTAGAATATGGTAGGAAGTCCTCTTTTCATAATATAAATGAAAATGATTTATGTGTTTATTTTTCAAAAAATTTACCATAGCTCCGCTGGTGCTATTACTGATAATTCTCAATAAATTTGAAAGAATAAAGTTTAGTATTATTCATGTGACTAGAATAACCACTAATTGGATCATTATCTAATTATGGATTGATTCTTAATTTTACCATAAATTAAATAGCATAAAAGTATCAAAAGCCATTATTTTGGCCTCCAATTAGACAAGCATAGAAATTACTTTTAGATTAGAGAAATGCTTCATGAGAAGCTTCATTTGAATTGAGAATAGGTCATTGGAATGACCATTCTTTGGGGGGGGGAGAGAGAGAGAGAGAGAGAGAGAGAGAGAGAGAGAGAGAGAGAGAGAAATGCTTAAAAACCATTATAAATTAAGCATAAATAGAAATTTATGTATTTCTTCATTACAATACATTAAAGAACTTCAATAGTATTCAAAAGCCATTTAAATTAATGTTTCTCAAGCTTGAGAGGGGTTGAGAAGAGAAACATTTGGAGATTTAAGAAAAAGAAGACAATAATCCACACTTTACCTTCTAAATTACTTGATTCTTTGATCACATTAGAGGCCCCCAACCAATTAATTGGTTTGGTATGTTGTTGGAGTCACCAAGGAAGATTGAAGAGAGAGAGAGAAGCTCTAATCTCTTCAATTTGTAGAGGATTTTTAGAGGATAATAGAAAATATCATTATTTCAGTATAATACTGGCATGGTATAGTTCTCATATTTTTTTACAAAGGGCTAAGGATCTATTTATAGGTGAGGGAGGCCTCTAACCAAGTCCAACTAGGTTCTAGAATTTTCCAGGCTCAGTTTGGCTGAATTTGGACAAGATTTGGACCTAGTTTGTCTCCCTTTTGATTTGGTTTGATCTAGGAGAGAGGAGAGATAAAAATACCACAATATTTTTGAGTTTAAACTCCACCACATAAGTGAAATAGGCGCCTCCTTGAAGAGCTCCCTTCTTCTTACCAAGGTGTCAAAATTGAATCATTACACCCAAAATATCTCATTTTTTTAGTAATACTCAGTTTTTTACTAATAAACCTTATCCTTACTCTTCATCTTATGTGAGCATTTACTCATTTTTGGGGGTTTTTCTTTTATAAATTGGATTTATCTCCTCCCCACATTTGGATTGATCCTATTAGCCCATAGGAAGCTTAATTGGACCATAATCCAAAAATATCTGAAAATCTAGACCCTTAGGCTAAGGTCCTTTATACTTCTTTTCAATTAATTCCAAATGCACATTGGAAAGTTCTTTTTGAATTTCTGTTTCAAGGGAAACCATTTTAGACAATAGCAGGATTTTTATATCCAAAAATATATTTTGGATTATCTCTCTCTAGACATTTTCTCTCTCTAGGTCAAAACAGGGTAAAACAGAATCTTTCTTTTATTTCAAAGAGGGGAATAATTACAAGATCAGAAGGGGAGGTTCTTACACCTGTACATCTCAAAAGCTGGAGGGAGGAATCTTACAGAGGTTTTCTTCACATTGTTCGATTTTGGCAACCATATGATTGAATTACCATCATAGTATCCTTGTTGTTGAAGTACATGCACAGGCATCCATCTTTGACGAACACTGTAATTTGGTGGCCAATGTGCTTAGTGTTGAAGCTTTCTTCTTTGTGCAAGCTTAGGGGACTTTGTTATGCGTTTGGGGACCTAAGCTTTAGTATTTCTTTGGGTAGTACCGTTGTGCTTGTTGCAGCAGTGTTTTTGGTACTACCCACACTTGTTGCATTGTGGAGTTCTTTTAGGAACTTGCATAGGCTTTTGTGGACGGTGTTGTGGAGTACTTTTCTTTTTCCTTGGGTTTCGAGTGCTGCATTGAGGAAGAGGTTTTGACTATCGAGGCACCCAAATTTGATTGGCACCTTCATACAGCCTTGAGCTATAAGTAGCTACTTCTCCACCCATATTTTGATACTATTAAGATACCTTGATTATGGTTGTTGTGGTGGAGTTTTCTTTTGGATTGATGTGGAAGGTTTGGGGCCCTCCTTGACTTTGGTTGGCGTGCTGAGGCTGCGGGTTTGAGACTCATGGGCATTGTTGATGATGATGAGGTTAGAGTCGCTTGTGGAGTGGCTGTCGATGACAAGGCCTTTGAGCATGTGGTTGTCTCCTTTGGTGAGGTTTGTCGATGAAGATGCATAGGCTCTGGGGTCTTTCGTTTGAGTTCCTTGTTAGAGATAGATTGTTTGGCTCTAGGAACTTCTTCAAGAATAGTTGCTGATTGCGAGGTTATGGCAACAAACTTCGTAGGTGAGGATGGGGTTGAAGGAGTAGATGCTTTATCAAAGTCGGTCGTTGACGCAGATGGTAGGTCATTGTGTAGAGGGGCTTACGTGGAAGAGGCTTGTATCCTTTTACGTTCAGTATCATAGATATCCATTAAAGTTGGATCCTTTTCCTTGCAGTATGGTATTGCCAACTTTTTGTTGTTGACCATCATGATGACTCTATCACTAGCAAAGCACAGTGGTGCTTGGGCAGAAATAGTCCATTTATGCCCCAAGATTAAATCTGCTTCCAAAACATACTCAACCACAAAAAACTTGCAAGTAAGGGGGTTAGTTTCAATATACATTGTATGTTCAAAGTACCCCATACATGGCATGTTCAAGTCTTATGTAAAGGAAATCCTTTTAGGATGTGCCGTGAGTGTTGGTTGACCTAACAAATCCCATAGCTCGAGAGTCATGAGATTGTATTTTCGTGTTGGATAAAGTTGTGCTTGAGCTGTGGTGATTTTATTTGAAATTTTGTGTCCAACCAGAATCCTAGGGATCTTTTCAGTAAGATATGTTGGAAGTTCCAGCTCCTACAAGGTTTCTTTCTCCCATAATAGCAATTGTACATTGCCTACAGGAGTGTTCAAGGTGACTGTTTGCATGGATTCATCTAGTGAATACAACAATTCACCTATCAAGGATGATATCATACTCAAGGAAATCTAGGGTAATATGAAATGCAAATTCAATATAGCCATCGATTGTTTAAGTAGTGTAGTTAAAGTAACCTAGAACTGCAATGTTTTGTCCATTGGCTCCTCTTGCAAGACTATTTCTTGTAGCTATGAGTTTAGGTTGTCCCAATGACACCCAAGTGTCTATTGTCATAATGTTATGACTAGCTCGAGGACTAATTAATGCGCGTTTGCACTTAACATCATTGCCTGTAGGAAAATCCAACCATACCATGATGGAATCTTCCAAAGGAACCATGGATATTTCGGTTATTGACTCGGCTTCAGATCTCTTTTTTGTTTCATACTCCCATTCACTTTCATTCTCTGTTTGGGTTTCAGCTTTTTCAAGAGTACCCAATGCGTACATTGGCACACTTGGCCCTTTGACAATTCTTAATGAGTGTTGTTTGGAAACTTGCAAATCCTCACAGTCCTATTTTGTGGAGTTCGTTATGTCCTTGTATAACTCAGGTTGAGCCATTAAAGATGCAAGTGCCGATGTGATGCTGGCTTTATTATGAGAGAAGAGCATTCCTCCGAATGAGGTTTTAAGAGACTGTTTTAATCTTGTAAGGGAATTATCGAATTCCTCATGTGCTTTCTCAAGCGATTTTGGTTGCTGTTTTAGGATTGGCATTATCATGCTCAATCACAACCAGTGACCATGTAAGACATTCAACCAAGCTAAGCATGCTCTCCTGAGATTGCTTTTTGTGTTTCGCATACGTCATGTGATCATTATTATCCATTTAGGGTGGTTGGGTGGGTTCTAGTTTCTTGATTGGTCTATGTGGTGCACTGAGTGAAGAGTAAGAACTTGTTTCATCCTCAATTAGTGATGTACTAGAACTTGTTTCATTCTTTGACTTTCTTTGGTTTGTCAATTTGCCCATACGACGAGATCGAATTTTCTTTTGGGTTTTTGTATCCTGTGTCACACTTATGGGTGTCGAGGTTTGTGTGGTGGCCTTTAAGGTGGATGCTTCTGCATCATGTATAACTTTTGGCTCTTTTGTGTTTATTCCCCCTTTGGGTTTATGTCCGATGTGCTTAGTGCTGAGGCTTTCGTCTTTGTGCAATCTTAGAAGACTTTGTGATGCGCTTGGGGACCCAAGCTTTGGTATTTCTTTGGTAGTACCCTTGTGCTTGCAGCAATGTTTTTGGTACCCACACTTGTTGCATTGGTTGAGTTCTTTGAGGAACTCGCATAGGCTTTTATGGACGGTGTTGTGGAGTACTCTTCTTCTTCCTTGGCTTTCGAGTGCTTCATTTTGAGGAAGAGTATTTGACTGTCGAGGCACCCAAATTTGATTGGCACCTTCATAGTAGCCTTGAGCTATAAGTAGCTACTTCTCCACCTACATTTTGATACTATTAAGATATCGTGATTGTGGGAATCTTGGTGGAGTTTTCTTTTGGGTTGGTGTGGAAGGTTTGGGGCCCTCCGTGACTTGAGTTGGCGCTGAAGCTGCACGTTTGAGACTCATTGGCATTGTTGATGATGAGGTTAGAGTCTCTTGTGGAGTGGCTATCGATGACGAGGCCTTTGAGCATGTGGTTATCTCCATTGGTGAGGTTTGTTGATGAAGATGCATAGGCTCCGGGATCTTTCCTTCGAGTTCCTTGTTAGAGATAGATGGTTTGGCTATGGGAACTTTCTTCAGGAATAGCTATTGATTGCGAGGTTTTGGCATCGAACTTCGTAGGTGAGGATGGGGTTGAAATAGTAGAGGCTTTATCGGAGTTGGTTGTTGACGCATATGGTAGGTCATTTGTGGAAGAGGCTTGTATCGGAGTTGGTTGTTGACGCATATGGTAGGTCATTTGTGGAAGAGGCTTGTATCCTTTTGCGTTCAGCATCATAGATATCCATTAAAGTTGGATCCTCTTCCTGGCAGTATGGTATTGTCAGCTTTTTGTCGTTGACCATCATGATGACTCTATCGCTAGCAAAGCATAGTGGTGCTTGGGCAGCAAACAGTCCATTTATGCCCCAAGATTAAATCTGCTTCCAACACATACTCAACCACAAAAAACTTGCAAGTGAGGGGGTTAGTTTCAATATACATTGTATGTTCAAAGTACCCCAGACATGGCATGTTCAAGTCTTGTGTAAAGGTAATCCTTTCAGGATGTGCCGTGAGTGTTGGTTGACCTAACAAATCCCATAGCTCGAGGGTCATGAGATTGTGTTCTCATGTTGGATAAAGCTGTGCTTGAGTTGTGGTGATTTTATTTGCAATTTCCAATCCAACGAAAATCCTAGGGATCTTTTCAGTAAGATATGTAGGAAGTTCTAGCTCCTACAAGGTTTCTTCCTCCCATAATAATAATTGTACATTGCATGCAGGAGTGTTCAAGGTAACTATTTGCATGGATTCATCTAGTGAATACAACGATTCACTTATCCAAGGTCTATCAATGATGACATCATACTCAAAGGAATCTAGGGTAACATGAAATGTAAATTCCATATCGTTTAGGTTATCCCAATGACACCCAAGTGTCTATTGTCATGATGTTATGACTTGCTCGAGGGCTAATCGATGCGCGTTTGCGTTTAACATCATTGCCTGTAGGGAAATCCAACCATACCATGATAGAATCTTCCAAAGGAAGAATGGGTGTTTCAATTATTGTTTCAGCTTCAGATCATGTGTCTGTTTCATATTCTTATTCACTTTTATCCTCTATTTGGGTCTCAACTTTTTCAAGAGTACCCAATGCGTACAATGGCACACTTGGCCCTTTGACAATTCTTAATGAGGGCTGTTTGGAAACTTGCAAATCCTAACATTCCTGTTTTATGTAGTTTTTTATGTCTCCTTGTATAACTCAGGTTGAGCCATTATAAAGGTGCAAGTGTTGATGTGATGCTGGCTTTATCATGAGAGAAGAGCATTCCTCCGAATGAGGTTTTGAGAGACTGTTTTAATCTTCTAACGGAATCATCGAATTCATCGCGTGCTTTCTCAAGCCTATAGTTCGTACAGTCTGTTTCAAATGACTCTTCTATAGAGAGTATGTCTTCCTCTCTCTTGAAAGGGAAAGCGGTACTTCTCTAGGCTTTGTACATGGTTGCTGTTTTAGGTTTGGCATTATGAGGTTTAACCACAACCGGTGACCCTATAGTAAGACATTCAACCAAGCTAAGCATGCTCTCTTGAGCTTGCTTTTTGCGTTCCGCATATGTCATGTGATCATTATTATCCATTTGGGTTCTTGTTTCTTGATTGGTCTCTGTGGTACATTGAGTGAAGAGTAAGAACTTGTTTCATCCTCACTTAGTGATGTACTAGAACTTGTTTCATTCTTTGACTTTCTTTGGTTTGTTAGTTTTTCACTATGTTTACCCATGCGATGAGATCGAATTTTCTTTTAGGTTTTTGTATCCCGTGTCACACTTATGGGTGTCAACGTTTGTGTGGTGGCCTTTAAGAAGGTGGATGCTTCTGCATCATGTATAACTTTTGGCTCTTTTGTGTTTATGCCCCCTTTTGGTTTTATGTCCTCTACAAACTCCTTTTCCCTGTCTTTTAATTCAACCTTGATTTTGACAGCTTTTCGTCCCTTGTCTTTCTTGGTTTTAGAAGGTTCTGTTTTCTCTTTTAGGTTTTGTTTTAAAGCATGTTCTTCTACCCATGTTGAGGTGTTGTCTTTTACATGCCTTGGCTTGTATAAATGTGTAAGCGCATTCAATGGCACTGTGGACAATTGCCCGTTTTGTACACTTAAGATGTTAAAAGTTGTATTTTGTGAGACAAGTTGCATTGAAGCAACTCGTCTTGGGTAATCTTGGAACATGTGATCAATGCCACATCGTTCACACATTGGTCGTAAGGTGTTAGTGACTATGGGCATGGAAGTATTCCAAACTATGCAGTCTGCCACCTTGTGAGATCCACAACAATAGAAACACTGAAGTGTCTGATTAACTGCTTCCTGAGTAGTTTCCACCCTTTGGATTGTTTCTGTTTAGTGCACGGGAGATGGAGGTTTTGAGTCCATTGTGGATGAAGCGGGACACTTTTTACTATCATGGTCAAAGGTTTTACAATATATGCAGTATAGAAGAACAGGTGCCTTGTATGCACAATGAGGATTGGGATGGTTGTATTGATTGCATTCAACACAAGGCATTTCGCTCCTCACTATTTAGAGACTTTAAGGATGTCTGGTTTTGAAGGTTTTCATCCTGTCTTATAGATGTCTGTTGTAAGGTTTTAAACAAGGTTGCATAAAATTATGGGAATGTCAATTTCGAGATCGATCTTTCTTTTGCCATTGCTTCACTTGGTTTAGATGAGAAACACCTCGTAGCATAATCATCTTCTATCATGTTGTCATCTAAACATATTGCTTCTTTACAACATTGATCGAATGTTTCCGGATTGGATACAATGATCAAGTTGTGTAAGCTGTTATTCTTCAAGCCCATCATGAAACATCTCCTCAATTGAACATCGTTTAATTTTTCCCATGACTCACAACATGAGTCCAAGAGTTTTATCCAAAGGATAAAGTCTCTAATGGATTCATTTGGTTGATGCTCAATTGAATAGAGTTATGTTACTGCACTCCATCGATCACCTTATCTGGAAAAGCCATGTATAAAGGCTGATTTCAAGGTTTTGAAGTTGGTCTTGATCGCCGACATCAATGCGATGAACCATCGACTAGCTTTTCCCTCTAAGCATAAGTTCAACGCATGTATCTTAGTGGGACAGTTGGGATTTCCAAAGGCTTCACATCTTTGTTCAAACATTTGAATGAATTGAACAAGGTCGGTTGTTCCATCATATTTGCCCATAATTTTGAAAATTTGTACGGTCGTATTTCTGTATGAATCATTGATCATTGAGGAAGTATGTGAGTGCCCTTGTTGGAAGAGACTCAGTGAGTCCTTGGGCCACCCCCTTCCTAGACTAGTCAGTATGTCCAAGGTGTGGGCATCCAGGAAAGGGTTGGTACTTATAAGATTTGCGGAAATGTTAGGCAAGGGACCAAAACCTGGCGGGATCGAAGTCATAGGGGGTGTAAAACCTGATGACACGCTTGTTATAGGCATGGCCAATGGCATTGGGAGGTGAATTTGCAGCGTAGATCTCAATGGCTTGAAGATGTCAGCCATTGGGTTTAGTCCTTGTGTGACCCCTAGCAATCCCTCCATCATGGCCATGTCGAATTGCCTAAATGCTCCTTAATGAGTAATTATAGTTTTTTTTTTGTCGCGTGAACTCGTGTTTCACGTCGTGAAACGGTTTTCACGCGTGAACCGGACTTTACGTGGAAATTAAATTTTGATTTTTTTAAAGCCGCGTGAACTAGTGTTTTACGCCGTGAAACGGTTTTCACATGTGAACCGGACTTCACGTGAAAATTAAATTTCGTTTTTTATTTTTTGCCACATGAACTGGTGTTTTACGTCGTGAAACGTTTTTCACACGTGAACTAGACTTAAAATGGAAATTAAATTTTGATTTATTTTTATTTTTATTTATTTTTTACTTTTTAAACTTTCCCACAGCCGCAGCAGCCTTATGGGCATACCGAACATCATATAAGGTAGCGACAAGATACACTCCCTTCCATCTAGCTTATGGTGTTGAGGCAGTAATGCTTATGGAATACCTAGTTCTGAGCTTAAGGATTACAATGCAAGAATGTTTGCTAGAGAATGTATTAGCTGAAAGGCTAATCGATTTAGAGAAGCTTGATGAGACCAGGCTCATTATATCGCATGGACTCATTGTCGAAAAACTACAAAGAAAATATTATTTTGACAAAAACTTAAAACTAAAAGAACTGGAAACAGGGGACCTTGTCCTCATGCATGGTGTAGGAAGCACCAAAAAAAAGAAACTCAAGTAAGTACAGAGGCCTAGGACACTTCCAAGTGGCTGAGATCACACCTCAGGGGTCGGTTAGAATTAAGACAATTGAGGGCATACAGATTCAGGGTTACATCTTTGGGAGCAAACTCAAAAAATATTTTGGACCACTGACCCAAGAGATGCTCTTGCAAGAACATCTCTTAAAACAACAAAAGCAGCTCGCAAAGGAAAATAACCAACAAGCCCAAGAAGAGGCTAAGGCAAGTAAAGCCAAACAGAGACTCCAAAAAAGAATGTTGCATGTGAACATAGCTTCACTAACTCTCCTGGACGACAAAGAAGGACTAAACATTAACCCAGCACAACTCAGGGTGGGACTCTCTATGGCTAAACACGCAACAAGCATTGCATTGATAGATACGGGATCAAGTCATAACCTGATCTCATATGAGACATGGGTAGCCTTAGATAAACCATAACTTAAAACCACCAATGCACAAGTACACAGTGTGCACCTGAGAACTACGAAAGCTGAGGGATTTTTAAGTGTTAATATTTTCATCAGAAATAATTCCTTGGTTGGGAAGGTGTTTGTCGTGCCTGCAAGTTCCATGGAAGAGGAAATGATCCTAGGATGATCCTCGATTTGTGCCAGCAAATGTAATATCCAATGGGAGAAGAGGACATCACTTCTGAATGAGGGTGACAATGTCATATCCGTATCCTTATGGAGCTTGATAAACACAAGGAAGCAGGCCATTATTAAGGAGATAGAAACACCAAACACGGTGACATTTGGACACCATTGCTTCATAACTTGAATGTATGAACTTTGGGTGTATTTATGTTGACTCCCTAATATAAGATAATAGAAATAGCTCGTGTTAACCCTCGGAGTGGGTTAACATTCCCTTGTTCTTGATGCCAATCGTGCCCTCGTGATGGCGTTAAAGACCTTTGTATGGGGGGAGAATTGACAAGATTTGTTGATGGCTTTTAATGTTAAGTAACGTTCAATGGTACGCGTTAAAGACCTTTGTGTGGGGGGAGAATTGACAAGATTTGTTGATGGCTTTTAATGTTAAGTGACGTTCAATGGTACTTGTTCCTATAGAAGGAATAGGAAGGGCTAGTTAGTTAATGAAAAGGTTAGAAATTAGGGGGAGTTCCTAATGGGGTGGGGGCTTTACAAGAGATTGCATTTTTATATTTTTGTGAGAATGGTTTTATGTGGGTTATTTTTTTGCTCACTTTGTTTTTGACAATCATAAGCAAAGTTACATGTGATCTGTGTTAGTTAGGAAAATAAGAGATGTTAATGATGGGGGAGAAGAGAATAAAGGATCTGGAGGAATGTAGACAAAATTATACAATGAGATTGTGATTCTCATTTCCTTATTTGGTTCATTAAAGCAAGTCATAGGGTACACAGCATTGGGTGCCTAAAGTTCAACTTAGAAACTAGCTCCACAAGGAGGAGAAGGAGGCTAATAAGGAATCAACAAGAGGGGTTCAAAAGGGAGTCAAGGAACAAAAATGGTCTTCACAAGTAAGTTGACGGTACTCCAGAAAAATCAAAACTCCGTAAGGCATTCGTAAGCAATGGGTTTGAAAGGACTTGCTAATGGCACAAGGTTACTACCAAGGTAATATGATAGTATGGGTGCCTAAACCCCACCCAGTGGCCACCATTGCAAACACCTCCTACAAAAAAAATGGTAGGAAAGGTACTCAGAACCAACTCCCAACTAAAACCAATGCTAAGAGTGCACAAACCCTGGCGTGGAGGAAGAAGCCAACCCAAAAAGGTGGATTAAATATAGCCAAGCCAATACCTATAGCCACTTCGATCAAGGAGTTGGACAAGAATCGTGAAGGGAGAAAAAAGAAGGTTCAACAAATGGATAGTGATACAAGCCCCAATCCACAACAGGACTGAGTATAAAATTTGTTCAGTTGGGTGGAGGGAAAAATCAAGCACTCCCACACGGAGTTAAAACGACTGCAACAACACCTACACCTAGAAGTGCCAAAGAGCCACCTTGGTTCCCATGGCAATCAAAAGATGAAGGTATCCATTAGTCACAAAATGGATACAAGGTAAAACTGGGTATCATTCACTCCTTTATAAGCATGTTTTTATAAACATGTTTGAATGTCTGAGCATGAAGAGAAATAGAAGGTATCAATCTTGTACACACATGATCCAAAAAAGTTCATGCCGTGAACCGATCTTAAAAGGATCACGTCGTGAACTGATCCAAAATAGTTCACGCCGTGAGCTGGTGTAAAACAGCTCACACCGTGAACTGGTCTAAAGTGCTTTACACCGTGAAATAGTTACTTTTTTAGACCAATCATAGGATGACACGTGGCATTCTTCATTAAGTCAACCGCCCAGTCTGACGGCCCAGTCTGACGGCCACGCCATAAATTCAAAATTCTTTTCTTTTCTATCATTTTGCAATCGTCTTCCATCATGTGCTCAAACACAATCGTGCTTTCTTGCATCGCATCTCTCCTCGCTTCTTCGAATTCAAATCGACATTTACGTATTGAGGTGGGAGCTTGGGCCCATCTTTGTTTTTTCTTTTCTTTTAATCTTTTCAAACTTTGCTCATAATCAATTAAATGTCTTAAGCACACAAAATCTTTGCATGTCGACGAACAAACGTCTTGCATTTTCAACAAAAGACTTTTTTTTATTCATTGCTCTCTGATCGATAATCCTTACACTAAATTCCACTAGGCGGTCTTATCCAATCATCCATTAATCAAATCTAACAGAAAAAACATATGTAAAAACCTGCAGTCTCATGGAAATGGCCAAAAATCTACACTCTCACGAAACTAAACCTCAGATTTTTGTCTCACGGAAATCCATCTCACGACACTAACTCTCACGAAACTAAACCTCACGGATTTCCTTCTCAACGGAAATCCACCTCACGGATTTTCATCTCACAAAAATCCACCTCACGGATTTCCTTCTCATGACACTAAACCTCATGGATTTCCTTCTCATAGAAATCCATCTCACAGATTTCCTTCTCATAGAAATCCATCCATCTCACGAATTTCCATCTCATGGGTTTTCCCCAGTTCAACGACCTACACTTTCACGGTTTTAGCACCTGCACTTTCACGTTACATAATTTGAACTTTTCAATATATAGCAACTAACACACCTCATTTACTGCTCACATCAGTAACACCCTTCTCATCACAATTAACCTTCTTGCCATTTTATATATATATATATAAAAAGAAGAAAAGAAAAAGGAAAGACAACAATAAGGAGTGGTACATGCCCCACCAGTCAATAGACTGATCTTTTTTACATGTACAGATGTTGACCTCAGACCCAAAAGCCGCAGAAACCCCCGTGGTAACATAGGCCAGTGCTATGGGCTCCCTAGTGAACAAGAAAAAAAGGCCAACACGGGGCCCAAAGATGAACTACTTGGGTCCAAAGATGAACTACTTGGGCCCAAAGATGAACTACTTGGGTCCATATGCCCAGGCTTTCCATGGTGCCATGATCAGCAAGGAGGTCCACACGGCACATGGGAAGGTGGCATTGCAGTATCACACGGCACATGGGAAGGTGGCATTGCAGTATCACAGCCCGAAGTGTCTCCAGATTCTAGAAGAGTTAGAAGTGAAGGACAAGCTGGAGAAGGTGGGCCTCGGCGTAGGATGACACAGGTTCTCCCCAGAAATATAGACACAGATCTTTGTGCAAAATAGGCACCACAAAACAAGTCATGATCATTGAAGATCTCATACATGAAGCTCTGCAGCTCCCACACGACCAGTCAAGATACATGCACATGCCTTTGACAAGATGCCTCTGGAGAAGAGCTCCTACAACTCTAAGAACATCAAAGATGAAGCACAGAGAAGGCATGGTGGGCAATGTCTTCAATCATGCAGGTGAAGCCAGTGGACTGATACAACAAGGTACTACTAAACAGAATCACAAAGGTCCATAAAGAAAAGGAGGAGGACTGGGCATATTATATCCACAAGGAGATGGAAAACTACCTCAAAGCCCATCAATAAAAGATATGCAACCTGTACCTCATGACACATGTCCTTAACCATGTGGCTTAGAGGACCCTTCCAGAACCAAAACCAGTAAAGCAAATGCAATTGGCACTCCTCCCAAAGTAACCAGTGCTAACTGCTGCTCTGCAGTTAGCGCTGGTTGCCCTTCTTGCATCTCTGCCAGCTTGCCCTTCTTGCAGAGATGCAAGAAGGGCAAGCTGTCCTCATGGAAACAAAGGCAATAATGAAGGAGATCAAAAGAGGAAGAAAAAACAAGACAGAAAGGAAGATGAGAGGCATCATACTAGATGTGGCTGAGGAAACACAAAGGATTGAGGCTGAGCTCGGACAAGAGATCCAATCATTCCAAGAAGTCCTTGAGCAGCAGGAAGCCACTATCAAAACGAGGCCACACAAGAAGAAACACAGCAAATGACTCCTCCTCAAAGCCCAGCTTAGCTAATATTCAAAAACCTATCCCCACTCAAAAATTCTACTATGTCAGACACACCTATGGCTAGAATGCAGCCAAAGACTTGAGCAAAAGCAGTGCCACAGTAGAAGAACCCCAAGAGCTTGAAGAAGCAACATTGCTCCCGGTGCAAATCCCAGTAGCGCCATTGGACATAGGTAAAAGGCTAAGAGTTACACCTAGCCCAAGCAAAAGAAGGCGTCTAGAGGACGAAGAGATGATCCCAAAGCTGTCATTCCTACAGAATCTAGACTATGAAAAATTCTTTCAAGAAATAGTAGAGGAGTTTAATGAGCTACAACATCTGCCGCATGCAAGACTGGAAGGGGCAGCGGGCCACAAGTGCATCACTATGGGAGCAGGAGCAATGAGTATGGAGGTGCCATCTCCTCACAACACATAAGCTTCATGATCATAATGCCACACTTTGGAAGCAAATTCAAGAGTCCGACAACCAAGCCTAGACCTTGCAAGAATACCTGATAGTGGCAAAGGCCACACATAGAGATGTGATAATGAAGAGCTTAAAGGCCACCGAGGAGCAAGAGGCTAGGTACCAAGCGCTAGAAAATAATAATTTGGTTCTTAGCCAAACTATTGTCCAAAGAATTAAAGAGAATACAGATCTGAAAGCACAGCTGGAGGAGGCTAAAGAGCAACTTCAGAAGGAAGTTACCCATAACCACCACAAGCTAGCAACCATCCATGCCTAGTAGGTACAAGAGCTCCAGCATACATCCCTAGCCAAAGAAGAGGAGCTACAAAGCCAAATCTAGATGATATCCTTAAGCATGAAGGAAGCAGAAAGCAGAGCTACCACTTGCAACAAGAAAGAGAACAAACAAACAAACAAGGCACATGTGGAGACCTTAATGATACCATTAGCACCAATCAAGCTGAGATGCAGAGGATGGTGATTCCACACCAAGAGTTAATGGCGCAAGTCACCCACCAACAGTTACAGGATAGTCAAATATTAGCAGCTGAAAGACTTCAAAGAATCACAGAAGCCCAAGGAATGGAGGCTACTGCCAGACACGCACAAGAGAAAGCAATAAGGCACTTCAAGGAGTTGGATGCTACAAGGATGGTCAGAGAAACATCCATATCAAACCTCCTCACAGCACCAATGACTCCCGTATACAAGAACTAGAATGACAATTGGCCATACAGGACCAAAGTCAAAGACAAGAGCCTATAAATGAAATGTGCCTACTCCTTTAGCAAGCCTCAGAGATAGGTCAGTTGTGCCAGAGTAACACCTTGGGCCCCTCCTCAAACTCTTACTCTTTTTTTGTCTACACTAATTACTTCAATATGATATAAATCTGTCTGAGGACATAAGCCTAGGTGAACTAACCCTCATTAAGAAAAATACTGAGCGTGATGCTGATCCCACTATCATTAAGGGAATTTTATGGGGGGATGTAGTATTAACTAATCCATAGGATATTTATTTTTATCCATTGCACTCTATTGTGCTAAACCTTCATAGTTGGTTTCGGGTGCTCTAAAACGTGGAAATCCTAGACAACATTGTCGAAAAATTAGACCTGTTTGTTCCAGATGATATTCCTAAAAACTCGGCCAACCACGAGGTGGTAGCATAAAGTTATCAATGGATTATAAGCCATGGGTGGCTAGAAGTCTACAATACTCACTAGCACTTAAAATTATGTGAGTCTTCCTTGTATCACCCTTTTGGTATTCTAAAACTATACCATAATATCTACAAACATTTAGAATCCATGTTAACCAATTTCCTCGACACTTTTGATAAATTACATATCTCAAATATCCTAACATAAGTTCTAAGGACATCACTGAGCTCCAAGATTTTATGAAACTCCACAAGCCTAGCCACTCACCCCCCAACTTAGGTCATGGTCAAGAAGAGACATCTAGTACATCCTCTAACCCTACTTACCCGATGTATTCTAATGTAGCCAGCAAATTACTTAATCCGTATCCTAATGCTCCGCCTACTACTAACAAGTCTCAAGCCGACTACATTTTTTCTACTCTCTCTTCTCAACATATAGAATTTCCCACTAACCCTCTTGCCCCCGAGGAGGTACTGGCACTTGACCCGTCTCCCCCCACGGCAAACTCAAGAGGTACGACATACTCTCCCCCAAGACAATATTGAAGCTTTTATTGATGATACTATTTTGGAGTCATTGTCTGGTGCAGAGTATGAAGGTTTTATACGAGCTGGCAATCCACTACTAAAGCCAAAACTAATGTTCAAGGTGTTAATGCAAATAACACCATTTGAGCCAACTTGAAGGATTCTAGCAGAGGCCTACTCCGATGTCACACCAACAAAGCAACATTATATATGTACCCCCTTTGAGCACCTCGCCCAGATTTAGAAGAACTGCTACCTTTGGCTGGAGAGGGCACCTTGTGGTCTAATGTGGCATGGTATACCAAATTAGCCAATCCACAATTAGCTAACTTGCTAGAAATCAAAGTGGTAACATTTATGATCAGTTATTGCTGAGTTATTGCTTCCACAGGTGAAGGAAAGCTCACCCAGTCCATACAAGAGGGGGGGGATATGCAATAATTATCACAGATGATGTGCACCCTAGGTTGTTGGGGAAGATTTTGGCATACAGCTAGACTGGAGAAAGGAATTCCTAACAATTCCAGAATACAGTCATGTATATATGTGTGCACCACCAACTCAACGAGTTGATCCCTTGTACATGCCACTAAAGAGGAGATGGTGGAATCTCAAGAGTGGAGAAAGGAATTCCTAACAATTCTAGAATATAGCCATGTATATATGTGTGCACCACTAACTCAACGAGTTGATCCCTTGTACATGCCACTAAAGAGGAGATGGACACCTCTAGAATTTCAAGAGGCAAAACAGCGAGATTCACATGTATGTTATAACTTCCCAATCTTCATACCAATGACATTTATAGACATAAGGGAACAGAGAAAATAGATGCTAAATTGGATACAATTCACATGTATGTTATAACTTCCCAATCTTCATACCAATGACATTTATAGACATAAGGGAACAGAGAAAATAGATGCTAAATTGGATACAAGCATGGCGTCGTATCCTGGACCCAACAATAGTGGCCAATGTTAGATTCTTAAAATTGCTTGTGGTCTCTAATTGATCAACCCAAGGAATAATATGATGGGTATGAGGCTGAGCAATTGCAATTTGGCATGAATCAAGGTCCATCTGACAGAGGCATGATGTTGTATTATCATTGCCTAAGGTGTCTTCCTACCTACATGCATGTCACATTCGAGGACATGGTTAACACTAGGTTTTGGAGATCACACTTAGCATTTAGAAGAACCAAAAAGCTTCAATCTTGTTGAAGCTTCTACCATCCTCATGAGTTTGGCGACCAGGTCTTTCGACCTTGATAACAGGTTCTGAGTGCAGAACCTACATCAGGTAGGAGAGAATGTTAATCCCATTTTGGATTAACACGTATGCTCCTCCAATTGAGGACATTAATAAGTGTCATGTAAATGCACTATAAAAGGTGTACATTATGAGATATTGGCCACCCAAGGCCTTAGTTAAGTAAGTTTTGGGCGCCCAAGTATAAATAAGGGCCAAATGTATATAAGGCATTTTCTCATAATGAAAAGACACAATCCCCCTTTGTGCTATTGAGAGCTCTTCTTTGTGCTATTGAGAGCTCTTCTTTGTGTCTTGAGAGAGATTGAGAGAGAGCATTCTAGCACTTGTGCCTCTTCTATGCTTGTATGTTTCATGCTTGTGTAGGAGAGTGAGAGAGAGTGATTGCCTTATGATGCGATGGTGGGAGCGACTCTACGATGATAGCGTGGAGGTGGAGCTTGGGGGTTTAGAGCTTAACAAGTGAGCTTGAAGGCCTCAAGGGACTCAAGTTTGAGGCATTGGTAAGTGCCCTATGACAGTTGTGTTCTATTGCTCTTCCCTTAGGTGAATGCATTGAGTTCCCTCTTGGATGTGTGGTAGCCCATAACACATTCTTACCCTTTTTCCTTGAGTGTACGCAATACAAGCAAGTGAACTCTACATTTGCAACATTTGAGACACCAATATGAAAAATTCTAAAAAAGCCAAGATTTGTTAAAACAGGGGATGATACTACTCATCTAATTGCCCATGTTGGAAATGTTCCATTGTCTATACATAATGGTAAGGTGAAGTATTTTGTAGATATACTTCATGTTCCAAATATTACAAAGAATCTGGTTTCTATTGGCCAGATGATTGAGCACGGTTTGCAGGTACTCTTTAACCCTAATGGTTGTTATGTCAAAGACTTTAAAGCCAAGTGTAGGTTAGTTGCAAAAGTTAGTTGTAAAAGGTAGTTGCAAAAGGTAATAGAGTGGGCGGAATGTTTACACTAGATGTAAATATGCTTGAAGTGAAAGCTTCAATGTTTGTACAGGGTTCAAGAGTTGTTGTTGTTGTTGCAGATACAGACATTTGGCATAAGAGAATTGGGAATGTAAATGTACAAAGAATGTCTATGCAGACTCAAGAAATCATGACAGGGCTACCTAAGTTTAAGGTTAATGGTATGTAGAAAGTATGTGAAGCATGTCAATTTGGAAAGAAAACAAAGCATGTATTTCCACATGACAGAAATGTGAGCAAGAATGTACTAGATGTTGTGAATTCATATGTATGAGGTCTTACAAAAACTACATCTATGGGTGGCTAGGTACTATGTAACATTCATTGTTGATGAGACCACGAGGAAAGTGTGGGTATATTTCATGAAGGAGAAGAGTGAAGTTTTCACTCATTTTCAAAATTTGAGTGATGGCCGAAAAGCAGACAGGGAAGCATGTGAAGTGCCTAAGGTCAGGATGGAGGGAGGAGGGTACTTCTCCAATGAGTTCTCTGATTTTTTATAGAAGAATGGCATTCAGAGACAATTCACATGTAGATACACTTTGCAGTAAAATGGAGTTGCTGAGAAGAATATGCCACATAGCTATTGGGCTAAAGCTGTTTATAGCAATTTATATTGAACATGACTCCTAGTGCAGAGCCATACATGATGTAATGCGAGAGAAAAAGTTCACTGGCAAGAAACCTGAAAGTTTTTGGATGCATAGCTTATGTGCTTGTGCTAGATGAGTTGCGTACGAAGCTAGATCCAAAGTTAGAAAAATGTGTGTTTATTGGATATTCCCTTGAGAAAAAGGGATATAGATGCTATAACCCTACTACATGTGAATTGAGGGTAAGTATAGATGTTGTGTTTGATGAAATGAGTAGGTGGTATGCTGCTGAAAAAGATGCTGTTGGGATTGATGTAACTGGAAATGTGATTGCACAGAATGCAAGTCAGCAATCACAGTCATTGAGTGGACCTAGAGAGTCCTCTTGCATTGGGTTTGTTGATAGACCATGGAGTGGTAGGCTACATCAAAATACCAATTTTGAGAATGTAGTTGGTACATCACGAAAGGGCAAAGAGAAGGTTGGTGAGCCTCTTGGTATGCCCGAAATTTTTGGAGGGCATTATTATGTTGATGGAGAGTCTCATGGCTCGGAGCATAGCCTTGATGATAAGCTTGGGAATCTAGCTATTAGAACACCTGGTGTAAGAAAGGCAAGAGAAGCTGCAAAAATATGAGGCAATGATCATGGACAACGCAAGTCAGGGAGATGCATAAATCATGTTGGTAGGTTGACATATGATGGCTATGTTGCTCATCATTATGCATATATGGCTAAAGTTGTGCAAGATGTTGAACCCATATGTTTTGAAGAGGCTGTTGGGAGTTTAGATTGGGAGAAAACCATGGATGAAGAAATGGCTAAATTGGATGCAGATGAGACTTGGGAATTGGTGCCATTACTTGAGGACAAGAAGGCTATTGGATGCAAGTGGGTGTACAAAATAAAGTACAACTCAAATGGAAGTATTAGCAGGTATAATGCAAGAAAGGTTATGCTTAAACTTATTGCATTAATTATCAAGAGACGTTCAGTCTTGTTGCCAAGATGGCAACCATGAGAGCTACTATTGTGGTGGCTGCATCAAAAGGATGGGTTTTATAGTAGCAAATGGATGTTAAGAACGTGTTCTTGCATGGTGATTTGCAAGAAAGGAGTGTATATGGATCAGCCAACCAGATTATTAAGAGTAAATCTAAGAACTTCTTGCGTAAGGTAGAACCTCTCTCTCGGGACCTCATCCACGCATATCCAGACAAGAGACTGATCCCTCGGTTCTTCCAAAATCAAACCCGAAAAAATCTTTTCTCGCCCAGCAGACATAGGCGATTCGTCCGGGATATTTTTATTCTAACGTAGTCAAGAGCCTTAACTAACCAAACTGATCCGACCGAACCTGTAAGTCACATGGTCAGATCAAGGAAGAGACTTGCACTTGGATCATAGAGATCAATGCTTTTTTCCTCATCAAGGCACACAACTGTTGATTCTTTTCCATAGAACAAAGACTATCCGGGATTTACTTCATCTATCGTAACATAACAAAATTGAGTCTCATTTTAGGGATCCATCAGCCCAGCCTAACCCCATCCCATGGGTTCCAACCACTGTAATGATAGGATCCATTTAGAAATTTGGTTATGTTTTGCCCCGGGTACTAAGGAAAAGTGTTCGCAGGCCCCTTAGCACCGGTGCTTCAAGCAAACTTCAAGATAGTCACACCACTTACACACCCAATATGAAATTTTCTGTTTCACAGATTCTATTGTCTTTAAAATAATCTTTTAATGAAACCATAGTATCACTGATCATAATCCTCCAAAATATCCAGCTTGAATTCTAATTTCTAATCATTCCTTCATCGGTGTACCTATGGCATCATTGGCAACCAGAACGCTCACCGCCTGTTCACTCAGGGGTCTTTTTAATAGTTCCTAGCTCATAGTACCTCGCAATATAATCAGTTATTCCATTCATTTCTTCCTCAGTGTACCTATGGCATTATTGGCAACCAGAACACTCACCGCCTGCTCACTCAGGGGCCTTTTCCGTAGTTCCTAGCTCATAGTACCTGGAATTATAATCACTTAAGAAAAATCCAGATGGAATCTCTGTTGAAGATCAGTAAGATCAACCAATAGATCCATATAAAAAAGCCATGGACTCATCCGTGTGAGGACCAGTAAGGCCAATCAACCAGATCCATGCTCGAGTTCAGAAAACAACTCTAACTCCTTATTCTATTTTCTTTCTCGATGCACATGTGGGTATCTTCAGCGACCGAGAGCCCGAGCACCGTATGGTCAGCACCCTCTAGGCTCCTTCTTCGCAGGTTACCTAGCGCTTCACTCATAGGCCGCTTCCTTGGCCCCCAATCAACCGTACCGGAACCTCACCATTTAAATCGAACTGAGGCTAGTCAAAACCTCAGCCGACCTTGCTACGCGAGATGTCCTTCATTGACTCTTCGTTAGTTAATGCAACTTTATCACTTAGGTCTCCACGATCTCATTCACAAGATGGTCAAAATGCTTCCCCAACATTCTTAACATAAAATAGTCATTTAAAACATGTTTCATAAATACAGTTTCTAATAACAAATTTCTAATAACAAACTCTCATCTTTCCACATTGTTCCACATCATTTCTCATTATTCCACATTCTTCTACATCAATTCAAATTGCTTATTCCATATCCAATCATATGTATTCCCATCGTCTTCATCCATTCTCATCTAATCACATCATATAACATCTCATCACATCTCTCCACATCTATCCTCATCACATCTCATCCATTCACATCTACCTAGATCCACATCACATCACATTCATCCACCTTACATCTCATCCATCCATTCACATTACATCACATTCATTTATATTCATTCAGATCCGCATCTCATCACATCACATCCATCCACATCACATCTCATCCATTCACGTCTCATCACATCATATTCACATCCATTTACATCTCATTATATCATATTCACATCACATCATATCCATTCAGATATCATCACATCACATTCACATCCATTCACATCTTATCGCATCCATTCACATCTTATCACATCCATTCAGACATCATCACATCACATTCACATCCATTCACATCCATTCACATCTCATCGCATCCATTCACATCACATTCACATCCATTCATATCTCATCACATCCACTTACATCTCATCACATCTATTCATATCTCATCACACCCATTCACATCTCATCACACCCATTCACATCTATCACACCCATTCACATCCATCACATTCATTGCATCCACATCACATCACATACATTCCATTCACATCTATCACACCCATTCACATCCATCACATTCATTGCATCCACATCACATCACATACATTCCATCCACATCTATTCTTATCACATCACATTCATTTCATCCATATCATATCACATCCACATCACATCTCATTCATTCCATCCACATCCACATCACATCTCATTCATTCCATCCACATCACATCACGTCCACATCTATCCACATCACATTGTATTAATTCCATCCACATTACATCACATCCATATCTATCCATATCTCATCACATCCATTCACATCTCACATTCATCCACATCCATCCATTCATCCACATTCACATCTATCCATATCCATCCATTCATTCACATTCACATCTATCCGTATCCATCCATTCATTCACATGCACATCTATGACTTCACATCTCATTCTCATCCATTTACATCACATCACACCCATTCACATCTCATCTCATCACATTCACATCCACAACCATTTACATCGCATCACATCTCATCCATATCTCATCACATCCACTCACATCTCCTCACATCTTATCATATCACATTCATATCTTAACACATTTACATCCACATCCATTTACATCACATCACATCCACTCACATCTCCTCATATCACATTCACATCTTATCACATCACATTCACATCCACATCCATTTACATATCATATCTCATCCACATCTCATTACATCCACTCACATCTCTTCACATCACATTCACATCTTATCACATCCACTTCTAGTACGGTTTTCTACTTTCGATACCGATGGGACTTTTCTAAGTTTCTGCCAATTACTTGGGCTAGTTAAAGGTACTTTTTCTTGATGCGTATTTTCATATTCTTTCTCAAATTTCTCAAGTGAAATATATTCAATATTCTTCTTTTTGAGTAAAAGATTCTGGGATTTACAAAAATCAATTTTATACATATTTTCCAATAAAATTAATAATACTCAAAATTCCACTTTTGATAAATACTCATAAATTGAATTATGCCAAAATTTTCTCTTTTACCAAATATCATGGGAATTCCTCTTTTTGCATAAAAATAAATTTACCAAAAATTCATCTTTTACCATTTAATTACTTGGATCTCAAATATCATGGGAATTCCTCTTTTTGCATAAAAATAAATTTACCAAAATTTACTCTTTTCTCATAATCAATTAATTATGCATAATTACAAAAACTTATTTCTCATGAATATGATAAAAATCATTATTTTTGCATAGGATGTCTAATCCTAGAATATGGTAGGAAGTCCTCTTTTAGCATTATGCATAAAAATAAGATATGTATTATTTTCTAAAAATTTTACAATAGCTTTGTTGCTATTATTGATAATTCTTAATGTTTTTCTAAAGAATAAAAGCTTGACATGAAAATATGATAGTAGTTCCTCTTTTATACTTAAAATCAAACTATGAATTTAAATCATAATTTTAACCATAATCATAAAGTTAATTATAATTATCCCACTAGATTAAGCTAATTTCACTATTTCTCTTTTCCCAAATTGATAGGACATTTTCTTAATCTCTAGCTTATCAAGCCTAGAGTTTAGCTTTGAATTGAGAGACTATTATTGAGAAGCATCCTTTTTCAAAGGATTTAGAGATTTACTTAAAGAAGCATTACAAAATAAGCATAAAGATTAACTTTCTCTTAATTAGGAATTAAGACTTTAAGGGAAAGCTTGATTTGAATTAAAACAATTATTTAGAAAGCTTCTCAAGCTTGAGAGGGGTTGAGAAGAAGAAAGTCATTGAGATAAATTGGAAAAAAACATAAAATTTGATTTTACCTCCAAGTTTGACTATTAATAGTGAAGCCCCGACCAATCAATTGGTCCACCAAGAGGAGAAGAAAAAATCCAAGAGTTGTTGTAGAGAGAGAGAGAGAGAGAGAGAGAGCTCCAAGCTCCCAAGAGAGAAAAATTTAAGGGATAATAGAAAATATGATTATTTTAATATAATACTGGCATCGTATAGCTCTAATATTTTTTACTAAGGGTCTATTTATAGGTGAGGGAGGCCACTAACCAAGTCCAACTGGGTTCTAGAATTTTCCACGTTTAGTTTGACTCAATTTGGACAAGATTTGGACCTCCCTTTTTTGTTTGGTTTGATCCAGGAGAGAGGAGAGATAAAAATATCACAATTTTGTTGAATTAAAAACCTTTCCGCACATGTGAATAAGGCACCTACCTCAAGAGTCCCCCTCTCCTTACCAAGGTGTCAAAAATGCATCATTATTCCAAAATATCTCTTTTTTTTAGTAATATCTCATAATTTTTAACTAATAAACCTTGTACTCAGTCAACTCTTCATCTTATGTGAGCATTTATTCATTTTTGGATATTTTCTTTTATTCTTTTAGATTTATCTCATCCCAACACTTTGATTAATCCAATTGGCCCATTAGAACCTTAATTGGACCATAATCCAAAAATTTCTGAAAAAGTAGACCCTTAGGCTCAGGTCCCTTATACATATTTTCAATTAAATCCTAATGCACCTTGGAAAGTTCGTTTTGAACTTCTGCTTCAGGGGAATCCATTTTAGACACTAGGAGGATTTTTATATCCAAAGATATCTAAATTTTGGATTCTCTCTCTCTAGGCCAAAATAGGGTGAAACAAGATCTTTCTTCTATTTCAGAAAGGGGAATAATTTCATGAACTTCTAGAAGGGAAGGTTCTTACACCTTTACACCTCAAAAGCTGGAGGGAGGAATCTTACATCCTATCCCACTTCCTTAAAAAAATACGAGATGTCCTCATCTCGTAGCTGGAGGAAAAACTCTTTCACCTTAAGATCCAACTGATTCTAGGGTTCCTTATAGTCTGGTCAATCCACGCAGAATCCTCGGATAAAGATCCTTTCTACAAGAAGACGATACAGAACTCATTATCAGAGAACAATTCATTCAGAACATATCATTCATATCCTTAACACAATAATGGTCCATCAGATAAAAAATTCTATCTGAACTCTCCCCACGGAAATTTCAGTTATTCAAGTTCTCAATTTGTCATCCCTTAATTAGATCCACTGGGTCAAAGGTCAAACAACAGCAATTCTGTGAGCACAATCCACTAATCGCATAGTGATTTGCTGAAGTCATAATCATCTTCCAGTTACTAACATCATCAGTGGGATTCGTCCCATTCATCCACACTGTGGCTTTGTTCAACTTATCTTCTTTCAACTAAAATTCAGAAATCATCATCTTTCAATTAGAATCCAAATCAACCCAGCAATTCTCAACCAGAATTCAAAAATCATATCAACCAGCAGCATTCGAATTCATCCTCTGGATAGCATTCAAATTCATCCTCTGGATAGCATTTTTGCTTATAACTTCCAGGTCTTAGATTTACTCGTATATATTGTCAGTAAAGAGCTGCAGATATACCCATAGTATATATGGGTAGTCATGATCCTTGGAGCTATAAGGTAAATACCATGATATCTAGGCCTCAAGCAAGTACGGGATTCCATACAATTGCGGTACTTCCATTGGAAGACCCATTTTCCAATTTATGAATCTTCATTCTGAATATCAATTTGTATGAATTTCATCACACAATTACAATATTTTACTGGTACTTCATAAATTTTTGACATTTTTGGCTTCTCGGTTGTTCCACTTTAGCCAATTTGCTCTGATACCAACAACTGAAAGATCCATGCCCCCTCCGTGCAATGAATTTTGGGGGTGCTAGCAGCAGAAGTAGCACTTCTTGCACAGGGTAGAACCTCTCACTTGGGGCCTCACCCACGGATATCTGAACAAGAGACTAATCCCTCAGTTCTTCCAAATCCGAACCTGGAAAAAACTCCCCTCGCCCAACAGACATAGGCGATTCCTCTAGGATATTTTTATTCTAACATAGTCAAGAGCCTTAACTAACCAAACTGATCCGACCAAACCCGTAAGTCACATGGTAAGATCAAGGAGGAGACGTGCACTTGGATCATAGAGATCAACGCTTTTTTCCCCACATCAAGAGGCACAGTCGTTGATTCTTTTCCATAGAACAAAGACTATCTAGGATTTACTTCATCTATCGTAACATAACAGAATTGAGTCTCATTTTAGGGATCCATCAGCCCAGCCTACTAACCCCATCCAATCCCATGGGTTAGCCAACCGCCCACTGTAATGATAGGATCCATTTAGAAGTTTGGTTAAGTTTTGCCCCGGGTACCAAGGAAAAGAGTTCCGAGGCCCCTTAGCCCGATGCTTTAAGCAAACTTCAAGATAGTCACACCACTTACACACCCAATATGAAATTTCCTGTTTCACAAATTTAGTTGTCTTTAAAATAATCTTTTAATAAAACCATAGTATCACTGATCATAATCCTCCAAAATATCCAGCTTGAATTCTAATTTCTAATCATTCCTTCATCGGTGTACCTATGGCATCATTGTTGGCAACCAGAACGCTCACCACTTGCTCACTCAGGGGCCTTTTCAATAGTTCCTAGCTCATAGTACCTGGCAATATAATCAATTATTCCATTCATTTCTTCCTCAGCGTACCTATGGCATCATTGGCAAAACCAGAACGCTCACCGCTTGCTCACTCAGGGGCCTTTTTCGTAGTTCCTAGCTCATATTACCTGGAATTATAATCACTTAAGGAAAATCCAGATGGACTCTCCGTTGAAGATCAGCAAGATCAACCAACAGATCCATATAAAAGAGCCATGGACTCATCTGTGAGGACCAGCAAGGCTAATCAACCACATCCATGCCCGAGTTTAGAAAACAACTCTAACTCCTTATTCCATTTTCTTTCTCGATGCACGTGTGGGTATCTTCGGTGACCCAGAGCCCGAGCACCATATGGTCAGCACCCTCTAGGCTCCTTCCCAGGTCACCTAGCGCTTCACTCATAGGCTACTTCCTTGGTCCCTCATCCACCGTACCGGAACCTCACCATTTAAATCGAACCGAGGCTGGCCAAAACCTCGGTCGACCTTGCTACGCGAGACGTCCTTCATTGACTCTTCGTCAGCTGTTGCAACTTTATCACTTAGGTCTCCACGATCTCATTCACAAGATGGTCAAAATGCTTCCTGAGCATTCTTAACATAAAACAGTCATTTAAAAACATGTTTCATGAATACAATTTCTAATAACGAACTCTCATCTTTCCACATTGTTCCACATCATTTCTCGTTATTCCACATTATTCTACATCAATTCACATTGCTTATTTCACATCCAGTCATATGTATTCCCATCGTCTTCATCCATTCTCATCCAATCACATCATTGCATCCATTCAGATATCATTACATCACATTCATATCTCATCATAGCCATTCACATCTCATCACATTCACTTTCTGCCAATTGCTTGGGCTAGTTAAAGGCACTTTTTCTGGATGGATATTTTCATATTCTTTCTCAAATTTCTCAAGTGAAATATATTCAATATTATTCTTTTTGAGTTATAGATTTATGGGATTTACAAAAATCACTTCTACCCATATTTTCCATTAAAATTAATAATACTCAAAAAATTTCACTTTTGATAAATACTCATAATTTGAATTATGCCAAAAATTCCTCTTTTACCATTTAATTACTTGGATATCAAATATCATAAGAATTCCTCTTTTTGCATAAAAATAAATTTACCAAAAATTTATCGTTTACCATTTAATTATTTGGATCTCAAATATCATGGGAATTCCTCTTTTTGCATAAAAATAAATTTATCAAAATTTACTCTTTTCTCCTAATCAATTAATTATGCATAATTACAAAAAAATATTCCTCATGAATATGATGAAAATCATTATTTTTGCATAGGATGTCCAATCCTAGAATATGGTAGGAAGTCCTCTTTTAGCATTATGCATAAAAATAAGATATATATTATTTTATGAAAATTTTACCATGGCTTCGCTCTGCTATTACTGATAATTCTCAATTTTTTCTAAAGAATAAAATCTTGACATGAAAGTATGATAGTAGTTCCTCTTTTATGCTTAAAATCAAACTATGAATTTAAATCATAATTTTAACCATAATTATAAACTTAATTATAATTATCCCATTAAATTAAGCTAATTCCATTATTTCTCTATTCCCAAATTGATAGAATAATCTATTTCTCATTTAGAATCAATCAAAGTAGTTTTTAACTTCTTATAAATAATCTAAAAGAAATAAACATTATTTTGTTAACAAAAAATCCCAAGAGTTATTGTAGAGAGAGAGAGCTCCAAGCTCCCAAGAGAGAGAAAATTTTAAGAAATAATAAAAAATATGATTATTTTTAATATATAATACTGGCATCGTATAGCTCTAATATTTTTTTACAAAAGACTAAGTGTCTATTTATAGGTGAGGGAGGCCACTAACCAAGTCCAACTGGGTTCTAGAATTTTCCAGGTTCAGTTTGACTCAATTTGGACCAGTTTGGCTCCCGTTTTTATTTGGTTTGATCTAGGAGAGAGAAGAGATAAAAATATCACAATTTTTTTGAATTAAAAACCCTTCCACACATGTGAATAAGGCGCCTACCTCAAGATTCTCCCTCTCCTTACCAAGGTGTAAAAAATGCAGCATTATTCTAAAATATCTTATTTTTTTAGTAATATCTCATAATTTTTAACTAATAAACCTTGTACTCAGTCAACTCTTCATCTTATGTGAGCATTTACTCATTTTTGGGTATTTCTTTGAATCTTTTAGATTTATCTCTTCCCAACACTTTGATTAATCCAATTGGCCCGTTGTTGGAACCTTAATTGGACCATAATCTAAAAATTTCAAAAAATGTAGATCCTTAGGCTAAGGTCTCTTATAGACATTTCCAATTAATTCCTAATGCACCTTGGAAAGTTCATTTTGAACTTCTGTTCCAGGGAAATCCATTTTAGACACTAGGAGGATTTTTATATCTAAAGATATCTAAATTTTTGATTCTCTCTCTCTAGGCCAAAATAGGGTAAAACAAGATCTTTCTTCTATTTCAGAGAGGGGAATAATTTCAAGAATAGAAGGAGAGGTTCTTACACCTTTACACCTCAAAAGCTGGAGGGAGGAATCTTACATCTTATCCCACTTCCTTTAAAAAACGCGACATGTCCTCATCTCGCAGCTAGAGGATAAACTCTTTCACCTTAAGATCCAACTGATTTTGGGGTTCCTTATAGTCTAGTCAACCCACACTGAATCCTCGGATAAAGATCCCTTCTACAAGAAGAACATAAAAAACTCATTATCAAAGAACAATTCATTCAGAACATATCATTCATATCCTTAACACAATAATGGTCCACCAAATCGAAAATTCTATCAGAACATTCCCCACAAAAATTTCAGTTATGCAAGTTCTCAATTTGTCATCCCTTAATTAGATCCACTGGGTCAAAGGTCAAACAACAACAATTTTTGAGCACAATCCACTAATCACATAGTGATTTGCTGAAGTCATAATCATCTTCCAGTTACTAACATCATCACTGGGATTCATCCCATTCATCCACATTGTGGCTTTGTTCAACTTATCTTCTTTCAACCAAAATTCAAAAATCATCATCTTTCAATCAGAATACAAATCAACTCATGGATTCTTAACCAGAATTCAAAAATCATATCAACCAGCATTCGAATTCATCCTCTGGATAGCATTTTTTCTTATAACTTCCAGGTCTTAGATTTACTCGTATATATTGTCAGTAAAGAGCTACAGATATAGCCATGGTATATATGGGTAGTCACGATCCTTGGAGCTATAAGGTAAATACCATCATATCTAGGCCTCAAGCAAGTACGGGATTCCATACAATTGCGGTACTTCCATCTGAAGACCCAATTTCCATTTTATGAATCTTCATTCTGAATATCAATTTATATAAATTTCATCACACAATTATAATATTTTACTGGTACTTCATAAATTTTTGACATTTCTAGCTTCTCGGTTATTCTACTTTACCCAATTCGCTCTGATACCAGCTAAAAGCTCCCTACCCCCTCCGCGTAACGAATCCCAGGGTGCTAGCAGCGGAAGTAGCACTTCTTGTGCAGGGCAGAACCTCTCACTCACGGCCTCACCCATGGATATCTGGACAAGAGCCTAATCCCTCGGTTCTTCCAAAACCGAACCCGAAAAAAACTTCCCTCGCCCAGCACACATAGGTGACTCCTCCAAGATATTTTTATTTTAATGTAGTCAAGAGCCTTAACTAACCAAATTGATCCGACCGAATTCGTAAGTCACATGGTCAGATCAAGAAGGAAGAGACTTGCACTTGGATCATAGAGATCAACGCTTTTTTCCTCATCAAGAGGCAAAGCCGCTGCGAGGTGAAAAAAAAAGAAAAAGAACCTGCCTCTATAGCCCTTCACCTCCCAAACTTGGAAAATACTAACACAACGGAGGCACCACCAGCCACAGGCTGGAACACTTCTCACACTTCACCACCCACCCACACCATAAAGATAGCTCAAAAACCAATATAGACAACTGATCATTCAGCAAAAAACATACACAGCACCATCCACACTGTACAAACTCAGCAATTACACCAAAAACCAGGACTCTGGCCTGCCAAGGGAATTCACCCTTGCTTCTAACAACCAAGCCTCTGTCTCCCGGTCTCTGCTTCTCTTCAGAGGGCGCACCACCAGCAACCCTCCACTCTCTTCACTCTGTCCCCTCTTCTCTGCTCCACTGCCATCAGCCCTCGACCCATATGGTACCGGCTCTTCGCACTAAGGTGGCTTCCAACTCTGCACTGCACTCTAGGCTCTCTCTCAGGTCAGCATCCACTCTCTGCCTGCAGTCGTCGCCCACACAAAACTAGCCACTCTCTCTTCAGAGGGCGCCCCACCAGCTACCCCTCAACTTCAGTAGCTCTCACTCTCTGTGTGTCGTGACCAGCAGCTTCGCTAACACCAGAGCCTTTGCAGCTTTCCAGCACTAACACCAACTGCTCAATGCAGCATCACCTTCTCTTGCATCCAGCCCAACTACCTTCGACTTCAGTCGCCTCTAGTACCAGTATCCTTGCCAACTTACGACCCCAAAGGCGGCAACCTCATATCTTCACTTTATCACCAGGGCGACCTTCACACACGCGAGGCGTGGACTTCCTTTTTGCTGTCTTTGGCTGCCAACAATGCCCACCGGGCCTTTGTATCAACGAGGTGGCCAACAAGTTGACGCTGGCCCCTTTTCTTCACAAGGCGGCTCCTCACTCTGCACCTGCCTTTGCTCCAGGCCACTGTACACGATGCGGCTACTTGCAACCTCTCCTCGCCTCACATCCCAGCGCCACAGCTCCTTCGCCTTTGGTCTCGTCAAATCCCCAGCCAGCTTTTCTCTCACCAGGGACTACCCCAGCAGCCCTCCTCACTCTCTGTTCTTTGCCGCTGGTCGGAGAGTCACCACAGGATCACCCCAGAGCTACAAGGCGGCGGCTCCAAACCTCTGCGTCTGTCTCCTTCGTCTTCTCAAGGGTGACCACATCTATCACCTTAGTTTTACCTTTCTCCTCATTTGTCAAGCCACTGGTCCCTGCCTCACCTTTAATTTCAATTCCATAATCATTTGCCCTATTGGGAATCTGAGAGGGTAAGGGATACATATCACCCCCCATTCGCTGAGGCTTATCATAATCTGTACTTAGATGTCCAAGTTCACCACAATTCCATAATCATTTGCCCTATTGGGAATCTGAGAGGGTAAGGGATACATATCACCCCCCATTCGCTGAGGCTTATCATAATCTGTACTTAGATGTCCAAGTTCACCACAATTCCACCATGTAGGAATAAACCGTCTATCCCTGCCCCAAAACCACGGCCACTTCCATAGCTTGTCTGACCTTCAACCCCTTCCTAATTATAGCCTCTGCCTCGGCCACGTCCACCACCTGTGTTCTCCATCATTTTCAAACTCAGATTCTTCATACAATCCACCCCCTTCCTGATTATAGCCTCTGCCTCGGCCATGTCCACCACCTGTGTTCTCCATCATTTTCAAACTCAGATTCTTCATACAATCCACCATTTGCCTCATGTCCTGTTTAAGCCTTTCATCAGAAGCTGTAACAGCTATGGGTGCTACCTTTGTCCCCTGTGGTATGACATTATTCACTTGAACCTTTATCGGTTACACTCTTTCCAGCACGGTTCTCATCGGTACCGCTTCTACCCTTCTCATTTTAGGCTTTACTGCCACTGGAACCATCCCCAGCTGGTTCATCCGCCGTTGCAATTTCCAATCCTTTAATTTAGCAATCTCCACCGCATCCTCATAAGACCTGGGCTTCTTTAATTCCACCTTCCAGCAAATGCCTCCCTTCAATCCTGCAACAATAAAACGATCCTTCTTCATCATGTCCGCCGGAGGTACTTGATTCTCCCCTTGATTCTCCCCCAAAGCCTTGCACAAAGTCTCCCACAACAAAGAGAATTTCTTCACATAATCATCAATTGGCTCCAATTCACCCTGTGTCAATCCTTGCACTTCATGCCAAACCCTATCTGGATCCTCAATCTTCTTGAACCTGTTCAAAAGAGCAGTCTTCAATCCATCCTCGGTCATTGGAATGCGTGGCTCAACATCCTTTAATCACTCTTCAAAAGTTATGGACTATGCCCTCGCATCTCCCTTCAAACATATATTCAGCAACCGCAATACCTGTGCCGGCTCATTGATGTGATTGCTTATGCATGCAACCTCCATCCTTTCCAGAAAATCTGCCACATCTTCATTAAGCCCACCAAAAAACTCTGGATACGACATCATTTTGATCCCCAAGCTTCACTTCAATCCCAAGAAAATCCTGAAACACCTTCCTTCAATCTCTTACTCTGGGGCATACACCCTCATAAGAGAAATACCTGAGCTCTCCTTAGTGGGGCCACCAGAAGAATGTGAGGTGAAAAAAAGAGAAAAGAACCACTGCCTCTATAGCCCTTCACCTCCCAAACTTGGAAATACAAACACAACGGGCACCACCAGCCACACCGGCTGGAACACTTCTTACACTTCACCACCCACCCATGCCATAAAGAACAGCTCAAAACCAACACAGACAACTGATCATTCAGCAAACACACAGCACCATCCACATTTCAACAAACTCAAATACACCAAAAACCAAGACTCTGGCCAAGCCAAGGGAATTCATCCTTGCATCTGACAACCAAGCCTCTGTCTCCCGGTCTCTGCACTCTCCAGAGGGCGCCCCACCAGCAACCCTTCTTCACTTCCTCTGTAGCCCGGCTACTCTCTGTCCAGCTGCTACCTGCCAAGTGTCGTAGGCGAGCCCCACTGTCTCCAGCCCACACATCAGCACCTCTACTGCAGCCAACACACACAAAAAACCAAGGCTCTCTCTCTGGTCAGCATCCGATCACCCACACAAAACCAGCCAATCCTCTCTTCAGAGGGTGCCCCACCAGCTAACCCTCAACTCAGCAGCTCTCACTCTCTGTGTGTCGTGACCAGCAGCTTTGCCAACCACCAGAGCCTTGCACAATCTCTTCAGCTTCTTCGCTTCACATAGGCGGCTCCCACGCGGCCCACACCAGCCCTCGTAGATCACTCGTCAGCCACCAGAGCCTCTGCAGCTTTCCCTACTTGTCAGCTTCTCTCTCACAAGGCAGCAGCCCCTTGTATCTGGCCCATCGACCAATCCATCTCTTTGCCTGCAAGAGCAGCAGCCAGTCTTCCTCAAACCACCAGTCCTTCGTACCAAGGCAGTTCCTAACCTTCCCGTCTTCAGTTGAACCACCAGCCCCACCGGCTACCAAACCTTCACACCTGCTTGCTCTCCACACTCGTCGCTTCAGCTCCCAAGCCGTCTTCTACAGGGCAGCTACCCAACCTCCTTCGCGCCTCAGTCTCTCGAGCGCCAATCCACCTCTTCGCCAACCCGTCAGCCCAGTCGACCAGCAGCTTCACCCTTTTGCTTGCTTGCGTAGCCAAATGCAGCTCGTCACCTGCACAAGGCTGCGCTCCACGCTGCTACGATCACCGCCAAGGCCTGTACGTCTCCCTCTGCAGAACCTCGGCCAGGTGACTTTTCACAAGGCGGCCCATTCCTACCGTCAACTCGCCTCACACCCCCGAGCCTTCTTAACTCGCCTCAATGAGGCGACTGCCACAACCTGCTCTCCAGGCGTCCACTTCAAGGCGGCAAGTCCATGCCGGCTCTCGCTCTTTAGAGTCACCCCCTACGCCTGTCAGCAGCACCACCCGAGAGCCCTTCCTTTCAAACTAGGCGGCAACGCACACCTTCCCTCGCGTCTCCTTTTTTTGTAGAAAATCACCCCGGAGCCGTCTTCTTCTCTCACACCGGTTCGCCAACAACCTTCTAGAGGTCACGCTGGTAGCCATACTAAGCCTCCACATGGCTATTCCCAAGCTGGCCACATTATTTAGTGTATATATATATTTTTATTTTATTTCCCTTCAAAGGCTCAATGATGAAAAAGCAAGGAAAAGAGTTCCCAGGCCCCCTAGCCAGCACTTCAAGCTAGTCACACCACTTACACACCCAATATGAAATTTCTTGTTTCACAGATTCAGTTGTCTTTAAAATAATCTTTTAATGAAACCATAGTATCACTGATCATAATCCTCCAAAATATCTAGCTTGAATTCTAATTTCTAATCATTCCTTCATCAGTGCACCTATGGCATCATTGGTGGCAACCAGAACGCTCACCACCTGTTCACGGAGGGCCTTTTCAATAGTTCCTAACTCATAGTACCTGACAATATAATCAAGTATTCCATTCATTTCTTCCTCAGCATACCTATAGCATCATTGGCAACTAGAACGCTCAACCGCCTGCTCACTCAGGGGCCTTTTCCATAGTTCCTAGCTCATAGTACCTGGAATTATAATCACTTAAAAAAATCCAGATCCATTGAAGATTAGCAAGATCAACCAACCGATCCATATAAAAGAGCCATGGACTCATCCGTTGTGGACTAGCAAGGCCAATCAACCAGATCCATGCTTGAGTTCAGAAAACAACTCTAACTCCTTATTTCATTTTCTTCCTCGACGCATGCGTGGGTATCTTTGGTGGGCGAGCACCGTATGGTCAGCACCCTCTAGGCTCCTTGTTGGGAAGTCACTTAGCGCTTCATTCATATCTTAACACATTCATTTAGATATCATCACATCACATTCACATCCATTTACATCTCATTGCATCCATTCAGATATCATTACATCACATTCACATCTCATCACATCCATTCACATCTCATCACATCCACTCACATCTCATCACATCTATTCATATCTCATCACACCCATTCACATCCATCACACTCATTCACATCCATCACATTTCTTGCATCCACATCACATCACATATATTCCATACACATCTATCCTTATCACATCACATTCATCACACTCATTCACATCCATCTATCCTTATCACATCACATTCATCACACTCATTCACATCCATGACACTCATTCACATCCATCACATTTATTGCATTCACATCACATCACATTCATTCCATCCATATCACATGATAACATCATCGCATCTCATTCATTCCATCCACATTACATCACGTCCACATCTATCCACATCACATCTCATTCATTCCATCCACATTACATCACATCCACATCTATCCATATCTCATCACATCCATTCACATCTCATCACATTCATCCACATTCACATCTATCCACATCCATCCATTCATTCACATTCACATCTATCCGCATGCATCCATCCATTCACATGCACATCTATGACTTCATATCTCATTCTCATCCATTTACATCACATCACACCCATTCACATATCATCACATCTCATCACATTCACATCCACTTCCATTTACATGCATTCACATCTCATCACATCCACATCCACATCCATTCATTCACATTCACATCTATCCGCATGCATCCATTCATTCACGTGCACATCTATGACTTCACATCTCATTCTCATCCATTTACATTGCATCACATCCACTCACATCTCCTCACCACATTCACATCTTATCACATCACATTCACATCTACATCCATTTACATCACATCACATCTCATCCACATCTCATCACATCCACTCACATCTCCTCACATCACATTCACATCTTATCACATTCACATCCACATCCATTTACATCACATCACATTCACATCCACATCCATTTACATCACATCACATCACATCTCATCACATCCACTCACATCTCCTCACATCACATTCACATCTTATCACATCCACTTTTAGTACGGTTTTCTACCTTCGATACCAATGGGACTTTTCTAAGTTTTTGCCAATTGCTTGGGCTAGTTAAAGGTACTTTTTCTCAATGCATATTTTCATATTCTTTCTCAAATTTCTCAAGTGAAATATATTCAATATTCTTCTTTTTGAGTTAAAGATTCATGGGATTTACAAAAATCAATTCTACCCATATTTTTTAATAAAATTAATAATACTCAAAATTTCACCTTTGATAAATACTCATAATTTAAATTATGCCAAAAACTCCTCTTTGATATCACATCCACATCTATCCTTATCACATCACATTCATTCCATCCATATCACACATAACATCCACATCACATCTCATTCATTCCATCCACATTACATCATGTCCACATCACATCTCATTCATTCCATCCACATTACATCACATCCATATCTATCCATATCTCATCACATCCATTCACATCTCATCACATTCATCCACATCCATCCATTCATCCACATTCACATCTATCCACATCCATCCATTCATTCACGTTCACATCTATCCACATTCATCCATGCAAATGTATCACTTCACATCTCATTCTCATCCATTTACATCACATCACACCCATTCACATATCATCACATCTCATCACATTCACATCCACATCCATTTACATTGCATCACATCTCATCACATCCACTCACATCTCCTCACATCACATTCACATCTTATCACATCACATTCACATCTTATCACATTAACATCCACATCCATTTACATCACATCACATCTCATCCACATCCACTCACATCTCCTCACATCACATTCACATCCACATCCACATCCACATCCATTTACATCACATCACATCCACATCCACTCACATCTCCTCACATCACATTCACATCTTATCACATCCACTTTTAGTACGGGTTTCTACTTTCGATAATATCGATGGGACTTTTCTAAGTTTCTGCCAATTGCTTGGGCTAGTTAAAGGTACTTTTTCTCAATGGATATTTTCACATTCTTTCTCAAATTTCTCAAGTGAAATATATTCAATATTCTTCTTTTTGAGTTAAAGATTCATGGGATTTACAAAAATCAATTCTACCCATATTTTCTAATAAAATTAATAATACTCAAAATTCCACTTTTGATAAATACTCATAATTTAAATTATGCCAAAAACTCCTCTTTTATGATTTAATTACTTGGATATCAAATATTATGGGAATTTCTCTTTTTGCATAAAAATAAATTTACCAAAAATTTATCTTTTACCATTCAATTACTTGGATCTCAAATATCATGGGAATTCCTCTTTTTGCATAAAAATAAATTTATCAAAATTTACTCTTTTCTCATAATCCATTAATTATGCATAATTACAAAAAATTATTCCTCATGAATATGATGAAAATAATTATTTTTGCATAGGATGTCCAATCCTAGAATATGGTAGGAAGTCCTCTTTTAGCATTATGCATAAAAATAAGATATGTATTATTTTCTAAAAATTTCACCATAGCTTCGCTGCTATTACTGATAATTCTTAATTTTTTTCTAAAGAATAAAATCTTGACATGAAAATATGATAGTAGTTCCTCTTTTATGCTTAAAATCAAACTATGAATTTAAATCATAATTTTAACCATAATCATAAACTTAATTATAATTATCTCACTAAATTAAGCTAATTCCATTATTTCTCTTTTTCCAAATTGATAGGATAATCCATTTCTCATTTAGAATCAATTAAAGTAGTTTTTAACTACTTATAAATAATCTAAAAGAAATAAACATTATTTTGTTAACACAAAATCATAAAAATATCATTTTCTTAATCTCTACCATAAGGATGGCTATTCTTTTAGAGAGAGAGATTTACTTAAAGAAGCATTACAAATAACCGAGAAGATTAACTTTCTCTTAATTAAGCATTAAGACTTTAAGGGAAAGCTTGATTTGAATTAAAACACTTATTTAGAAAGCTTCTCAAGCTTGAGAGGGGTTGAGAAGAAGAAAGTCATTGAGATAAATTGAAAAAAACCATAAAATTTGATTTTACCTCCAAGTTTGGCTTGATTCTCTATTAGCAGTGAAGCCCCGACCAATCAATTGGTCCACCAAGAGGAGAAGAGAAACTCCAAGAGTTGTTGTAGAGAGAGAGAGCACCAAACTGCCAAGAGAGAAAATTTTAACGAATAATAGAAAATATGATTATTTTAATATAATACTGGCATCGTATAGCTCCAATATTTGTTTACAAAAGACTAAGGGTCTATTTATAGGTGAGGGAGGCCACTAACCAAGTCCAATTGGGTTCTAGAAATTTCCAGGTTGTTCAGTTTGACTCAATTTGGACAAGATTTGGACCAGTTTGGCTCCCTTTTTGATTTGGTTTGATCGAGGAGAGAGGAGAGATAAAAATATCACAAACGCCTACCTCAAGATTCCCCCTCTCCTTACCAAGGTGTCAAAAATGTATCATTATTCTAAAATATTTTATTTTTTTAGTAACATCTCATAATTTTTAACTAATAAAACTTGTACTCAATCAACCCTTCATCTTATGTAAGCATTTACTCATTTTTGGGTATTTTTTTTAAATCTTTTGGATTTATCTCATCCCAACACTTCGATTAATCCAATTGGCTCGTTGGAACCTTAATTGGACCATAATCCAAAAATTTCAAAAAATGTAGACCCTTAGGCTAAGGTCCCTTATACACATTCACAATTAATTCCTAATGCACCTTGGAAAGTTCATTTTGAACTTTTGTTTCAGGGGAATCCATTTTAGACACTAGGAGGATTTTTATATCCAAAGATATCTAAATTTTTGATTCTCTCTCTCTAGGCCAAAACAGGGTAAAATAAGATCTTTCTTCTATTTCAGAGAGGGGAATAATTTCAAGAACAGAAGGAGAGGTTCTTACACCTTTACACCTCAAAAGCTGGAGGGAGGAATCTTACATCCTATTCCACTTCCTTTAAAAAATGCGAGATGTCCTCATCTCACAGCTGGAGAATAAACTCTTTCACCTTAAGATCCAACTGATTTTGGGGTTCCTTATAGTCTGGTCAACCCACATAGAATCCTTGGATAAAGATCCCTGGATAAAGATCCCTTCTACAAGAAAGAAGAACATACAGAACTCACTATCATAGAATAATTCATTCAGAACATATCATTCATATCCTTAACACAATAATGGTCCATCAGACGAAAAATTCTATTGGAACATTCCCCACGAAAATTTCAGTTATGCAAGTTCCTAATGTATCATCCCTTAATTAGATCCACTTGGTCAAAGGTCAAACAACAGCAATCTGTGATGAGCACAATCCACTAATCGCATAGTGATTTGCTGAAGTCATAATCGTCTTCTAGTTACTGACATCATCACTGGGATTCATCCCATTCATCCACATTGTGGCTTTGTTCAACTTATCTTCTTTCAACCAA
Organism: Cibotium barometz; assembly: GCF_041138505.1. Classification (NCBI taxonomy): domain Eukaryota; kingdom Viridiplantae; phylum Streptophyta; class Polypodiopsida; order Cyatheales; family Cibotiaceae; genus Cibotium; species Cibotium barometz. The sequence continues at coordinate 46,484,799 of NC_141072.1, forward strand.
AATTCAGAAATCATCATCTTTCAATCAGAATCCAAATCAACTCATCGATTCTCAACCAGAATCCAAATCAACTCATCGATTCTCAACCAGAATTCAAAAATCATATCAACCAGCACTTCTCTCTTTTTCCCTCACACTAGCAGCCTTCCTTGTTTTTGTGCAAGCTATCCCCCCTTAACCAACCTCTCTCAAGTGAATGGATAGCATTTTTTCTTATAACTTCGAGTTCTTAGATTTACTCGTATATATTATCAATAAAGAGCTACAGATATTACGATATATACGGGTAGTCACAATCCTTGGAGCTATAAGGTAAATACCATCATATCTAGGCCTCAAGCAAGTACGGGATTCCATACAATTGCGGTACTTCCATCTGAAGACCCAATTTTCAATTTATGAATCTTCATTCTGAATATCAATTTATATAAATTTCATCACACAATTACAATATTTTATTGGTACTTCATAAATTTTTGACATTTCTAGCTTCTCGGTTATTCCACTTTAGCCAATTCGCTCTGATACTAGCTGAAAGATCCCTGCCTCCTCCGCGCAACGAATTTTCGGGGTGCTAGCAGCAGCGGAAGTAGCACTTCTTGTGCAGGGCAGAACCTCTCAATCGGGGCCTCACCCATGGATATCTGGACAAGAGCCTAATCTGTCGGTTCTTCCAAAACCGAACCCAGAAAAAACTTCCCTCACCCAGCAGACATAGGCAATTCTTTCAGGATATTTTTATTCTAACGTAGTCAAGAGCCTTAACTAACCAAACTGATCCGATCAAATCCCTAACGTAGTCAAGAGCCTTAACTAACCAAACTGATCCGACCAAATCCCTAAGTCACATGGTCAGATCAAGGAAGAGACTTGCACTTGGATCATAGAGATCAAGGGAAGGACATTGTTCTTATTCTTCGATATGTTAATGATTTGATTTTGACAGGAAGGAATGAAGCCATGGTTGTGTTATGATACTAACAGGAAACACTATAAGGTAAGACTAGAAAAGATTATTTATATGTAAAAGGTTTGCATATAAATAAGGTTTAGGAGATTTCAAATTGGAAATACCTAAAGCAATGGTAGGCATTAAGGTCAATGTAAAAGGGATGTAGATGATGCATAAGGGAAGCCCAAAGGCCATAGAAGTAGGCACCTCCTTCTAGGGGAAGTTGAGGAGGCATTGGATAGTGAAAGGGCCATGCCTAGCCATTGCAAGGTTAAGGGACTGAAGTTGAAAGGTCATGCATCACCTAGGCCTATATAACCATGTGTTTACGGTCCATTTGGGATATGGTTGGGTGGAGAATCAAGGTTCTAGTCTTACAAGTCCTCAAGCTTATGATGCAAGGAGCATTACATTGGTATCAATGCTAAGTTCTTTCTTTTCCATGTTTCCATTGAGCTACTCATTACTAACTCTAATCTCTACTCCTTAATCTCTTCTCTTTTCATTTCCATAATCCTTATACTTGTTAAATTTTCCCCATACAAATACCTAATTCTTAATAGATTGGGCATACCTCTTGCCTAATTGATTGAGGATACCTATTGCCTAATAAATTGGGCATACTTTGGAGATTCTACATGAAGCAAGTGCAGTACATGACAACCTTGAAGAATCATTGAAGCAAATATTAACCAACGAGGAATCAATGGAATTATTCTTCACATCATTAGAGACGATTCATATTTACACAACTAAGTAAGGTCATTGTGTTGCATTTTTTTGCTTTGTAAGAAACTTTCCATTTTGCTTATTGTTAGAGTAAATGGCTTCTCAAGGTGGGAAGGATGAAAATGGGGAGAAGGGGGAAAACCCAATGTCCTCTTTCCATATAGAAAAGGACATTTCAAAAACAAATGAAATAGATATGCAAGATTTAGATCTTAACTGTATTTATGACATGTTTTTAAATGACTATTTTATGCAAGAATGCTGGGAAAGCATTTTGACCGTCTTGTGAATGAGGTCGTGGAGACCTAACTGATAAAGTTGCACAGCTGAGACGGAGAGTCAACGGAGGACGTCTCGTGTAGCAAGGTCGACCGAGGTCTTGACTAGCCTCGGTTCAATTTAAATGGTGAGCTTTCGATACGGTGCATGAGGGACCAAGGAAGCGGCCTATGAGTGAAGTGCTAGGTGACGTGCGAAGGATCCTAGAGGGTGCTGACAATATGGTGCTCAGGCTCTGGGGGGTCGCCGAAGATACCCACACGTGCATCGGGGAAGATATTGGAATAAGGAGTAAGAGTTGTTTTCTGAATTCGGGCATGGATCTGGTTGATTGACCTTGCTGGTCCTCAATGGATGAGTCCATGGCTCTTTTATATGGATCTGTTGGTTGATCATGCTGATCTTCAATGGAGATTCCATTTTGATTTTTATAAGTGAATATATTACCAGGTACTATGAGCTAGGAACTATCGAAAAGGCCCCTGAGTAGACAAGTGGTGAGCGTTCTGGTTGCCAACGATGCCATAGGTACACTGACGAAGGAATGATTATGATCAGTGACACTATGGTTTCATTAAATGATTGTTTTAAAGACAGCTGAATCTGTGAAAAAAGGCAATTTCATATTATTGGGTGTGTAAGTGGTGTGACTAGTTTTAAGTTTGCATAAATATCCGGCTAGGGGGCCTGGGAACTCTTTTCCCCCTAGTACCCGGGACAATGGTTGGGCGGTTGGCTAACCCATGGGACTCGATGGGGTTAGGCTGGACTGATGGATCCCTAAAATGAGACTCAATTCTGTTATGGTACGATAGATGAAGTAAATCTCAGATAGAAATTGTTCTATGGAAAAGAATCAACGGCTGTGCCTCTCAATGAGGAAAAAAGCGTTGGTCTCTATGATATCCAAGTGCAAGTCTTTTCCTTGATCTAACCATGGGACTTATGGGTTCGGTTGTATCAGTTCAGTTAGTTAAGGCTCTTGACTACGTTAGAGTAAAAATATCCATGGAGGAATCGCCCGTGCTTTCTGAGTGAGGGAAGTTTTTTCCGGGTTCGATTTTGGAAGAAGCGAGGGATTAGTCTCTTGTCCGGATATCCGTGGGGCGAGGCCCCGAGTGAGAGACCCTGCCCCATGCAAGAAGTGCTACTTTCACTGCTAGCACCCCCGAATTCGTTGCGCGGAGGGGACAGGGATCTTTCTGGTATTAGAGCGAACTAGCTAAAGTGGATCAATCGAGAAGCCAAAATGTCAAAAATTTATGAAGTAACCGCCCAACCACTGTAGTGATGGGATCCAATTTGGAATTTGGTTAGGTTTTGTCCCGGGTACCAAGGAAAAGAGTTCCAAGGCCCCCTAGCCGGAAGTTCATGCAAACATAAAATTAGGCACACCACTTACACACCCAATATGAAATTGCCTTTTTCTTAGCATCAGCTAACTTTAAAACAATCCTTTAATGAAACCATAGTACCACTGATCACAGTCTTCCAAATTATCCGATTGATTCTCAAATTTTCCATCATTCCTTCATCAGAGTATCTATGGCATCATTGGCAACTAGAACGCTCACCACCTGACCACTCAGGGGCCGTTTCTATAGTTCCTAGCCCATAATACTCGGCAATATAATCACTTATCAAGATGGACTCTCGTTGAAGATCAGCAAGATCAACCAACAGATCCATATAAAAGAGCCATAGACTCATCCGTTGAGGACCAGCAAGGTCAGTCAACCAGATCCATGCCCGGTTTCACAAAACAACTCTTACTCCTTGTTCCAATATCTTCCTCGACGCACGCGTGGGTATCCTAGGCGACCCAGAGCCCGAGCACCGTATGGTCAGCACCCTCTAGGATCCTTCGCAGGTGACCTAGCGCTTCACTCATAGGCCGCTTCCTTGGTCCCTCATCCACCGTACCGGAAGCTCACCATTTTAATCGAACCGAGGCTGGTCAAGACCTCGGTCGACCTTGCTACGCGAGACGTCCTCCATTGACTCTCCGTCAGCAGTTGCAACTTTATCAGTTAGGTCTCCACGACCTTAATCACAAGACGGTCAAAATGCTTCCCCAGCATTCTTGACATAAAACAGCCATTTACAAACAGCATTTACAAACAGTTTACAAATACAGTTTCTATATTAACTCTCATTTTTCCACATTGTCCCTCATTAATCCACATTACTTATTCCACATTCCATGTATATGTGTACTCATCCAATCACCTCCTTTTTCCATCTCTTCACTTCAGATTTCTTCACATCACATATCATATATTCACATCCATATCCACATCCATACATCTACATCCACATCCACATTCCCATACATCCACATCTATACATCCACATTCCACATTCACATCTACATTCACATTCACATACATCCACATCTACATTCACATTCACATACATCCACATCCCCATTCCCATTCACATCTATACATCCACATCTACATCCACATACATACATACATCCACATCTATACATCCACATTCCACATTCACATCTACATTCACATTCACATACATCCACATCTACATTCACATTCACATACATCCACATCCCCATTCTCATTCACATCTATACATCCACATCTACATCCACATTTACATCTATGCATATACATCTTCATGCATATATCCATTTTCATGTTCATACATCCACACTCCCATCTCCATATCCACACATCCACATACATACATCCATTTTCACATTCCCATTTATATAACCCCATATACCTTCACATCTAATCTTTTACATCACATCCATTCTCGCCCTATCACAACCCATATACATCTTATCCTATCACATACACTTCTTACCTCATCCCCCCATACACATCTTAATTCATCTTATCACATCCTAACTTATTTCATAAGCATCTTATCACCTCTTATCACACCTCTTATCACATCCTATCACTTTCCATACGCATCTTATCAATTCTTATCACATCTCATACACCTCTTATCACATCTTATCACATTTCATATCTTTTTTTTTTAAAAAGAGAATTCTTTTATTTGATATAAGATTTCTCTACACAAGGGAGCATGTTTTGAATCTACCGTGTCGTGATTGCTTTGGGAAAGCGATACGGTGGAGGATTAGGTACATGGTGGTGAAGACATGGCCTCAACCTTCACCTTGGAGGAAAACTTGGTGAAGGGGTGAGAAGGGCTTGGCCGGGAGATCGGCAAGCTTCAACGCGCGTCCTCAACAATCCTCACATCGACTTTATGGATGCATTTGGGCAATGGGGCCCCCTATTCCATCATATTGTGTGGATGTTGCTAATGCCTTGATGGACAAAGATTGCATAAGAGCTTTCATGGCATTGTGGGATGCAAAGAGCATTGTATTTTGATTTCAGAAATTGCATTTTCAGTTGAGATTTGGCTCCATTTACAAAGGAGACTATGGCGAAATCTTTCCAAAATCTTGGCTATGCATGGCAATTGAGGTTGGTGAAACATTAATTGCAGACCTTGGGATGCAAAGGAAGTGCAAAAGGTGCTAACAAAGGTGTGGGAACAAGCAAGGATCATTGGGGGCACAAAAGGGTCACTTGGGCAAGAAAATTGCAGATTTACAAAACCCTAATTCAGTCCCAAACCTTTTGGACTGAATTAAAGGTGATTATACGAGCTCTTAGTGCTTCCTTAGAGCTACCCAATGAGCCCTTAACCTTTCCGTTTCGATATCTCTTTGGGGTAGAAATTAGGGTTTTTGCAGAAACAGTAAATCCTAATTCAGTCATAGGGGTTTTAAGGTCTTCAAGATCTAATCACATAGGCTCGTAGTACTTATTGAGGGCTTCGATTTGAGCTAAGAAGTTTTGCATTCGGATATTTCTAGCTCAAGTTATGCTCAAAATACTATTTCAGCCTATAACCCTGTAAACCCTAAAACAGAGAATAGTAGCACTTCTCACCTCTTAAGGGTCTTTGTATAGTGGTCTAGTACACCTCATTAGCTCTCCAACAAGCTCTAGACCACTTCAATCGGACATCCCTACCTCAAGTTAGAGCCAAATCTTTGAAACCGATACTTTCCATGGGAACGAGGACAAGAGGGCGACCAAAGCATAACACCTGACTCCCGACGAGGTAGAGGGAGGAGAAGCAATTATGGAGCAAGGAATCTTAGATGCTCCGGAAGATACTTGTGGGCATACTTCAAGGGAAGTGCATGAAGAAGTGAATGTTGGAAGTGCCCACAAGCCCACCCCACAAGCGTCACATACCATTCCCATCGATTCGATCATGCAAATGCTGATGCAAATGAATGCGAAGATGGACACGATGGCTACAAGGGTGGAGGTCAATGATAGACTTGATACTATGGCCACAAGGATGGAAGTCTTGGAAGAGAGGGTGGCTCGGCCAATGAGCCAACCTTCATTTGATAGTGGTCATGGTGTTTCACATGCAGGCAAGCAATATGGGACAGCTTTTGAAGGCCGTAGGGAAGGCAAGCTACCTATGGCACAAGAGGGTTCTCCCAAAGTAATGCATGAGCATGCCACCAAGAATGCTACTTTTGGATTCATGGCGGATGCACGGAGGCCCCTTTTTCTTCTTCTTCTTCTTCTTCTCTTCTTTCTTCTTCTCTTTTTCTCTCCTTCTTCTTCTCTCACGGTCTCACCAGAGGTTGCCATGCCAACGCCTATAATCCCACATAGCGTTGAGGAGGGAATGCGATGTGGGTATAAAGGGGAGAAATGAGAGATATTTACCCTTTTCTTAGGAGATATCCACGCTTGCATGTGGGGGAGGTGTGGTGCACCGGTTTCATGGCCGTCCCGTCCCATTGGTGCTTGTTGTCGGTGTGTTGGCTATACTATGTGCTCCTTATGCTCGCCGATGTCCTTGCTTGCCAGTGCGCTGGCGGTTCTGCATGTACTTGCTAGCCGATGAACTGGCGGTTCTGCATGTACTTGCTAGCCAGTGAACTAGCGGTTCTGCATGTACTTGCTAGCCAGTGAGCTGGCAGCAGCCAGTATGTTCGCGCCGGTGCACTGTCCCCCCTGTCACTCACGGCGTCCACTGTAGACGCCTGTCTACTTGGGCGGTGCTCTGACAAATTATTGTCTCATTGGGTTTCATGCTGGCGTTCCTCACCTTCACGCAAAGGAAAATAGTCCCGGGCCATCTGAGTGCCCAACACACAACCTTTTTTTTACAAGAAGGTATGACGACAGAAGTACAATAGTTCTCCCTGATTCTAGCTCTGGCTCTGTCTTTGAAACCAATGCTAGAAGCTCATGCTTGGCCCTCTATAAAAATAAACTTGAAAGGAATACTTAAAGCTCAAAATAGATGAAAAGCTGGCTTTTTTTCCGTGCAACTATTTTCTCGCTCTTGCTTGCTCCTCTTCGACGGTGCGACCGATGTTGGAAATTCTCCTGATCTTCCCGACACTGATCCGTGACAGTTTCCAACCCTAAGGCAATTTTAAGGTCAGTTGAGTTCTCAAGTCTTATCAATCTTAGAATGTTCATTTTTGTATGATTGTGAGCGCCATTCCTGCCTATGCAAATTATGTATAATTGATAAATAATTTTGAGCTTCAGTACAATGCGATTTAGGGCCTCACTCGAGAACGTCCACCATAAATCGCATTGTACCCGACTTGCATTATACAAGGTTAGTATAGCGTGAATTCAAAAAATAATGGGCGAGATCTCCGGCCCATAGTCTTGTTTTTAGTAGAAATGACTTTGATCTTCAGTACAACGTGATGTAGGGCTTTACTTGAGAACATCCACCCTAAATCGCGTTGTACTGACTTAGGTTATACATGGTCAGTATAACGCAAACTCGAAACCATATGGAAGATCGCTAGCCCATACTTTCGTTTTTAGAAGCCACTTTTTAGTATTCTCTACATATTTGCACAATATAGATCTTGTATGTTATAATTCATAACAACGGGATAAAAGACTTCACTCACCCCAACATCCACCATATGTCGCGTTGTATTGACTTGCAATATACGCTCTCATTATAGTGTGAATATGGAAGCCTACTTCTGATCAACTACGTTGCATACTTGTGCAATGTGAAAACATACGGTCGTTGTATACAACGAAAAACTAAGTATCGTGAACTTTAGAGGCCCATTTGTTACATATTAGTGTAATATAGACCTTGTATAGTGTAAGTTAGTACAAGGCGATATAAGGCCTCCCCTCGTCAACGTCAAATGTAAATCGTGTTGTACTGACTTGTAATATAGAAGATTTTTTTAACTCGAATATGGAACCCTTTTCCATATCTCTGTCTCATAGTGGTGTTTGCTAAAAAATTAGCAATGCAGACTTAGTATAGCTTGAATTCGGAACCCCCATAGTTGGTGTTGTAAATGAAAAGTTGTATCTCTAGCTTCTGATACATATATGTGCAACATAGACCATGTATATTTTGGCTCAACACAACGTGATATCAAGCTTCACTTGCCAACATCCACTGTGAATCATGTTGTAATAATGACGTTTGTACTGTAACTACAGATCTCCATTATTCTCTCATTGTTGTGTAGTTAACAATCATTTTGCCATACGGTCATTGTATACAATGGAAAATTGAGTATCATGAACTTTAGAGGCCCATTTGTTACATATTAGTATAATATAGACGTTGTATAGTGCAAGTTAGTACAACTCGATATAGACCTTGTATAGTGCAAGTCAGTACAACTCGATATAGACCTTGTATAGTGCAAGTCATTACAACTCGATATAAGGCCTCCCCTCATCTCAACGACCAATGTAAATCACATTGTAGTGACTTGCAATATAGAAGGTCTTTTTAGCTTGATATGGAACCCGTTTCCATATCTCTGTCTCATAGTGGTGTTTGCTGGAATTTTAGCAATGCAGACTTAGTATAGCTTGAATTCGGAACCCCAAAGTTTGTGTTATAATGAAAAGTTGTAGTATCGCTAGCTTCTGATGTATATATGTGCAACGTAGACCGTGTATATTTCGGTTCAACACAATGCGATATCAAGCTTCACTCGCCCAACATCCACAGTGAATCACGTTGTAATGATGTTTGTAATGTAACTGCAGATCTCCATTATTCTCTCATTGTTGTGTAGTTAACAATCATTTTGCCAACTTTTTTATGCTTGTAGATGCATCCTTTTGAGATCGAGGTCGAACTTGATACTGGGTTTGAAGAAACCCCTAATGAGAAATTGTTTGATTTCCTTCATGAAGTTAGCTAGCACCATCTCCAACCTCAGATTTCACTTATGTTTTCTTGCAATAAAGTATCCCTAAACCCTTTAAAGTGCCAATTTTGGATCAAACACGATGTGATATTGGGACACATTGTCTCGTTGGGTATTACTGCTGCTTCATAATCTTCTATGCTGAAATTGCTAAGCCATTGTACAAGCTACTCATTGTCTTTGAATGGATCGAGGAATGCCAGAAAGCATATGATCGATTGAAGCAGGCATTGGCTAGCATGCCAATTCTAAGACTTCCCAGTTGGGACCTCATATTTCATGCACATATCGATGCATCACAGACTAGCCCCACAGCCCACCGTCGAGTTCAAATTGGACTATCCAGTCTGCTTCAATAGTTGTCAACAATTAAATGATGCAGAGTTGAATCACACCACCACATAGCGAGAAGGGTTGGCCATGGTTTATGCAGTCAAGAAGTAACGACATTACCTATTGACAAAAAAAAATGTATTCTTCATGGACCATCAGGCCTTATTATATTTGGTGAACAAACCTTGCACCACTAGAAGATCACACGCTGGTTGCTATTACTATTGGAATTTAACTTTACAATTACGGTAAGGAAGGGGACACAACATGTGTTGGCTGTGATCATATGTCAAGAATTCCAAATGGGGAACAACAACTGGTGTTAATGATGACCTCCTTGATGCTTCTTTGTTCAAACTAGACATGGTGCCCGAATGGAGCAAAGATATATCAGATTATCTAGCTTATGGTTTTTTGCAAGAAACACCCTTGAACAAAGATAAATTGCGGTGGTTTATCAAGCTTGCTGCACCTTATCAATTAATTCCAGGAGAACTATATAAGCTAGGTAAGGACAATGTCCTAAGAAGATGTGTGAGAGAAGATGAGTTCGTCTCACGATATTGGATGAAACTCATTCACGGATAGCCAGAGGGCATTTTGCTGGAGAGATCATGGCTCGCAAGGTACTTCAAGTAGGACTATGGTGGCCTACATTGTTCATAGATATTAAAAGACTAAGGTCATGTAAAAGGGTAGGAGAAGGGTGTGTGTGTGAATGGACTTATGGTCCACTAGCTCACCTATTTAAAGGCAAAGCTAGAAGGCATTTTGTATGGTGTGAAGGCCAAGTTGTATGCATAAGCAGCTTAATAAACAAGTTCATTTCTTGTATTTTTTGGGTCTCTCTCCTCCACATCTTTTTGATCTAGCATAAGCACCACGTTTTCTCAACATGGTATCTAGAGCTAGGCAACTTGCACGGTGTAGACTAGGTCAAAAATTTGTTTCTTGAGTGCATCTCATCTACCCCTAGCCGGTGTGGAGCAGCTCTTATGGAGGTCGTATTTTGGCTTTCTCTCAAACAAGGAAGTTCAAGAGGACATCTGGGTGCTTCATTTCGTAATGCTAATTGTGCAATTTTCCCTAAAATCATTGCAGCATGCTCTGTTCAAACCGGTGTAATTTTTTCACTGTCTTCCTCAGTCCGTACACTCATTCGCCGTCTGTAGGCGATTAGGGGCTAGTGGGCTTAGGGCTTTTGAAGCCCATAGTCTTGAGGCTCCCCTCTATTTGACTTTTAGCCCACGAGGAGTAGTAACGCGTCGGCTAGAGCAAAAAGACCAGGCCTGGGTCTGTGTTTTCCATGGCAGCTTTTATAAAAGCTTCAAAATATAGTGTTTTTAAACACTAATAGTGTTATTGAACACTTATGATGCAATTAATCCAGCAAAGGGGAACCATCACAGAGTGCTTCTAAGCACTAAGAGTGTTCTTAAACACTAATGGTGCATCTAATCACCAATGCAAGTGTCATTTGACACTAAAAAATGTGCTCTTAAGCACTAATAGTGTTGCTAAATACTAATGGTGATCTTAATCACCAAATAAAGTATTTCTTTAACACTAATGAAGCTCATCTCCATCAAAATTTATGGTTGTCACACACCCTAACTCGTAAACCATAAGCTTCATCAACTTAATCACTTTCTATGCAACATCCTTGGCTTGATTAAGGGTTGTTGCACTCTTATAAGCCATTCTCTTCCTACTTAAGCCAAAACATCACAAATTTTTGGGTTTTCTTCTTCATAAATCAGCCCATTAACACTTTTGTAATCTCCCTTCAATACCCAATGTCAACGGAAAACACCCAAATTAAGAAGTTCTCAGGAGAGGGCTTCCACACTTGGCAAGTTCTTGTCAAGTATAAGATGATGTCCAAAGGTTTTTGGCCATTCATTTCTGACACTAAGGTTATTGATCGAACTAAGGTTGAAGATATTGAAGATGATGAGAGGGCACAAGCCATCATCATGCTCCATCTTGATGAGGCTCTTATTCATCATGTGGACCAGCTTCCGACTGCAAAGGAGAAATGGGATGAGCTTGACAAGCTCTATGGAGCTCATGGTAAGAATTCCAAGATCTCACTTAAAATTGAATTTTTCAGCTTGGAGCTCAAAGAGGGAGAGGGCATTGGAGCCTTTATCTCTCATTTGAAGGGCCTTATGGCTCAACTTACATCAGTGAATGCGAGAATGGATGAAGATGATGCAGTGACTGTTTTGTTAAAAGCAGTCAAGAAGGTGTACCCCACCTTAGTCCACCCTCCTGAAGAACATACCTAATTCCACCCTTGAAGGAGTCGTTCAATCTTGTCTTTATGAAGAAAAGAGGCCAAATAAGGGAGGAGCTGAATCTTCAAGTGCAACCACTTCATTGATTATTGAATAAGCTTTGTCACATCAAGTGATCAAAGTAAGGTGTGTCCATTGCAAAAAGGTGGGTCATTTGGCAAATAATTGTTGGATCAAATATCCCAACAAGATGAAATGTAACAAGTGTAAACAAACGGGACATATCACTTCTAAATGTCCTAACAAAAAGTTAGAGGCTAACTTTGCATCAGCCTCTAACTCCACTGAGCGCTTATTTTAAATCTCAATGTAACAACACCTATATTCCTAACCTTGTACGTCTAATGTTATAAAGGCAACCTATGTCCAATACCACCTATTCTAATTTTTTCATAGTTGGTATTGAGGGGGGGTATTAAAAGACTAAGGTCATGTAAAAGGGTAGGAGAAGGGTGTCTGTATGTAAAAGGATGCTGCTCACCTCTGTTATTATAAGACAACCTTTTGAGAAATAGGGGATTGATTTTGTTGGACCCATTAGTCTAGCGACACATTCATCTCACAAGCCGATATGTAATCGTGGCCATGGACTATTTCACCAAGTGGGCAGAAGCCAGAGCCTCAAAAGTGAGCTGATGCACGAACAACAACAAAATTCTTATATGAGAAAATTATCTTGAGATTTGGCTATCCATTAGAATTAGTTTTTGATCGTGGTTCACATTTCATTAATGAGGTGACTGATCATTTACTTGCCGGATTCTTAGTAGTCCAGCGGAAATCATCACCGTATTATCCATAGGCTAATGGTCAAGCAGAGAGTACAAACAAAATTTTGTGTAATATCTTGACAAAAACCTTGGAAGCAAGTTGAACGGACTGAGAGCATAAGCTGACAGCAGTAGCCTTATGGGCATACCGAACATCATATAAGGTAGCGACAAGATACACTCTCTTCCATCTAGCTTATGGTGTTGAGGCGGTAATGCTTATAGAATACCTAGTTCTGAGCTTAAGGATTACAATGCAGAGAAGAAGAAGAAAGAGAAGAGAAGAGAAGAGGAAGACGAGAGAAGAAGAAGAGAGAGAGAAGAGAAGAAGAAAAAATGAAAATAAATATATATATATATATCTCTCATCTTTTTGAAGGGATTTTTTTTTTCAAAGATCTTTCACATCTTTATTTGGTTCAACATCTCCGATTTCTCCCAAGCATCTACAGCCATGGATCCCAATGACGGCACCAAACGATTTCAAATGTGTTGCCTCTTCTCGCTCCTACTTTGGAGGAGCATATTCTTCTACTCGAGATGGAACTTGAAGAACAACGCAAATGCCAGCGCGTTCACGAAGAATCTCCTGATGTCATGCCTCCCAAAGATAATCGCTTGAGCAAGATTCTCAAATCCGTTTTCGATTCGCAACAACGGACTCGAGATTAGCTGTCGTGCATTCACGTTCTCCAAATGTGACGGTAAAAAAGATGGTCGTTTAGTTCTTTCTTGGTTGACTCTATTTGATGATTATTTTGCTGGGGTGAACGCTTCTTTGAGGAAGATAAAATAAAGTGTGCTACTAATCATTTGAGTGATCGAGCTTCATTGTGGTGGAACACACTTTGCATGGGTCCTACCAAGCCTCTCACATGGGGATCAATCCCAAGATAAATTCAAGTCTACTTTTCTTCCTTCACAATTCCACCTTAACACTCGTCGAGCATGGAATCTTCTCTGCATGACAAATCGTGATACTGTTCCTCAATACACGGATAGATTTTAGCAATCACTTCTTATGCTTTGTATGCCCGAGGATGTTCCTGAAGAGTCACTCCAACAAAAGTATGAAGATGGTCTTGAGACAACTATTCAAGCGGATGTGAACATGTGCAAGCCAACTTCTCTTGATGATGCAATCTCTCTTGCTCATGATTTCGAGTGCAAGAAAGGTTTTCCTCATCAATTACCTTGCAATGGTCAGTATGCTTCTCCACCCAATCGACAATCTTCTTTCGTGGGGAATCAAGGTTTCAGATCTTCTTTCAACGCCCTCAATTTTATCAATCTCCTTCATAAGAATGGCATCCATGTAATGGGAATAATGGTAATTTTGGTAATGGTAGTAGCAATGCACATAATTTTTCTAATTCAAATGTAAAGAACATTTTTAATGCTACCACCCTAAGCAATGTACATCCCAAACCCAATTCTAGTCACAATAGTAATGCACCCATTCCTAGCCCTACTTAACCTTGTCAAGGTGGTAATGTGCCTACATGCTTCAAGTTTCATCGAGTGGGACATCAAGCCGACAAGTGTACCTTCCATCCTACTCAAGTGGCACAACTTCACAATATCGAAGACGACACATACTATGATGGTGATGGTAACATGGCTCTGGATTGGACGGAAGATCAACTCAACAATGAAGAAGTGGGTACACAAAGTGAATTGGCAGGTACTTCAATCACTCCTCACTCTTTGCTTTGTATGAAAGGATTTATTAATGGAAACGATATCACTATTTTGCATAATGATGGTAGTACGCATGATTTTATTTCTGAAAAGATAGTTCGTAGGTTGCATTTAGAGACTCATCCTTCATGTTATAAGGTTCAATCTACATTTCAAGGCACACAATACACGGGAACTCGTGAAGTTTGTGACCTTGAGATACAAATTGGACCTTATAAACAAAAATAAAACTTTCTCATTGCACCTTTGCATTCTAGTGACATCATAATTGGTATGCCATTTAGACATGAATTCAATCTACATATTGATTATTCCATGCATACTATGGATTTCACACATAATGGTACTCTCATGCAATTAATTGCTGATTGTTCTCTTAAGATGTATCCAATATTATCCCATACCTAAGCTAAACGTGCACTTCAGAAGCAATCACGCGCATACATGATTTTAGTTAATGAAGTGCAAGCATATGAAAATAATCTCACTCCTTCTCTCAGCAAGCATTCATGGCTAGGTTTCAGGATTGTTTTGTAGACGATTTACCTCCTACCTTACCTCTTTCACATCTTGAAGACCATACTATAGAGATTATTCTGGGTAGCCAACCACCTCATAGAGCTCCTTATCATACAAATCCTCTTCAATCAACAACAAGAAATAGAACGCCAAATTAGATAATTATTACAAGAAACTTATTCGACCTAGTAGTTCTCCTTTTGGTGCACCTGTTCTTCTTGTTGAAAAGAAAAATAAGACTTACCAAATGTGTATTGATTATAGAGCTCTAAATAATGTCATAGAGCTCTAAATAATGTGTATTGATTATAGAGCTCTAAATAATGTCATAGTTAAGAATAGATATCCCATCCCTCGGGTTGATGATTTGCTAGACAAGCTTAAAGGTGCATCTATTTAGTAAAATTGATTTGAAATCTAGATATCATCAAGTTCAAATGACTAGTTCTGACATTTATAAAACTACTTTTCATACACAAATTGGTCATTTTATGAATTTTTAGTTATGCCTTTCGGTCTAACCAATGCACTTGCTACTTTTGCACGCATGATGAATCGTATATTTTTTTACTATCAAAATTGCATCATTGTTTTCTTTGATGATTTGCTTGGCCACATTGTTTCAGGTGAAGGTATCAAAGTTGATCCAAAAAAGATAAAAGTCATTGAGACGGTCTACTCCATGTGTTAAAGAAGTTATATCTTTTCTTGGTTTGGCTGGTTTTTATAGGAAGTTTGTTTATAATTTCTTATTGATAGCACTTCCTTTGACAATGTTGCTTAAGAAAGGTCTAGTTTTTCGATGGGGTGAAAACCAACAAAAATCATTTGATAGACTAAAATATTTGTTGACTCATGCCCCTATCCTCCAACTTCAAGACTTTACTCAATTGTTCTTCCTCGTATTCACTGATGCTACTAGTGGCTCAGGAATCGATGATATCCTCATGCAGGACGGACATCCTTTGGCTTATGAGAGTAAAAAATTGAAACCTTCTAAGCTTTCATATAGTACATATGACAAGGAGTTATTAGCCGTTGTCCATGCCTTACGCATATGGAAACATTATCTTATTGGTTCTGAGTTTATGATTAAGACCGACCAACAAAGTATTAGATATCTTCTTAATAAACCTCTTATCTCAGATCACCATATTAAATGGGCATCTTTTATTTGGAGATTTCATCCTCTTATCCAATATGAACCTGGTAAAGAGAATGTAGTTGCACTTAGTCGACAACTTTCTACTTCTAACATTTTAGTGCTTAACACTAATTCTTTGCATGATATATGTGACTCATATGTTATAGATCCTGATTTTTCTGATGTTTGGCACAAGTTAGAAACTAATAATTGGTTTCCTCTTCATGATTATGCATATAATGATGGTTTCCTTTTCTTTCAAAAGCGTTTATGCATTACACTTCCTTATAGATCTTTTAGTCTTGATGAAGAGATGCATCGTCCCCCATATATTGGTCATTGTGGCATTCTCACTACTCTTTGTACCATAGAAGAATATTTTTATCGGCCACACAATTAAAACATGATGTTGCTTCTTTTGTCTCGGAATGTGTGACATGTCAACAAGTTAAAAGACACCAAGAAAAACAGTATGGGCTACTCATGCCTTTACCTATTCCTGCTGCGGTACCATGGGGAGAAATTTCTATGGACTTTATAATTGGTTTACCTACCACATCTTCTCGAAATGATATGATATGGACAATTGTTAATAGGTTTAGTAAGCAAGCTTATTTCATTGCCCATTGAATGCTTCACATGATGCACAATTGTTTATCAAAACTGTCTTCTCACAAATCATGGTTTACCTAAAGTCATTATTTCGAATCGTGATTCTCATTTTTGCAATCATTTTTGGATGGCACTAAGATTGATTTTAGTTCTACATATGAAACCACTAGGATCATGGGGAGATACACCGTCTAACCAAATACCAATTGGTTCATCACTTCAATTAAATTACCATAACCGAAAAATTAATAAATAATCATAAAAGCATAACATAGCATAAAAACACAAGAGAGGATCATTGGGTGCAATCTATCCCCCCCTCAAGAAGTGTCGGCTTCCTTCCACTTCTTGAGTACCTGTGCGAGTCGTAATGGTCTCATGGTCAATAATAGCCTCAGGTTGAAGTTCTTCTACTTGGTCAACAAGACTAGGTGCTTCCTCATATACAGGATGTGTAGGAATTGGTCCCCTATAAGGCCTCAAAAGACTAATATGAAAAGAATTATGAATTCTCCAATGAGAAGGAAGTGAAAGCCTATATGCTAGATCATTAATCTTATGAGTAATTTTAAAAGGATCATAAAAACGAGGAGCTAACTTAACAGTAGGATTAGTCTCAACACTTTTAAGACGTCTCTTTTCAATACGAAGCAAAACATATTGACCTTCTTGAAAAACCATATGCTTCCTTTTCTTATTAGCTTGTTTACCAGTGATAAAATCCATAGAAATCTATTCCCAAAGGAGTGTTGGGAATAGGAAGTGGCATGAGTAAACCAAGTTTCTTACCCTTATAACTTTTCACTTTTCGACAAACATCACATTCAGACACAAATTTAGCTACATAATTTTTCATTTTAGGCCAATAAAAGTCATTAAAAATAGTCTGAAATGTAGATGAAACACCTCGATGCCCCGTATAAGGTGGCTAATGTTTGCATTGGAATGTACCCTTGCCTGCTGTGCAGATTTCAAAATGTTCACATGCTCCCATTTAAGCCTTTTGGTTTCCCATCATCGTAGGAATACTCAGCAAAAAAGGAGTCCAATGATTTTCTCTCAATCTAGACCAAATATCACTAAAGTCAAGGTCTTGGTCATAAGTCTCACGCATAGAGTCAAAAGATGTATTCTCAATCATAGAAATATTTTGAATGGAAGGTCTTCCACTCGAAGCGTCAACAACTACATTTTCTTTACCAGGTTGGTATTGAATAATAGGCTGAAAACTTTGAATAAAAGCTGTCCATTTAATATGTCTATATGAAATAAGTGGTTGAGAAAGCAAATGTTTGATACTCTACTGATCAGTCTTTATAAGAAATTTTGAGCCCATCAAATAATGTTTCCAAATTTTAAATGCATGGACTACAGCAGACAACTCCTTGTCATAGGTTCTATACTTGCTTTCAGTAGGACGAAATTTCCTACTCTCGAAAGCAATAGGATGACCATCTTGCATTAATATAGCACTAATGCCCTTACCACTAGCATTGATTACAACCACAAAGAAAGGACGTGAAAAACCAGGTAATTGTAACACAGGTACATGAGTAAGTACATATTTTAATGAAAGAAAAGATTTCTCTTGAAGTTCGGTCCATTCATAGGGTTTGGTTTTCTTGAGAAGTTCAGTGAGATAGTGTGCCTTATCTGCAAAATTACGTACAAATTTACGATAATAGCTACACAACCCTAGAAAAGATCGTAATTCATGAAGGTTCTTGGGACATGGCCATGTCGCAATAGTTTCTATTTTCTTGGGATCAACATGTATGCCTTTAGTAAAAACTATATGTCCCAAATACTCAATCTCACTCTGGAAGAAACTACGCTTTTCGGGATTAATATAAAGTTCATTTTTCTTGAGCAAATTAAATACAATTTCTAAGTGTTTTTCGTGATGTTCTTTAGATTTACTAAAAACTAAGATATCATCGAAAAAGACAACCACAAAGTTTTGATGTTCAAGAAAGATTCTATTCACCATACGACTAAAAGTCGTAGGAGCATTAGTAAGATCGAATGGCATCACTTAAAACTCAGAATGACCAGTCTGAGTTCTAAAAGCATTTTTATAGATATCTTGCTCAGCCATTCTTACTTGATGATATCCAGATTTTAAGTCAATTTTGCTAAAGACGCTAGCTCCCCTTAATTTATCAAGTAGATCATCAACTCTAGGAATTGGAAATCTATTCTTGATAGTGTTCTTATTGAGAAGCTTGTAGTCTACACATATACGATAAGTACCATTTTTCTTATTTACAAGAAGAACTGGTGCTCCATATGGTGAACTACTTGGTCTAATAAGTCCCCACGAAAGTAATTCCTCGATTTGAGTCTGAATTTCTATTTCCTCAAGAAGGGTTAACTTTATAAGGTACTTTACAAGGTGGTGCACTACCAGGAATAATGTCTATGTGATGATCTTCTCATGACGTGATCTAGGGAGTCCAAGAGAGGTAACTCATTGAGAAAACAGTCATAAAATTTAGAAATGAAAGAGTCATGGGATGTATCCCTAGGAGGTGGTTCTTGAGCACTAAGCTGGTTAACCTAAATTAAAAAAGTTTTCTCCCTCTTCCTCAAAGCCCTTTTGGCCTGAGCACGGCTCAAAAGTGTCTTACCCTCAATGCAAACAAATATTCTTACCATGATGTATAAAAGACATTGTGTTCTTTGTATAGTCAATATGTGGTGTGTGTACTCATGTCGAAAAGGCATTCCCAAAATCATGTCAATACCATGCAAAGGTGCTACTAAGACAGTACGTTGATCCAAAAATTATGCAATAGAAAAAGCAAGATTCTTTACTTTCTTGGTGCAATTATACTTTTGGTTTTGAAAAGCAACCTTTACTTTAAAACGAGAAGGAATCATGTCAAGATAAAGAGCATGTGCAAGACATTCAGAAATAAAATCATGTGTACTACCATCATCATGCAAGATTGTGGTTTCCTTATCTTGAATTTTTCCCTTCATTTTAAGTAAAGTATGTGGTGAAAAAGAATGAGGATCAAGAGGTTAGAAGTACCTTCTTGATCAAATTTACCATTGTACTCACTCGTTACCACCATCAGACTCTGGCTCATAGTCATCATCTCATAAGCATCATCGTCATCTCCATTGTGAGTGTCTTCATTTCCATCCACCATGTTAAGCCGTGCCATTGGCTTGTTGTTGTTGTTGTTGTTGTTGTCATTTGGACACTTATTAGCATAGTGTGCCCGATGATGGCAAGTGTAACATCGAACATTGCTTGCTTTTTCATCTCGAGTCAATGAATCTAGAATATCTTTCTTCTTTGGTTCTCCACTCGCTCCATTACTATTGTTGCCAATCTTTGCTTTATTGTTAATGTTGAATTGCTGACTTCTTTGATATTGACCCTTATTAAAAGGTCCCTTGAATGAAGAACACCTATCAAAACTACTAGAAGATATCGAATCTTTAGAGAATTTAGAAGTACGATTCTCCTGTTGGAACCTGGGCACACTATTTTTCTTTTCACAATTTAGAGCAAGAGATTTAGCAAAGGAAAGAGTGTGAGGATGAAACATTGTTATGACCCATATGTTATTTGAATGATAATCATGGTCATTTAATATTTGATTTATATATTTTTTATGATGCCTATTTCTCATTGAGTTTAGGTGATGAGGTGTGCAAGGGTACCGATTTAGGTGTTGCACAGTGCGAGGGTACCGATTTAGGTGTCGCACGGATGGTGGATTGAATCGTGGCGTGTGGACAGATCTCATTATTATGTTCACAATATTTTGTGGCTGTATTATGGTGATTGATATTATTTTGACATCATTGTGATGTGTGTGTGTGCACGCGTCAATTTATTGTACAGTGTGCGTACGAGCACTAGTTAAATTATTTTGTAATGTGCATATGTGCACAAGTTAGATTATTGTATTAGAAAAATTGTGCAAACCTTAGAAGGTTTGAGGACAAAGGTTAATTGAGGACAAATGCTAATTAAATGGCAAACTCCAAATATGGATGTGTACTTTATTTTTGGCTTAAAGCCTACTTTTAGAATATATCACAAATACCCACGCGAGAAGAAGCCACTCACGTTGGGGGGAGTCTTGTGTTGCCTTGTGTTGATGGTGGTGATGTATTTCTTTCTCTTGTCTTATGTTTTGTTATATGTTTTAATTTTCAATTTAATTCAAGTAGTTGTTTTAATATTTGATACAATTTATGAGTTTTTGATTATTCCCTTCAAGAAAATTAAAGGGTCCGGTTGCAGTGGTATCAGAGCTTTGGTGTAATTTAATTTTCTTGAAGGCGGTCAAAAGAGGTGAAAGAGACAAAAACAGAGGTGATTTTGGTAATTTTCTTGAATTTAAATGAAAGAAGAACACGTTTAGGGATTTTTGTTTATGTATGGATGAAATAAAGCTTGTTTTTGACCATTGGGTAATCAATCTCCAATCAATTTATTGTCCAAAGGGTAAAACTAGGTGGAAAACCATTAGTGGGTTTCCCAAAACCATAAAACCACCTTCCTCTTCACTAATCCTCTTCCTAATCTGTCCGTACGGATTGAAAGAGCAAGCAGAGGAGCATGGAGAGCCATAAGCAGAATTGCTAAACCTTTCCTTTGCTCAATTTCTATAATAGAGGGATGAGAATTCTTCAAGAGTTGCTTTCAAAAATTACTTTTAATTTTTATTTTCCCTCTCCTCCTTAGTTGATGCGCTGGGCGCAAATCTTAGAGTTATATATATATATATATATATAATTTCTAATTTCTCTCTCTCTCCCTCCTTCATACCGGGGGGCGGCACAGCGGCTAGCGACTTCTCTCTCCATCCGGCCGGCGGGGCGAGCTGCGAATTCAGGGAGGGGAGGAATTCAGATTTGCCCAAAATAGAGGCACTGATTTTTTATTATTATTATTAGTCTCCCTTTTTAATCTTGCGCGCTACGTGCTGGCATTGTGGGAGAGGTTGAAAATGTAAATTTTATAAAAAAGCTTTAATAAGCTTAATTATTAACCAGCATAAAAGCTTTATATATATATATATATAAGTTACAAATATTAAAATCATTATGCACTAATTATAATTTTCTCCAAAGCTTTTTTTTAACAAATCTGCGCTGAACTTCATGAATTCCAAGATGATTGAATTCACCTAATCATTTCATTTGAGCCTTTATTAAGCTTGGGTTTAACTGTGCGTTGGATTTAAATTAGTTAAAAAAAATCATGTTAAGCAAAGCTTTTATTAGTAAGCTTAATTAAGAAACTCTTTGAGCTTTAATTAATAAAGCTTTAATTTTAAAAGTACATGGATTATTTCTTGAAAAATTATGCATTTGTGTATTGAGCTGTCACATCTAGCTCGACGTTCCATATGAGATAAGAAACCCTATCTTTTCTCTTGTTTTAAATTTTTCCTATTCTTTTAATTGTCAAGAAATGGGTGAATATCCTGGGTGAATATCTGCATCATCGTACTATTCAGGAACAGCTTGACACCGAAGAGGTTAACGCACTCGACACATTAACCAAAGGTGGAGGTATGTGTAAAAAAAATATTTATTGTATACAATTTCTTGTTTGCTTTTGTATCTGTTAGAAAACTTTAGCTCCTGAAAAGAATTTTAGATACCGTGACCTAACTAGAAAGATCGAGACAAGATTAGCAAAAGTTATCTTCAGGATCTAGTTGCCCAAATTCAAGTAAAAATGACTGTTAGACATTTCATAGAAGATTAAGACCAATTTGAAAATTCAAGAACCAAGCAAGTTTCTCCAGTCTTTGATTCAAGTTATCAATTGCTTCACCATCGAATTTAGTGATGATGAGAAAACTAAAGAAATAGCTCTCAAGTGACTAGAAACCAAGCTTAAGTTGTATACCAATCACAATTACGAAGTTTATACCAATTCAAGTAAAGTTTTGTCTAAATTTTCAAGTGTTCTAGTTGAAGATCTATCCAAGTACAAGATTATTTCTAGACCAAGAATTGCTCTAAGTCAAAGATATATTCAACCACAAGATTTAAACCCCTCAAGAACAAGATTTATTCAAGAATTGCAATTATGATCTCTCAATTTTCGCCCATTCAAGTATTTTTAATCTAAGCCAAGATTCATTACTAGTATATCAAGTTCTTGCTATCAACTAGGGAGTAAAATGTCTATCTTTCTTCAAGTTCTGATTTTAAGTTTAAGATTAAGCTTAAGATAAACATCTCCTTTAGATTTCATTGTTTACAAGTAAGATTTACAAATTCAAGAATTATATACCTATTCAAAGATTATAATTTTTGAATTTAGTTAGACAATTACAAGATTAAGATTAAGATCAAAAACCAATCTCGAGAATTCATCAAGATTAAGATCAAAAACAAATCCCGAGAATTTAGTTAGATAATTACAAGATTAAGATTAAGATCAAAAATAAATCTCGAGAATTCATCAAGATTAAGATCAAAAACAAATCCCGAGAATTTAGTTAGACAATTACAACATTAAGATCAAGAACAAATCCCCAGAATTCATCAAGTTATTGACAGTAATGTAAGTGATTATTTTTCAATCTTAAGTTGATAAGAATTTCCATTTCGACCTAATTTATTTTTGGAATAAGACTTGTAGTCTAATTTTGAGGATAGAGAAAAGTTATGTCAGAATGAAAGTTTCAGAGGGAATTAGCTACTCCATCTCAAACTTCTGTTCTTAAGGTAGTGTCGTGTGGAATTAATCTATGGTATGGGACCGGGACCAAAAAATTGAAATTTAATTTCCACGTGAAGTCCGATTCACGTGTGAAAACCATTTCATGGCGTGAAACACTAGTTCACGACGCGACAAAAATAAAAAATAAAATCAAAATTTAATTTTCACATGAAGTTCGGTTCACGCATGAAAACTGTTTCATAGCGTGAAACACCAGTTCACACAACCAAAAAATCAAAATCAAAATTTAATTTCCACATGAAGTCCGATTCACGCGTGAAAACTGTTTCACGGTGTGAAACACCAGTTCACGCGATAAAAAATAACAATTATTATTATTGTTATTAATTTTTCATGAAGCTCGGCGTGACACCAATTTTCTGTGGGGGGAAAAAAACTCTAAAAAATACCCTTGTTTGGAGGCCCGTATCTCCTAAATCGTATATCCAATGAACGTGCTATAGGGCTCATCGAAAAGCTGACATCGAGGTCTTTGACTTTGGACTTGGTTGTCCGAAGTCAAAATCGACCATTTTGGCCTCCGACCAGCAACCTCAAAATTCGACCTAAAAATCGAGGCAAAACAGCCCAAAAACCACGAAAAATCGTAAAAAAAACAGTGCAAAAACATCGCCGAGCTATATTCGGGCTACTTTTTGAGGATCTAGACGACAAAATCATGGACGACTCAGGGAAACAAAGTTGTAATACTCCAAAAATACTACAACTTTCTCATACAGAGTTTTTCAAAATTCCTTTTGAAACACCCTCAAAAACGTGCTGTGAAATAGGAAAAAAATTCTCGAATTTTTTTTCATCTTGAGACAGTGATGGAAAATAGGTTTTAGGACCTCCTCTTCCATCTGGGAAGTTCCTAGCATACGTTTTTTTTGAAAAAATATTTTAAGGTTCATGTGCGTATAGCACCTAAGCTAATTAGGGCAAACGGACACCCGTTTATCCAACAAAAAGTACACCAAGCCTCTTGAGGATGTCGGCGGGCTGTGGTGGGAAAGTTTAAAAAGTAAAAAATAAATCAAAATTTAATTTCCATTTTAAGTCCAGTTCATGCGTGAAAACCGTTTCACGACGTAAAACAGTGGCAAAAAATAAAAATCGAAATTTAATTTCCACGTGAAGTCCGGTTCACGTGTGAAAACCGTTTCATGGCGTGAAACACTAGTTCATGTGGCTTAAAAAAATCAAAATTTAATTTCCACGTAAAGTCTGGTTCACGCGTGAAAACCGTTTCACGACGTGGAACACGAGATCACGCGACCAAAAAAAAAACTATAATTGCTCATTAAGGAGCATTTAGGCAATTCGACATGGCCATGATGGAGGGATTGCCAGGGGTCACACAAGGACTAAACCCAATGGCTGACATCTTCAAGCCATTGAGATCTATGCTGCAAATTCACCTCCCAATGCCACTGGCCATGTCTTAACAAGCGTGTCATCAGGTTTTACACCCCCTATGACTTCGATCCCGCCAGGTTTTGGTCCCTTGCCTAACATTTTCGCAAATCTTATAAGTACCAACCCTTTCCTAGATGCCCACACCTTGGACATACTGACTAGTCTAGGAAGGAGGTGGCCCAAGGACTCACTGAGTCTCTTCCAACAAGGGCACTCACATACTTCCTCAATGATCAATGATTCATACAGAAATACGGCTGTACAAATTTTCAAAATTATGGGCAAATATGATGGGAACAACCGACCCTGTTCAATTCATTCAAATGTTTGAACAAAGATGTGAAGCCTTTGGAAATCCCAACTGTCCCACTAAGGTACATGCGTTGAACTTATGCTTAGAGGGAAAAGCTAGTCGATGGTTCATCGCATTGATGTCGGCGATCAAGACCAACTTCAAAACCTTGAAATCAGCCTTTATACATGGCTTTTCCAGACAAGGTGATCAATGGAGTGCAGTAACATAACTCTATTCAATTGAGCATCAACCAAATGAATCCATTAGAGACTTTATCCTTTGGATAAAACTCTTGGACTCACGTTGTGAGTCATGGGAAAAATTAAACGATGTTCAATTGAGGAGATGTTTCATGATGGGCTTGAAGAATAACAGCTTACACAACTTGATCATTGTATCCAATCCGGAAACATTCGATCAATGTTGTAAAGAAGCAATATGTTTAGATGACAACATGATAGAAGATGATTATGCTACGAGGTGTTCCTCATCTAAACAAAGTGAAGCAATGGCAAAAGAAAGATCGATCTCGAAATTGACATTCCCATAATTTTATGCAGCCTTGTTTAAAACCTTACAGCAGACATCTATAAGACAGGATGAAAACCTTCAAAACCAGACATCCTTAAAGTCTCTAATAGTGAGGAGCGAAATGCCTTGTGTTGAATGCAATCAATACAACCATCCCAATCCTCATTGAGCATACAAGGCACCTGTTCTTCTATACTGCATATATTGTAAAACCTTTGACCATGATAGTAAAAAGTGTCGCGTTTCATCCACAATGGACTCAAAACCTCCATCTCCCGTGCACTAAACAGAAACAATCCAAAGGGTGGAAACTACTCAGGAAGCAGTTAATCAGACACTTCAGTGTTTCTATTGTCGTGGACCTCACAAGGTGGCAGACTGCATAGTTTGGAATACTTCCATGTCCATAGTCACTGACACCTTACGACCAATGTGTGAACGATGTGGCATTGATCACATGTTCCAAGATTGCCCAAGACGAGTTGCTTCAATGCAACTTGTCTCACAAAATACAACTCTTAACATCTTAAGTGTACAAAACGGGCAATTGTCCACAGTGCCATTGAATGCGCTTACACATTTATACAAGCCAAGGCATGTAAAAGACAACACCTCAACATGGGTAGAAGAACATGCTTTAAAACAAAACCTAAAAGAGAAAACAGAACCTTCTAAAACCAAGAAAGACAAGGGATGAAAAGCTGTCAAAATCAAGGTCGAATTAAAAGACAGGGAAAAGGAGTCTGTAGAGGACATAAACCCAAAAGGGGGCATAAACACAAAAGAGCCAAAAGTTATACATGATGCAAAAGCATCCACCTTCTTAAAGGCCACCACACAAACCTTGACACCCATAAGTGTGACACGGGATACAAAAACCTAAAAGAAAATTTGATCTCGTCGCATGGGTAAACATAGTGAAAAACTGACAAACCAAAGAAAGTCAAAGAATGAAACAAGTTCTAGTACATCACTAAGTGAGGATGAAACAAGTTCTTACTCTTCACTCAATGTACCACAGAGACCAATCAAGAAACAAGAACCCACCCAACCACCCCAAATGGATAATAATCATCACATGACATATGCGGAACGCAAAAAGCAAGCTCAAGAGAGCATGCTTAGCTTGGTTGAATGTCTTACAGGGTCACCGGTTGTGATTAAACCTCATAATGCCAAACCTAAAACAACAACCAAGATACAAAGCCTAGAGAAGTACCGCTTTCCCTTTCAAGAGAGAGGAAGACATACTCTCTATAGAAGAGTCATTTGAAACAGACTGTACGAACTATAGGCTTGAGAAAGCACGCGATGAATTCGATGATTCTGTTAGAAGATTAAAACAGTCTCTCAAAACCTCATTCGAAGGAATGCTCTTCTCTCATGATAAAGCCAGCATCACATCAACACTTGCACCTTTATAATGGCTCAACCTGAGTTATACAAGGAGACATAAAAAACTACATAAAACAGGAATGTTAGGATTTGCAAGTTTCCAAACATCCCTCATTAAGAATTGTCAAAGGGCCAAGTGTGCCATTGTACGCATTGGGTACTCTTGAAAAAGTTGAGACCCAAATAGAGGATGAAAGTGAATAAGAATATGAAATAGACACATGATCTAAAGCTGAAACAATAATTGAAACACCCATGGTTCCTTTGGAAGATTCTATCATGGTATGGTTGGATTTCCCTACAGGCAATGATGTTAAACACAAACGTGCATCGATTAGCCCTCGAGCAAGTCACAACGTCATGACAATAGACACTTGGGTGTCATTGGGATAACCTGAACTCACCCCGACAAGCAATAGTCTTGCAAAAGGAACCAATGAACAAAACATTGAAGTTCCAGGTTACGTTAGATACACTACTCAAACAATTGATGGCGATATGGAATTTACATTTCATGTTACCCTAGATTCCCTTGAGTATGATGTCATCATTGACAGACCTTGGATAAGTGAATCGTTGTATTCACTAGATGAATCCATGCAAATAGTCACCTTGAACACTCCTGCATGCAATGTACAATTGTTATTATGGGAGGAAGAAACCTTGTAGGAGCTAGAACTTCCAACATATCTTACTAAAAAGATCCCTAGGATTTTCGTTGGATTGGAAATTGCAAATAAAATCACCACAGCTCAAGCACAGCTTTATCCAACACGAGAACACAATCTCATGACCCTCGAGCTATGGGATTTGTTAGGTCAACTAACACTCACGGCACATCCTGAAAGGATTACCTTTACACAAGCCTTGAACATGCCATGTCTGGGGTACTTTGAACATACAATGTATATTGAAACTAACCCCCTCACTTGCAAGTTTTTTGTGGTTGAGTATGTGTTGGAAGTAGATTTAATCTTGGGGCATAAATGGACTGTTGCTGCCCAAGCACCACTGTGCTTTGCTAGCGATAAAGTCATCATGATGGTCAACGACAAAAAGCTGACAATACCATACTGCTAGGAAGAGGATCCAACTTTAATGGATATCTATGATGCTGAACGCAAAAGGATGCAAGCCTCTTCCACAAAAGCCTCTCTACAAAATGACCTACCATATGCATCAACAACCAACTCCGAAAAGCCTCTACTATTTCAACCCCATCCTCACCTACGAAGTTCGATGCCAAAACCTCACAATCAGTAGCTATACATGAAGTAAGTTCCCATAGCCAAACCATCTATCTCTAACAAGGAACTCAAAGGAAAGATCCCGGAGCCTATGCATCTTCATCAACAAACCTCACCAATGGAGATAACCACATGCTCGTCATCGACGATAGCCACTCCACAAGAGACTCTAACCTCATCATCAACAATGCCAATGAGTCTCAAACATGCAGCTTCAGCGCCAACTCAAGTCACGGAGGGCCCCAAACCTTCCACACCAACCCAAAAGAAAACTCCACCAAGATTCCCACAATCACGATATCTTAATAGTATCAAAATGTAGGTGGAGAAGTAGCTACTTATAGCTCAAGGCTACTATGAAGGTGCCAATCAAATTTGGGTGCCTCAACAGTCAAAAACTCTTCCTCAAAATGAAGCACTCGAAAGAAGCCAAGGAAGAAGAAGAGTACTCCACAACACCGTCCATAAAAGCATACGCGAGTTCCTCAAAGAACTCAACCAATGCAACAAGTTTGGGTACCAAAAACATTGCTGCAAGCACAAGGGTACTACCAAAGAAATACCAAAGCTTGGGTCCCCAAGCGCATCACAAAGTCCCCTAAGATTGCACAAAGACGAAAGCCTCAGCACCAAGCACATCGGACATAAACCCAAAGGGGGAATAAACACAAAAGAGCCAAAAGTTATACATGATGCAGAAGCATCCACCTTAAAGGCCACCACACAAACCTCGATACCCATAAGTGTGACACAGGATACAAAAACCCAAAAGAAAATTCGATCTCGTCGCATGGGCAAATTGACAAACCAAAGAAAGTCAAAGAATGAAAGAAGTTCTAGTACATCACTAATTGAGGATGAAACAAGTTCTTACTCTTCACTCAGTGCACCACATAGACCAATCAAGAAACTAGAACCCACCCAACCACCCTAAATGGATAATAATGATCACATGACGTATGCGGAACACAAAAAGCAATCTCAGGAGAGCATGCTTAGCTTGGTTGAATGTCTTACACGGTCACTGGTTGTGATTGAGCCTGATAATGCCAATCCTAAAACAACAACCAAAATCGCTTGAGAAAGCACGTGAGGAATTCGATAATTCCCTTACAAGATTAAAACAGTCTCTTAAAACCTCATTCGGAGGAATGCTCTTCTCTCATAATAAAGCCAGCATCGCATCGGTACTTACACCTTTAATGGCTCATACCTGAGTTATACAAGGACATAACAAACTCCATAAAATAGGACTATGAGGATTCGCAAGTTTCCAAACAGCACTCATTAAGAATTGTCAAAGGGCCAAGTGTGCCAGTGTACGCATTGGGTACTCTTGAAAAAGCTGAAATCCAAACAGAGGATGAAAGTGAATGGGAGTATGAAACAAAAAAGGGATCTGAAGCCGAGTCAATAACCGAAATATCCATGGTTCCTTTGGAAGATTCTATCATGGTATGGTTGGATTTTCCTACAAGCAATGATGTTAAGTGCAAACACGCATCGATTAGTCCTCGAGCTAGTCATAACATCATGACAATAGACACTTGGGTGTCATTGGGACAACCTAAACTCATAGCTACAAGAAATAGTCTTGCAAGAGGAGCCAATGGACAAAACATTGAAGTTCTAGGTTACTTTAACTACACTACTCAAACAATCAATGGCTATATTGAATTTGCATTTCATGTTACCCTAGATTTCCTTGAGTATGATATCATCCTTGGCGGAACTTGGATAGGTGAATTGTTGTATTCACTAGATGAATCCATGCAAACAGTCACCTTGAACACTCCTGTAGGCAATGTACAATTGCTATTACGGGAGGAAGAAACCTTGTAGGAGCTGGAACTTCCAACATATCTTACTGAAAAGATCCCTAGGATTCTGGTTGGACATGAAATTTCAAATAAAATCACCACAGCTCAAGCACAGCTTTATCCAACACGAAAATACAATCTCATGACTCTCGAGCTATGGGATTTGTTAGGTCAACGAACACTCACGGCACATCCTAAAAGGATTTCCTTTACACAAGACTTGAACATGCCATGTATGGGGTACTTTGAACATACAATGTATATTGAAACTAACCCCCTTACTTGCAAGTTTTTTGTGGTTGAGTATGTTTTGGAAGCAGATTTAATCTTGGGGCATAAATGGACTATTTCTGCCCAAGCACCACTATGCTTTGCTAGCGATAGAGTCATCATGATGGTCAACGACAAAAAGTTAGCAATACCATACTGCAAGGAAAAGGATCCAACTTTAATGGATATCTATGATACTGAACGCAAAAGGATACAAGCCTCTTCCACGTAAGCCCCTCTAAACAATGACCTACCATTTGTGTCAACGACCGACTTTGATAACGCATCTACTCCTTCAACCCCATCCTCACCTACGAAGTTTGTTGCCAGAACCTTGCAATCAGCAACTATTCTTGAAGAAGTTCCAAGAGCCAAACAATCTATCTCTAACAAGGAACTCAAAGGAAAGACCGCAGAGCCTATGCATCGTCATCGACAAACCTCACCAAAGGAGACAACCACATGCTCAAAGGCCTTGTCATCGACAGCCACTCCACAAGAGACTCTAACCTCATCATCATCAACAATGCCCATGAGTCTCAAACCCGCAGCCTCAGCGCGCCAACCAAAGTCAAGGAGGGCCCCAAACCTTCCACATCAATCCAAAAGAAAACTCCACCACAACAACCACAATCAAGGTATCTTAATAGTATCAAAATATGGGTGGAGAAGCAGCTACTTATAGCTCAAGGCTAGTATGAAGGTGCCAATCAAATTTGGGTGCCTCGATAGTCAAAACCTCTTCCTCAATGCAGCACTCGAAACCCAAGGAAAAAGAAAAGTACTCCACAACACCGTCCACAAAAGCCTATGCAAGTTCCTAAAAGAACTCCATAATGCAACAAGTGTGGGTAGTACCAAAAACACTGCTGCGCAACAAGCACAACAGTACTACCCAAAGAAATACTAAAGTTTGGGTCCCCAAACGCATAACAAAGTCCCCTAAGCTTGCACAAAGAAGAAAGCTTCAACACTAAGCACATTGGCCACCAAATTACAGTGTTCGTCAAAGATGGTTGCCTGTGCATGTACTTCAACAACAAGGATACTTTGATGGTAATTCCATCATATAGTTGCCAAAATCGAACAATGTGAAGAAAACCTCTGTAAGATTCCTCCCTCTAGCTTTTGAGGTGTACAGGTGTAAGAACCTCCCCTTCTGATCTTGTAATTATTCCCCTCTTTGAAATAAAAGAAAGATTCTGTTTTACCCTGTTTTGACCTAGAGAGAGAAAATGTCTAGAGAGAGATAATCCAAAATTGAGATATTTTTTGATATAAAAATCCTCCTAGTGTCTAAAATGGTTTCCCCTGAAACAGAAATTCAAAAAGAACTTTCCAATGTGCATTTGGAATTAATTGAAAAGAAGTATAAAGGACCTTAGCCTAAGGGTCTAGATTTTCAAAAAATTTTGGATTATGGTCCAATTAAGATTCCTATGGGCCAATAGGATCAATCCAAATTTGGGGAGGAGATAAATCTAATTTATAAAAGAAAAACCCCCCAAAAATGAGTAAATGCTCACATAAGATGAAGAGTTGACTAAGGATAAGGTTTATTAGTAAAAAACTATGAGTATTACTAAAAAAATGAGATATTTTGGGTATAATGATTCAATTTTGACACCTTGGTAAGAAGAAGGGAGCTCTTCAAGGAGGCGCCTATTTTACTTATGTGGTGGAGTTTAAACTCAAAAACATTGTGGTATTTTTATCTCTTCTCTCTCCTAGATCAAACCAAATCAAAAGGGAGCCAAACTAGGTCCAAATCTTGTCCAAATTCAGCCAAACTGAACCTGAAAAATTCTAGAACCTAGTTGGACTTGGTTAGAGGCCTCCCTCACCTATAAATAGAGGCCTCCCTCACCTATAAATAGATCCTTAGCCCTTTGTAAAAAAATATGAGAACTATACCATGCCAGTATTATACTGGAATAATGATATTTTCTATTATCCTCTAAAAATCCTCTACAAATTGAAGAGATTAGAGCTTCTCTCTCTCTTCAATCTTCCTTGGTGACTCCAACAACATACCAAACCAATTAATTGGTTGCGGGTCTCTAATGTGATCAAAGAATCAAGTAATTTAGGAGGTAAAGTGTGGATTATTGTGTCTTCTTTTTCTTAAATCTTCAAATGTTTCTCTTCTCAACCCCTCTCAAGCTTGAGAAGCATTAATTTGAATGGCTTTTGAATACTATTGAAGTTCTTTAATGTATTGTAATGAAGAAATACATAAATTTTCATTTATGCTTAATTTATAATGGTTTTTAAGCATTTCTCTCTCTCTCTCTCTCTCTCTCTCTCTCTCTCTCTCTCTCTCTATCTCTATCTCTCTCTCTCTCTCTCTCTCTCTCTCTCTCTCTCTCTCTCTCTCTCCCCCCCCCCAAAGAATGGTCATTCCAATGACCTATTCTCAATTCAAATGAAGCTTCTCATGAAGCATTTCTCTAATCTAAAAGTAATTTCTATGCTTGTCTAATTGGAGGCCAAAATAATGGCTTTTGATACTTTTATGCTATTTAATTTATGGTAAAATTAAGAATCAATCCATAATTAGATAATGATCCAATTAGTGGTTATTCTAGTCACATGAACAATACTAAACTTTATTCTTTCAAATTTATTGAGAATTATCAGTAATAGCACCAGCGGAGCTATGGTAAAATTTCTGAAAAATAAACACATAAATCATTTTCATTTATATTATGAAAAGAGGACTTCCTACCATATTCTAGAATTAATCATCCTAGATTAATTGAATGATTCTCATTATAATCATGGAAAATTTGATTTTTATGTTTATACATAAATAGTAATTAGCAAAAGAGAAATTTCTAGTAATTCATTTTTAATGTTAAAAGAGGAATTCCTATAACATTTGGAATTCCATCATTGAGATGGGAAAAGAGAAATTCCTAGCATATTGAAATTAATGAGTATTTTAATTAAATTCAAAGATAAAATTTAGATAAGTTTATTTTATCTATAAGAAATATTTAAATGTTAAAAGAGGAATTCCTATGACATTTGGAATTCCATCATTGAGATGGGAAAAGAGAAATTCCTAGCATATTGGAATTAATGAGTATTTTAATTAAATTCAAAGATAAAATTTAGATAAATTTATTTTAACTATGAGAAATATTTAAATGTTAAAAGAGGAATTCCTATGACATTTGGAATTCCTATGACATTTGGAAAAATAGAAATTCCTAGCATATTTAATTTATGGGTATTTTATTTTAGATGAAATTACTTTATGAATAAAAGAGAAGTACCCATGACATTGGAATGCAATTAATTAAATGCAAAAAGAGGAATTCCCATGGTATTTGAGATCCAAGAAATTAAATGGGAAGAAGAGAAAATTTTAGTATAATTCAATTTTTTTGATTACTTATCAAAAGTGGAAATATGGGTAGAATTGATTTCTGTAAATCCCATGAATTCTTCTATTCCAAAAGAGGAATATTGAATATAATTCATTTGAGAAATTGAGAATGAATATGGAACTAATCGTCGAGAAAAAGAACCTTTAATTAGGTTAAGCAATTGGCAAAAATTTAGAAAAAGTCCCATTATCGGGATCAACCTAGAAAAAGCTATTAAATGGGAATAGTATGTGATAGGATGTGATAAGATGAAAATAGGATATGATAAGATGTGATGTAATGAGAATGGATGTGGATGTGTATGTGGAAGAATGAATGTGGATGTGTATGTGGAAGTATGAATGGAGATGTGTATGTGGAAGAATGAATGTGGATGTGTATGTGGAAGTATGAATGTGGATGTGTATGTGGAAGAATGAATGTGGATGTGTATTTATGGATGTGGATGTGTATGTGGAAGATTGAATGTGGATGTGTATGTCGAAGAATGGATGTGGATGTGTATGTGGATGTATGGATGTGGATGTGTAAGTGGAAGAATGGATATGGATGTGTATGTGGAAGTATGAATGTGGATGTGTATGTGGAAGAATGGATGTGAATGTGTATATATGGATGTGGATGTGTATGTGGAAGATTGAATGTGGATGTGTATGTGGAAGAATGAATGTGGATGTGTATGTGGAAGAATGGATGTGGATGTGTATGTATGGATGTGGATGTATATGTGGAAGAAAGGATATGGATGTGTATATGGAAGTATGAATGTGGATGTGTATGTGGAAGAATGGATGTGGATGTGGATGTATGGATGTGGATGTGTATGTGGAAGAATGAATGTGGATGTGTAAGTGAAAGTATGAATGTGGATATGTATGTGGAAGAATGGATGTGGATGTGTATGTATGGATGTGGATGTGTATGTGAAAGAATGGATATGGATGTGTATGTGGAAGAATGGATATGGATGTGTATGTGAAAGAATGGATGATGTGAATGTGTATGTGAAAGGATGTGATATCGATGTGAGTGAATGAATGAGATGTGATGTGATGTGAATCGGGATGTGAATGAATGAGATGTGATGTCATGCGAATCGGATGTAAATGTATGATATGGGATGTGAATGGATGAGATGTGATGTGATGTGAGTGATATCGGATGTAAATGTATGATATGGGATGTAAATGTATGATATGGAAGTATGAATGTGGATATGTATGTGGAAGAATGGATGTGGATGTGTATGTATGGATGTGGATGTATATGTGAAAGAATGGATATGGATGTGTATGTGGAAGAATGGATATGGATGTGTATGTGAAAGAATGGATGATGTGAATGTGTATGTGAAAGGATGTGATATCGATGTGAGTGAATGAATGAGATGTGATGTGATGTAAATCGGGATGTGAATGAATGAGATGTGATGTCATGCGAATCGGATGTAAATGTATGATATGGGATGTGAATGGATGAGATGTGATGTGATGTGAATGTGAATGGATGAGATGTGATGTGATGTGAATCGGGATAAGAATGAATGAGATGAGATGTGATGTAAATTGAGACAGATGTGAAATGAATGAGGTGTGATGGGATGTGAATATGGGTTGATGCGAGTGGATGAGATGTGATGAGAATAAATGAGGAATGATGTGATGAGATGGAAAATGATGTGGTTGGATGAGAATGGGTATACATATGAAATGGATGTGGATTAAGTAATGTGGACGGATGTGAAACAATGTGAAAGACGAGAGTTCATTATAGGAAGTGTATTTATGACCAGTTTTTAAATGACTGTTTTATGTCAAAAATGCTAGGGAAGCAGTTTGACCGTCTTGTGAATGAGGTCGTGTGGTGACCTAACTGATAAAGTTACAATAGCTGACAGAGAGTCAACCGAGGACGTCTCGTGTAGCAAGGTCGGCCGAGGTCTTGACTAGCATCGGTTCGATTTACATGGTGAGCTTTCGGTACGGTGGATGAGGGACCAAGGAAGCAGCCTATGAGTGAAGCGCTAGGTCACCCTGCGAAGGATCCTAGAGGGTACTAACCATACGATGCTCGGGCTATGGGTCGCCGAAGATATCCACACGTGCGTCGGGGAAGATATTGGAACAAGGAGTAAGAGTTGTTTTCTAAAACCGGGCATGGATCTGGTTGATTGACCTTGCTAGTCCTCAATGGATGAGTCCATGGCTCTTTTATATGGAGCTGTTGGTTGATCTTGCTGATCTTCAATGGAGATTCCATCTTGATTTTTATAAGTGATTATATTGTCGGGTACTATGAGCTAGGAACTATCGAAAAGGCCCCTGAGGGACAGGTGGTGAGCGTTCTGGTTGCCAATGATGCCATAGGTACACCGATGAAGGAATGATTGGAAATTAGGATTCAATCGGATATTTTGGAGGATTATGATCGGTGACACTATGGTTTCATTAAATGATTGTTTTAAAGATAAATGAATATGTGAAAAAGGCAATTTCATATTGGGTGTGTAAGTGGTGTGACTGGCGTTAAATTTGCATGAATATCCGGCTAGGGGACCTGGGAACTCTTTTGCCTGATACCTGGGACAAAACCTAACCAAATTCCTAATTGGATCCCATCACTACAGTGGTTGGGGGCGGTTGGCTAACCCATGGGACTGGGTACGACTGATGGATCCGTAAAATGAGACTCAATTCTGTTATAGTACGATAGATGAAGTAAATCCCGGATAGTAATTGTTCTATGGAAAAAGAATCAACGGCTGTGCCTCTTGATGGGAAAAAAAGCGTTGGTTTCTATGATCCAAGTGCAAGTTTCTTCCTTGATCTGACCACCAAGAGACTCATAGGTTCGATCGGATTAGTTTGGTCAGTAATGACCCTGACTACATTAGAGTAAAAATATCCTGGAGGAATCGCTTGTGCTTTCTGGGCGAGGGAAGTTTTTCCAGGTTCGGTTTTTGAAGAACCGAGGGATTAGTCTCTTGTCTGGATATCCATGGGCGAGGCCCCGAGTGAGGGATCCTGCCCCGCATAAGGAGTGCTACTTCCGCCTGCTAGCACCCCCGAATCCGTTGCGCGGAGGGGGTAGGGATCCTGTCTCGCATGAGGGATCCTGCCCCGCACAAGGAGTGCTACTTCCGCTGCTAGCACCCCCGAATCCGTTGCACGGAGGGGACAGGGATCTTTCAACCTCACCACTGACTTCAACCCCAACAACTTCACCTATAGTTCGACAAGAATGAATCCCAAGCAACAACAAGCATATCCCTCCACCACTCTCATGCATTCAGCACCAACATAAGAGCTTGTCTGTTCAAGAAAACAATGAGCAGTCTTCCCTACTGCCTCGACATCATTTCTCGCAAGATCAAATACGGAGACTTGGGAGCACATCAAGAAAAAAATAACAATGCTCTTGTCACCCCTCTGGAAGTAAGAAATGAGTGTATAAGAAGCTATTGCTTGCAAATCATGACTTAGATGACCCATTTAAAAAAAAAGGGTCAAATCTGCAAATTCACGGAATTCCATCTTAAGGAGTTCCATCTCACGGCTTAAGAACCTGCACTTTCACATTTAAGCCTCATCATGGATTAAGCCATATCACACAATAGCCACTATATAGTTGTTAAGCTTATTGCTTACTATTCTTTTGGCTAAATTAATGTAGCAGCTGCTCCATGAGTACATATCCATACTCATGCACTGGAGAACATTTGCACCAAAGACTCACCATCGAAAACTTCCAGGTACATCTCTGGATGGGGGGGGCCATGGTGGGCGAAAGCCTAGTCAATGATGGTACAACCCATCACCTGGAATTTCCCTTTAAATTACAAACCTCTCCAAACGATGCCACCATCTTCACAAATCAATGATCTTCAATCCGTAGTGAAGATATCTATATTAGCCTCGCAAGTCGACGTAATTCTTTCAATCCTCACCAACAAGTGGCTACTTCAACATAGAGCAGTTATAAGAGTCTATATGACTCAAATCTTGTACTTCATGAAAATTTGCTTCTAAGAGCACTTAATTATGTATAAAAACATAAAAGCACATGGGAAGAAGAAGACATGATCAGGTCCTAATCAACAACATTTAGCAAGAATCCTGCCACACAAAGAGACATCATCACAAGCCAATTACTTTAAATGATGAACGTCACTTTAATGAATCAAATGAGGAACTGAGAATCACTGTGATGATTAAGTCTACGTTCCTCCGGATCCTTCTCTCTCCTCTCCCATTATTATTAATATCTCTTAGTGTCCCTACTAACAAAAATCACATGTAAATATGCCGATGATTGCCAAAAACAAAGTGGACAAAGAAAAAAAAGGGGGGGGCTCACACAAATATAAAAAAAAGGGGGGAGCTCACACAAATATAAAAATGCAATCACTCGCAAAACCCCCCACCCAATTCCCAATACACCACTAACCTCTTCATTCATTAACTAGCTTTTCTTATTCCTTCCGGAGGAACAAAGACTATTGAACGTCATTCAACATCAAAGCCATCGACAAAGCCTGTTCATTCTCCCCACACAAAGGTCTTCAATGCGATCACGCGGACGCGATCACCATCAAGAAAGGGAGAATGTTAATCCAATTCTAGGATTAACAAGAGCTACCGCCATTATCTTACATCAAGGAGTCATGGTATTTGGTAGATACACCAAATAGTCATACATTCAAGATATAAAGCAATAGTGTCCAAAGCTATACCTTGGACGGGCGCCCGTAATGGTGTGACGAAGAGCATGTGGTAGCAAGTTAGGATGAAGTCCTAAGTGATGTACTTCATGGATATATCATGAGAGTAGTCATTGTAATAGCATTAGGCCTCTTATGAGCCTAAAGTGCCCGATCGGCCATAGTTTAAGTGTTTGAACACTTATGGCCATGTATATAAGTGAATTTCTCTCATAATACAACATACTCTCCCATTGTGCAATTGAGTCTTTCTCTTGCTAATCTCTCTCCCTAATGCATGCTAGTGAGTGTGTGTGAGTGAAGTGAGGTGAGAGGAGGGACGAGGACCTATAGTGCAACGCGGCGGTGTGACAACGCTCACGGGAGACGCAGTGGAATTTCTTCTCAAGGAGTTGTAGAACTTGGAGACCTCAAGGGTTACGAGCTTGGCCATTGGAAAGATCCTCACTCACGAGAGTTGTGGTTCACCAGGTAATCTCTTTTTGGATGTGTTTCAAGGAGGGTTAGGGTGAGCCATAACAAACTCTTAATATCTTAAGTGTGCAAAACGGGCAATTGTCCACGGTACCCTTGAATGTGCTTAAACGCTTACAAGCTAAGGCACGAGAGATAGTAAAAAAGAATGCAAAAGTAAACACTTCAAATTGGGTAGAAGAACATGCTTTAAAATAGGAACCAAAAGAAAAAGAAAAACCTTTTGAACCTAAGAAAAACAAGGGGCAACAAACTGTCTCGAAACCAAAGCTGAAATAAAAGACAGGGAAAAACCAAAGAGTACAAGGAAGAGGTAGGGAGTGAGTCACATGAGCAAGAGAAGAAGCATGCACATTAGAAAAAGGAATAGACTAAGGGTCTAATATCAAAGGTTGATTTGTATGGTCACTTGTATAAAAGGTGAAGTCAATGGTCAAAAGGTGACACATGGAAAGCACAAGGTTGCACATGTAGTGTGAGCATTAATGAACACATGGTTGGCACTAGGGTGCACAAAAAGCATGGATTGGAGCCCTTTCCAAGGCTATAAATATGGGTGTATGGATCTTGATTATTGATATGATTATGGAGTTTGTGCCTTAATTATTATGTCATTGATTAGTCTCTATCTTAATCTCGTATTCTCATTTTCTTAATCTTTTATTATGTCTTTGATCACTAGCTTTGAGCCTCCTTAGATCCACATTCTTAACACCCCGTAATGCCAATCCTAAAAAAGTAACCAAAATACAAAAACTGGAGGAGTATCGCTTCCCCTTTTAAGAGAAAGACGTACTCTCTATAGAAGAGTCCATAGAGACAGATTGCACGAATTATGCGGTTAAAAAAGCACGTGAGGAATTCGATGAATCCCTTGTGAAATTAAAGCAGTCTCTCAAATCCTCATTTTAGGTGCTCTTCTCTCAGATAGTGAAGCCAACATAACATCAGCACTTGCACCTTTAAAGGCTAAACATGAGTTATACCAAGACATAAAGAGCTACATAGGACAGGACTGTGAGAATTCACAAGTTTCCAAACAGAAATCAGTTAAAATTGTCAGAGGACCAAGTGTGCCATTGTACACATTGGGTACTCTTGAAAAAGCTGAGAGCCAAAAAGAGGATGAGAGTGAATGGAAATATGAAACATAAACAGGATCTGAAGCTGAAACATCCATGGTTCCTATAGACAAAACATTGAAGTTCCAAGTTACTTTAGCTATGCTACTCAAATAGTCGGTGGAGATGTGGAATTTAGATTTCATGTTACCCCAGATCCCCTTGAGTATGATGTCATCCTTGGTGGAACTTGGATACGTGACTCGTATTCACTTGATGAATCTATGCAAACAGTCACCTTGAACACTCCTGCAGGCATTGTGCAAGTACTCTTAAGGGAGGAAGAGACCTTGGAGGATCTGGAACTTTCAACCTATCTTTTTTTTTTTCTGAGAAAAAGATCCTTCATTTAGTTAAAGAAAATAGCCACAAAGGGCTAAGTATAACCACGATGGGCTAATATAGCCTCACCTTATATAAGGGCGAGAGACAAACGATCAAAGGGAAAGAGATGCTTCTCCTCCAGTTGGTTGCTCCGTGAGGAGAAGGCTATCTCATACAAGGGGAGGGGGGGACAACCATACATGTGGTCTGTAATGCCAAATGGGGTCACCGCCTCTATCCATGAGGAAAGGGCCAAGCCTCCAAAGTCTCAAGAAGGCCTCTTCCACGGAAGCTCCTCTACACAATGACCTATCATCTGCCTCAACGACCGACTCCGATAAAGCATCTACTCCTTCAACACCAGCAAAGTTCAATGCTGAAACCTCACAGTCAGTAGCTATTCCTGAAAAAGTTCCCCAAGGCTACTATGAAGACACTAATCCGATTTGGGTGGCTTAATTATCAAAGCCTCTTCCTCAATGAAGCACTCAAAGGCCACGGAAAAAGAAAAGTACCCCACAACACCGTCCACAAAAGCCTATGCAAGTTCCTCAATGAACTCCAACATTTCAACAAGTGCGGGTACCCAAAAGATTACTGCAAGCACAAGCGTACTACCAAGGAAATACCAAAGCTTGGATTCCCAAGCGCATCAAAAAGTCCCCTACGCCTGCATAAAGAAAGAAACCTCAGCACCAAGTGAAGGCAGCCTCACCATGGACTTTAACCTCAGCAGCTTCACCTAAAGTTTGATAGGAATGCAAACCCAAGCAACACCAAGCAAGCCATTTAATAAATAAACAAGAGCTTGTGTGTTCATTCAAACCCAATGGCAACCAACTAGAAGCTGTACCTACCGTCTCCTGGGACAACACTTACGCCAAAAGTTCAAGATTCAATTCCCATGTGTGCAATGGAGACGTATGAGCGCATCAAAGACAAACTCACAATGCTCTTTTCACCCCTCTTAAGTGCAAAAGCTCTGCGATAAACATAAGCACCTATTCTCTAAAATAGGGAATAGACACACGAACCGTTGATCGCAAGGTCTTTTACATCATCCATGGTCGCAACTCACGTCAGCCCACCTCTGCTTAGCGAATTTGGCAGGCAGAACCCTAATACTTGTTGTCTCAGGCAAAACCCTAACCTTCACCTTCACCTTCTCCCTTACCTTAACCCTAACCCCAACCTGGATGCTCACCATAGCCGCACCTTCACCACACAATGACCTATCATCTGCCTCAACGACCGACTCTGATAAAGCATCTACTCCTTCAACACCGGCGCCAGAAATTCTGCCTTGTGATGTTGCCCTACTGTCTGCTGCTGCTTCTACTGCTCGAGCTGAGTGCAGAAAGGGCGCCTGCCAAGAGTCCTCCTCAACACACCCAAAGTCATGTTCAAGTAAGAAGCATCCATACCTCATGCTAGCCTCTATAAGCCAGTAAACAAATTCAATCTATTTTGAAACCTGATTATCATATAAAACAGCTTACACAAGCTAGCATAAAAATCTAAGGAAATTTTCTATGGAATTGAATTTGACATTAGATCAATGATCTTAGGATGAGTGAAAGAGAA
This sequence comes from Cibotium barometz, assembly GCF_041138505.1. Taxonomy (NCBI): domain Eukaryota; kingdom Viridiplantae; phylum Streptophyta; class Polypodiopsida; order Cyatheales; family Cibotiaceae; genus Cibotium; species Cibotium barometz. The sequence goes on from NC_141072.1 coordinate 46,526,688, forward strand.
AGAAGAGGTGGGTGGGTATGTGTGTGTGTGTGTGTAAGAGACAGATATGGAGAGAGACTAAATGTTTCAGGGATGGAAGCTTCTATTTGTTTGAGAGAGAGAGAGAGAGAGAGAGAGAGAGAGAGAGAGAGAGTTTACCTTAGTCTCCTCAATATTTTGGTATTTAATATACTAAATTGTTAAATTCATTGTAGCACCCATAAATGGACTTTTAGGGTGGCAATTTTAGTGCCCGAGCTAATGTAATATATGGTGTACTAATGTAATATATGGTGTACTTAAATATATTTCTTAGGATAACTTATGGGGCTCAAAATAGTGTGGTTTACAAATATGTATACTTCTTCAAGAATAGGTTGCTTCAAAATAGCGATCTTTACAAATATATATACTTCTTAATATTACTTCTTAAGGAATAGCTTGCTTTAAAAATAGCTTTCTTTAAAAATAGCTTGCTTCTTCAAAAATAGCTTTCTTGAGCGTGCAAGCTAGACTTCTTTAAAAACAGCTTTCTTAAGCATCTACTCCTCTGCTCAGTGAATTTGGCAGGCAGAACCCAAATACTCTTTGTGTCAGGCAAAACCCTAACCTTCACCTTCTCCCTTGGGTGCTCACCATAGCCGCTCCTCCTCCTCGATTGTTGGACCCCGTGCCGCCATGGCCAATCAGGACACTAACAGAAGGGCTCTTCATGAGAATCGGGTGGAGCTGGTGAATGCGGGGTATCAGGGGCTCCCTGTGGCCATCCCTCTGCTCGGTCTGGGCGTCTACCTCATGCCCGCCGAAGCCTCATTCCAGGCCGTTTCGTTCGCCCTCGAGCACGGCTATCGCCATATTGACACAGCTAAGTTCTACGGAAATGAGCGAGCAGTCGGTGTGTATCTGTATTTTAAGTTTTTCAGAGGAATTATTTCATCTTCTGCTTTTCAGAGAACCCAAATCTGTTCAAAAGAAGTCTCTTTGCTGGGGAAAAAAGAATCTGTTCAAGAGTCCTAATCTTAGCAAAAATTTAAACCTAATCAAATTCTAGGTCGAATTTGTAAAATATAATCAGGAAACAATACCTAGCTGGGAACCCTTATCTTAACATGGGAAAAAGCTACAGTCAAAATCTGTACAGAAGCCCTAACTTGAGCAGAGGATAACCCCAACCAGATACGCCACAATTTCTCCTTACCCTAATTTTTGTCTTAGCATCATCTTGCCGAACTTCTGCAGAAAAGAAAATCTAGCTTGCCTTGGGAGGTATGGCACAGGGAAACTGTACACATGAGAGATCTGCATACTGTGTAAAAATCCTCGCAGAAAATTCCAATCATAACCTAGTCAACAAATATTAAAATTTGTTCGGGGTCTTATCTAAAAGTTGTCAGACTTCTGATGATGGGCGGGAGTTACATTGCCCAAGCTTTTCATATCTGTAGAGGCCCTTGAACATGAAATTGTGTGGTTTGTGCTGCAGTAGATAAGTAATCAAGCTGAGTACAATTTCTGTTTTTGTAGGAAATGCCATCCGAGCTAGTAAAATTCCAAGGGAGGAAATTTTCATTACAACGAAGCTTTGGAATTCTGACCATGGCTATGAAAGCACATTGAAAGCTTTTGACCAAAGCTTAAAAGAGCTTGGCTTTGAGTATGGTAAAACAAATTCTTCAAAAGTTTCAGTTTACTATGAGTATACTTACATTGCCATGTTACTCCAATTTAGTATGTGTATACTTACATTGCCCATAACGGCTTCTTTAGTGGATCTGTACTTGGTGCATTCTCCCCTGGTACCTCACAAGAGGCTTGATACATGGAGGGCTATGGAAAAGATACTCAAGAGTGGAAAGGCGAAATCGATAGGCGTTAGTAATTACGGCATTCACCACCTTAAAGAGTTGTTTGCTAATTGTGAAATCCGGCCTTCCATAAATCAGGTAACAACACTTAGTTTTATGAGGTTTGTGCCTTGACTGCATAAAGTCCCTCAGCTAACGTTGTGTATATGGCAGGTGGAGTTGCACCCGTTCAACTTGCGCAAAGAGCTTGCTGAGTTTTGCCACAAAGAAAACATTGTCATGGAAGCCTATTCGCCTCTGACTAGAGGCCAGCGACTAAGCGAGCCTGTTGTAGTAAAGGTAAGCTAAGCTGCTGCTCCTAATAATTTCTTTGTAAATTTGCAAGATTTATGGTTTTAGTTATGCTCCAAATGTGACGAATACATGTAGGCATGGCTTATCCCTACACCTTCACCAGGAAGGTTGCACACACATGGAAACCATTACACAGAATCTAAGGGAGAGGCCAGAGGAGCTGCCGTTGGAAGCCTGAGAGCGCATGCAGTGAGTGAATGGGTAGAAATGGTTTTTAAGTCCTGACCAGAGCAGCTGAATCATGGCTCCTCTTACAGGCGCACTAGCTACCTTTGTGGCACTGTCTTTCCCCACCATGTGCATATTGCTGGCTTTGTTTTGTCCTCTGGCATTCCTGTCCTCTGTGGCAGGGGCTCTGAGGAGTGTCTTTTCATTCCATTTGAAGGGATTGTTTAAAAGGCAAGTGGTCCCTAATATGGAGACCCCCTTCTCCCCTCTTTTCTGTCCAGGGTTTTTCAAGTCCCTCTCACTTGGCTTGTTATGTCTTAGTTCACCTAGGATAGGTAAGAGAATTTAGAGATGATTTGAATAGGAGCATGCTTTCCAGGAACTCTTTTTGGAAACGAATAGCTAGATTATACCTTCCAGTGAGAGTCACTATAAAATTATTGATGATTTGTGAAAGAGTCTGGCCTCTGCTCTGAACAGATTGCAAAGAAGCACACGAAGACACCTGCACAAATACTCATACGTTGGTGCATACAGAAGAATTTTGTGACAATCCCGAAGTCGGTGAACCCAGTGCGCATAGCTGAGAATTCACAGGTAAAGATCTATGTAAGAGCTAAACGTCAGTTGATAAGGTGTCTTGACATGCCGATTTGTATGCTGGGACTGTTCATGCACCTTCCGGAGGGTGATTTCTGTGCATGTCTATGGATTGACAGGTTTTTGACTTCAAGTTATTGGATTCTGAAATGGCTGAACTGGATGCCCTTGATGAGGGGTTTGTTGTTGCATGGGATCCAACAAAGTCACTTTGAGAAGCTTTGTACATGCTAATGTATGCTCAAACTGATCTATATAACTTTTACGATATGTTTTGTGTAAGAATGATATAAACCTGTGTTGGTAGTACATTTTGATGCTAGTGTGTCTGGACACATGGCAGCACCATGCTCAGCAGTTAAAAACCAAGCAAGGCTCACTGGATTGCAGGTAAAAGAGTGCTTCGGTACCTGAAAGGTACGATACACAGGTGGGCTGGCGACTTCAAGACATGACATTCAACAACAGTTCCCACTATTCTCCTGAATAACACAGCCATGTAATGGTGCTGAAACCGATCCCGTCCAGCGGGAATAGACTCCGTTGGACACCCACACGCGTAGTAGCACAACTTAAACATCACAATTTGAATGGACAACTTAATAACAACTAAAAATGAAATGAAATGAAATGTTGATAGATGGACACTAGCACTCGGGCCGGAACGGGCTGACCCCCCCTCAATTTGAATGGACAACTTAATAACAACTGAAAATGAAATGAAATGAAATGTTGATAGATGGACACTAGCACTCGGGCCGGAACGGGCTGACCCCCCCCTCAATATATGGTATATTATTGGGAGTCTTTAACAAATACAATGCTCCAAGGGTTCAATGAACCAGATGATGTCCATGTACAATTGAGATGAATACAGTACCAAACAAGAGACTCGAAGTAGACGTTCTAAGGAGAGCGACCCACTTGAGTGGTCAAGTCTCTACGGTCCTGTGCCTTCACTGGAATCCGCGGAGAGCGCTCCACTGGTGTTCCAGGACCACGCACAAACAGGCGCTCCCGTACTAACGCCTGGCTCTCTCGATCTCGGCACCCATGGACCGTGGTTCTCCAAAAGCTTGGACTACTTGGCACCGAACGGGTGTTAGCGGTAGAGAGAATCCTTTATCAGATTTACAACAAAATCCTTTACTTAAGTCTGAATCCACTTACTTGTAGCTCGCTAATGGAAGACAAATACTCGAGGTGTTTGTGTGCAGCTATTTGAGAGGGACACCAGGCCGCAGTAGCCTGTCGAGGAGGATGAGGAGCTGCTTGTGTGGAAGGTGCACCTAGGAGGTGTAGAGCCGCCTGTAGCCGCCTATAGAAGGGAGGTGCAACCCCACGTAGCCGCTTGTAGAGGGGACACGCAGTCGCTTGTTGTGGAGGAGATGAAGCCGCCTGTTGTAGCTGCCTGCAGAGGATGAAACAACCGCCTTTGGAGAGGAGAAGGTGCAGCCGCCAGTTGAAGAGCAAGCGTGGCCTGCTGGAGAGCAAGTGCAACCGCCTGAGGGGTGCAGAAGCCGCCTGCTATGGCCGCCTGTAGAGGAGAAGAGGCAGCCGCCTGCTTGGACAGGGGGAGCAGCCGCCTTTGGAGAGGAAACGCCTGGCTGCAGTCGCCTGCAGTGTAGAGGGCAGCCTGCTGGAGAGCAAGCACAGCCACCTGTAGAAGACACAGCCTCTTGTTGTGATGCTGAAACCGCCTGGTTGCAGCCGCTTGCTTGTGGAGGTGGACGTAGCGCAGCCTGAGGAGGAGGTGGCGCACAATCGTCTGAGGGTGAGCAGAAGGGTGGTCGCCTCTTTGTAGGTGTTGGAGAGAAGGTACCTGATCATCGCTGGCCGGCTCCCCATGCTTGCATCATGCTTGCATGGAGCTTCAAGGTGTGGTGTGGGTAGGTGGTCACCCCCACACACATAAAGGGTTAAGTGTTAGGGTTTCCCTTCCAACCTTGGTCTATATGTGGGTGCCCACTTTTAAATGAATGTGAACTTATAACCTTGTAAAATGAAAGGTTAGAAATAAAGCTATTAAATCAACAAGTGCAATACACTCACCACCTGTTCACACACAACAAAACTCGTCAGAAGATAGAGCAAACTTTACGACTCACTGGCAAGCGTCCCCGCTTAGTGACATGTCAAGCAAGCAAACACAAGAATACAAGTCATGCGAAAACAGTTTCAAACATGCAAAACATGAATGCATGTGCAAATAGTATCATGGACATATCTCCCGTTCATGGAATAAGTACAAAACATCTGTCGGCACAAAAATGGCACGACAGAAAACATAAATCCTGGTTTTCCTATGGAGTGTCAGTCCCATAGGTAAAACACAGTTCCAGGCACGAGCCTCCCTATGGAGTGACAATCCCATCGGCAAGACACGGTACAAATACCGGCTCTTCCATGGCGTGACAATCCCATGGATAGAACACAATCCAGGTCATACACGGGTGGCACCAGTCTGGCTCCCGTCCATACGACACCATCCTGCTAACACACGGGTGGCACCAGTCTGGCTCCCATCCATGTTAAGCAAAAATACTGGCCCCTTCACATGAGACACTGGCCTGGCCTCAAGTGAACGAGACACAAATCTGGAGATGGACCAAATGGTCGACCAATTGGTGACATCCCCCCAAGCTTCTAAAGAGTTGAAAAGTCCCAAGATATTTCTGCAACAACTGTGGGTAGTCAGTATAATAATCCTCATTTACCCACTTTGCATCAATAGGCAAATAATTTTTGAACTTGACAAGGTATCTCCTGGAAAGCTTTCCTGTAGGTAGCTTTTGATCCTTGTGAAAGACAATCTGTTCTGGCTGGAGGATCTCCTCAAGCTCATCAATCTCTGGCGGATATTCTGTGAGTGACAGGCTCGTTAGGATATGGCCCCACATATTTTCGAAAAAGACTCACCTTGAAGGGTCCATAATAGCGAGGAGAAAGCTTAGGATATGATCCTTCTCGTCCTGGCCTCTTCCGAAGCCTAGCCTTCTCAAATTTCAGCAAAACCCAATCACCTTATTTGACTTGCATGTCCCTTCTATGCTTGTCAACAACCATTTTATGCTTATCTTGAGACCTTGCAATGGCTGTTCGTACCTGAGCAAAGGCTACATCCAAGTCACGAACATATTCATCAGCTGCAAAAATCTCATCCTTTGTACGAAGGATGGGTGGCAAAACCACTCTGCTCCATAAATAATCTCAAACGGGGCCTTTCTCGTGGAGGCATGGATCGTATTGTTGTAGGCAAACTCAACAAGTGGAAGATACTTCTCCCATGCAGTCTTTTGATCTGCCACATAACACTTCAACAAATCCAACACGGCTGAATTTGCAGCTTCACTTTGGCCATCCGTTTGGGGATGATAAGCTGAAGAAAACTCAAGTTTAGTACCCATGTTATCAAATAAAGCCCTCCAAAAGAGGCTCGTAGTCCTGGGATCTCTATCCCCAACGATGGATTTGGACATACCATGATGTTTGAAAATATTAGCAAGAAAAAACTTTACCATATGATCAACTTTAATGGTTTTCTTGACAGGCAAGAAATGAGCTTGCTTGCTAAACCTGTCCACAATGGTCCAAATAGCATCATTCCCATGCTGGGATCGAGGCAAGTCCATAATAAAATCCATAGTAATACTTTCCCAAGGTTGCGAGGGAATAGGCAATGGCTGAAGAAAACCTGGAGGTTTTTGCCTGTCAAATTTCATCTTTTGGCAAGTAATACATGCACGTACATAAGCTTCAATGTCTTTACGCATGCTTGGCCAAAAGAAATATCTCTCAATCATGCGTGTAGTGGGCATGATACCTCTATGACTAGCATAAGGTGGAGCGTGACATTTCTCCATAACCTTTGGACGCAAATCCTTCACCACACCTAGGCAGTTATCCTTCATAAGATAACCCTTGTTGATAACATAAGAGGCATGTGAGTGACCAGCCATCAAATCAGTCCATATATGGCAAAAATCAGTATCCAAATGATACAAATCTCGCATAGTAGATAAGTCCCCATGAGAGGCCACAGAGACTGCAGCCACATAAGGCCTCCTGGATAATGCATCGGCCACCACATTTTTCTTTCCCGGAGTATGCACAATCTGAAAATGAAACATGGAAAGAAAGTTTGCCATTCTCATCTGCTTCTTCGAAAGCTTTGTTTGAGATAGAAAGTATCTCAAGCTTTGATGATCTGTCTTGACTATAAATTCAACCCCAAGAAGATAATGTTTCCATATCTTTAAGGAATGAATTACAACCAAGAGCTCTTTCTCATAGATATCCATATGAAGCTCAACATCATGCAAACGACGGCTCTCGTATGCAACTGCATGTCCTTCTTGATTTAGGACAGCCCCTATATAATCGCCACAAGCATCACATTCTACTACGAATGACCTTTGCAAGTCAGGAACAATCAATATAGGTCCACATATGATAGCATGCTTGAGTTGCAAGAAAACATCCTGTTCTTTTGAAGTCCATTTGAAAGTGGTTTTCTTCTTTGTGAGATCATGTAGAGGGGTGGCTATCATGGCAAAATGCCTTATGAAACACTTATAATATGAACATAATCCCAGAAAACTACGTACTTGATGTACGTTTTGCAATTCTGGCCAATTTTGTGAATGGTCTTTATCTTTGCCGGACTCCATCCTTGGATACAATGTGACCCAAATAATGTATCTTTGAAAGTAAGCAGGTACAAGGCTAGCCAAAGGATATGTGCAGACACATGGAATTGATTATGAGGAGACATTTTCCCCGGTTGCAACAAAGATGGCACCTGTGAGAGCTGTGATTGTAGCTAAAGGCTGGTTTTTACATCAGATGGGTGTAAAAATTGTGGATTGTGGTGGCTGCAAGGTAAAGGCTGGTTTTTACATCAGATGGATGTAAAAAATGTGTTCTTGCATGGTGACTTGCAAGAAGTGTATATGGATCAGCCACCTGGTTTTGAGGATACAGGTCACTCGGAGTATGTATGGAAGCTTCGGAAGGCTTTGTATGGGTTGAAGCAAGCTCCACGAACATGGCATGACAAGATTGCTAAGTATCTTGTCACTATTGGTTTTCATATGGCAGATGCAGATCACTTTTTGTATGTGTGCAAGGGTGATAAGGGTATTGTGATCGTCACCATCTATGTAGATAATCTTGTTGTTGGGGGTGACAACTTAGATGAGATTGAGCATGTGAAAAGTCTTCATAAAAGGAAGTTTGAGATGAAGGATTTCGGCAATCTACGTTACTTTTTGGAAATTGAGGTCATTCGCACACCTGATAGTATTTGGTTGTCACAAAGACAGTATATATTGGACATGTTGTCCAAGTATATACTTGGACATGTTGTCCAAGTATAGGATGGCTGATTGTAAGCCAATCGTGGTGCCATTAGATCCAAATGGCAGATGTAGGTTATGTGTTGGAGGATCCCACTATGTACAGATGCGGTCTTGCTATGCGAGAGGTCCTCCATTGACTCTTCGTCAGCTGTTGCAACTTTATCACTTAGGTCTCTATGATCTCATTCACAAGATGGTCAAAATGCTTCCCCAGCATTCTTAATATAAAACAGTCCTTTAAAATTATGTTTCATAATAAATATAATTTCTAATAACAAACTCTGATCTTTCCACATTGTTCCACATCATTTCTCGTTATTCCACATTCTTCTACATCAATTCACATTGCTTATTCCACATCCAGTCATATGTATTCCCATCGTCTTCATCCATTCTCATCCAATCACATCATATTACATCTCATCACATCTCTTCACATCTATCCTCTCCACATCTATCCTCATCATATCTCATCCATTCACATCTACCTAGATCCACATCACATCACATTCATCCATCTTATATCTCATCCATCCATTCACATTACATCACATTCATTTATATTCATTGAGATCCACATCTCATCACATCACATCTCATCCACCTTACATCTCATCCATCCATTCACATTACATCACATTCATTTATATTCATTGAGATCCACATCCCATCACATCTCTTCATCATCACATCTCATCCATTCACATCTATCTAGATCCACATATCACTTTCATCCACCTTACATCTCATCCATCCATTCACACTACATCACATTCATTTATATTCATTGAGATCCACATCTCATCACATCCATCAACACCACATCACATCAACATCCATCAACATCACATCCATTAACATCACATCTATCACCATCACATCATTGACATCCACATCTCGTCACATCACATCCATCAATATCACATCTCATCCATTCACGTCTCATCACATCATATTCACATCCACTTACATCTCATCATATCATATTCACATCACATCACATCCATTCAAATATCATCACACCACATTCACATCCATTCACATCTTATCGCATCCATTCAGATATTAACACATCATATTCACATCCATTCACATCTCATCACATCCCATATCTCATCACACCCATTCACATCCATCACATTCATTGCATCCACATCACATCACATACATTCCGTCCACATCTATCCTTATCACATCACATTCATTTTATCCATATCATATCACATCTCATTCATTCCATCCACATTACATCACGTCTATATCTATCCACATCACATCGTATTTATTCCATCCACATCTATCCATATCTCATCACATCCATTCACATCTCATCACATTCATCCACCTCTATTCATTCATCCATATTCACATCTATCCATTCAGTCACATTCATATCTATTCACATCCATCCATTCATTCACATGTACATCTATCACTTTACATCTCATTCTCATCCATTTACATCACATCACACCCATTCACATATCATCACATCTCATCACATTTACATCCATAACCATTTACATCGTATCACATCTCATCCATATCTCATCACATCCACTCACATCTCCTCATCACATTCACATCTTATCACATTCATATCTTAACACATTCACATCCACATCTTATCACATCACATTCATATCTTAACACATTCACATCCACATCCATTTATATCTCATCACATCTCCTCACATCACATTCACATCCATATCCATTTACAACACATCATATCTAATCCACATCTCATTACATCCACTCATATCTCCTCACATCACATTCACATCTTATCACATCCACTTTTAAGTACGGTTTTCTACTTTCGATACCGATGGGACTTTTCTAAGTTTCTGTCAATTGCTTGGGCTAGTTAAAGGTACTTTTTCTCGATGGATATTTTCATATTCTTTTTCAAATTTCTCAAGTGAAATATATTCAATATTCTTCTTTTTGAGTAAAAGATTCATGGGATTTACAAAAATCAATTCTACCTATATTTTTTAATAAAATTAATAATACTCAAAATTTCACTTTTGATAAATACTCATAATTTGAATTATGCCAAAAAATTTTCTTTTACCATTTAATTACTTGGACATCAAATATCATGAGATTTTTTTTGTAAAAAAATAAATTTATCAAAAATTTATCTTTTATCATTTAATTACGTGGATCTCAAATATCATGAGAATTTTTTTTTTGCATAAAAATAAATTTACTAAAATTTACTTTTTTCTTATAATCAATTAATTATGCATAATTACAAAAACTTATTTCTCATGAATATGATAAAAATCATTATTTTTGCATAGGATGTCTAATCTTAGAATATGGTAGGAAGTCCTCTTTTAGCATTATGCATAAAAATAAGATATGTATTATTTTCTAAAATTTTTACCATAGCTTTGTTGATATTACTGATAATTCTTAATGTTTTTCTAAAGAATAAAAGCTTGACATGAAAATATGATAGTAGTTTCTCTTTTATGCTTAAAATCAAACTATGAATTTAAATCATAATCATAAATTTAATTATAATTATTTTACTAGATTAAGCTAATTTCATTATTTCTCTTTTCTCAAATTTATGGGATAATCTATTTCTCATTTAGAATCAATCAAAGTAGTTTTTAATTACTTATAAATAATCTAAAAGAAATAAATATTATTCTATTAACATAAAATTATAAAAATATTATTTTTTTAATCTCTAGCTTATCAAGCCTAGAGTTTAGTTTTGAATTAAGAGACTATCATTAAGAAGCATTTTTTTTCAAAGGATTTAGCCATAAGGATGGCTATTCTTTTAGAGAGAGAGATTTACCTAAAGAAGCATTACAAATAAGTATCAAGATTAACTTTCTCTTAATTAAGCATTAAAACTTTAAGAAAAAGCTTGATTTGAATTATAACAATTATTTAGAAAGCTTCTCAAGCTTGACAGGGGTTGAGAAGAAGAAAGTCATTGAGATAAATTAGAAAAAATCATAAAAACGAGAAAAGAAAATCCAAGAGTTGTTGTAGAGAGAGAGAGAGAGAGAGAGAGAGAGAGAGAGAGAGAGAGAGAGAGAGCTCCAAGCTTCCAAGGGAGAGAAAAATTTAAGGGATAATAAAAAATATGATTATTTTAATATAATACTGGCATCGTATAGCTCTAATATTTTTTTACAAAAGACTAAGGGTCTATTTATAAGTAAGGGAGGTCACTAACCAAGTCCAACTGGGTTTTAGAATTTTTCAGGTTCACTTTGACTGAATTTGGACAAGATTTGAACCAGTTTGGCTCCCTTTTTGATTTGGTTTGATCCAGGAGAGAGGAGAGATAAAAATATCACAATTTTTTTGAATTGAAAATCCTTCCACACATGTGAATTAGGTGTCTACCTCAAGAGTCTCCCTCTCCTTACCAAGGTGTCAAAATTGTATCATTATTCTAAAATATCTCATTTTCTTAGTAATATCTCATATTTTTTAACTAATAAACCTTGTCCTCAGTCAACTCTTCATCTTATGTGAGCATTTACTCATTTTTGGGTATTTTCTTTTATTCTTTTGGATTTATCTCATCCCAACACTTCGATTAATCCAATTGGTCCATTGAAACCTTGATTAGATCATAATCTAAAAATTTCTGAAAATGTAGACCCTTAGGCTAAGGTCCCTTATACACATTTTCAATTAATTCCTAATGCACCTTGGAAAGTATGATTCTTTCTCTAGGCCAAAATAGGGTAAATAAAACAAGATCTTTCTTCTATTTCAGAGAGGAAAATAATTTCAAGAACAGAAGGGGAGGTTCTTACACCTTTACACCTCAAAAGCTGGAGGGAGGAATCTTACATCCTATCCCACTTCCTTAAAAAACACGAGATGTCCTCATCTCGCAACTAGAGGATAAACTCTTTCACCTTAAGATCCGATAAAGGGAGAGAGTTAGGGTTTCATGTGGAAGACATACACAGAGAAGAAGAAGGGAGAGAGAGAGAGAGAGAGAGACGTGTGGAGATAAGTCAACTCACAATATGAGTGTGTGACTCCCCTATCACACATGTATATTTGCTCTAGTACACATAGTGCACTTAGTACATTAAAAGTACTAAGTGTACTATGTACTATAAAACTTATGGGCTTGTACACACTACAAGGGTGGGCAAAATGCCTTTACCCGAACAACCTCCCACTTAAAGGCAAAGTGCCCTTAAATGAAGAAAAAGAAAAAATCAGCATGTACATGATAATATACAAGGCCATATCAAGGTTGAAACTGGCCTCATCCCCAATGCCCATCAAAGTGTCTACAATGAGCAAATCGCTCTGGAGGCAAACTCTTTGTCAACAGATCAACCGAGTTGTCATCCGTATGAATCTTGACAAGCTGAATCTGCTTGTTCTCTATCACGTCTCTGATGAAGTGACACTTCACATCCACATGCTTTGTCTTTGCATGAAAGACAGGGTTCTTTGCCAACTGGATGGCGCTCTGACTGTCACAATGCAACAATGGAATATCCCCTGTATAACCCAAATCAACCACTAACCGAGTATATTGCAAGCCTCTGTGGTTGGCTGCAATATACTCGGCCTCTGTAGTAGATAAGGCAGTGCACTTCTGCATCCTGGATATTCATGACACAGCACCTCCTGTGAATGTAAACACATAACCGGTAGTAGACTTCCGGTTATCTGGATGACCGGCATAATCCGAATCCGTGTAACCATGCACTAATGCATCCTGTTTGCCAAAGCAGATGCACATATCCTGTGTGCCCTTCAGGTATCTCATGACACCTTTCATTGCTTCCCAATGCTTCTTGCCAGGGTTGGCCATGTATCTAGTAACCACTTCCACTGCAAATGCAATGTCCGGCCTGGTAGCAACCATGGCATACATGAGACTGCCACAAGCTGAAGCATACGGAAAATTGGCCATATCAGCCCTGCCACTATCCGACTGTGGGTTGTCCATAGCACTGAGTTTCACATATGGAGGCAAAGGAGTACTAGTCTTCTTCCCCCCTTCCATATTGAACCTCTGCAAAACTTTGCCAATGTATTCCTTCTGAGACAAATACAACACATGCTGATTTCCGTCCCGAAGTATCTGCATACCCAAAATGTGATTTGCATCACCCAAATCCTTCATATCAAAGGTTTGATGCAGCCTCTTCTTCAAGGCATCCATCTCTTTACGAGATTTCCCGGCAATCAACATATCATTAACATACAAGATGAGGATCAATAGACTGCCATCCAAAGCTTTCTTGGTGTATAAGCAGTGATCTATGTCACTCCTCCTGAAATCCTGGGATTTCATGAATGTATCAAATTTATGATACCATTCCCTTGGTGCCTGTTTGAGCCCATAAAGACTCTTTTTCAGCTTGCATACAAGCTTCTCCTTTCCATTCACTGCATAACCCTCTGGCTGTTGCATATATATCTCCTCATGAAGATCACCGTGAAGAAAAGCAGTCTTCACATCCATCTGAATCAAATCCAGATCATCATGAGCAACCAAAGCTAATACAGCTCTAAGTGTGGTCATTTTGACCACTGGAGAGAAGATCTCATGAAAGTCCACACCATATTCCTGCTTGAAGCCCTTAGCCACTAACCTGGCTTTGTATCTTGGCTTTGCATCAGGTGCAACTTTGAGCCTGTAAACCCACTTGCATGGCAAAACCTTGTTGCCTGTAGGCAAATGCACCCACTTGCATGGCAAAACCTTCTTGCCTGTAGGCAAATGCACCCACTTGCATGGCAAAACCTTCTTGCATGTAGGCAAATGCACCAACTTCCATGTTTCATTTTTGTGAAGAGAATCCATCTCTGACTTCATAGCACGCTCCCAAAGAGCCTTGTCTTCCCTCTGTAAAGCCTCCTTATAACATGAGGGCTCCCCATAGTCAGTGAGCATCAAGTAGTCAACCCCTGGAACAAACCTATCAGGGGGTCTAGAGGGTCTTGTGGACCTTCGTACCCACCAATGATCATCATTTGCAGGTTGCTGTCCAACCTACATATCACCTATTGGTGGCTCCTGTTCCATGCCATAAGGTTGAAAGATCATGCCTGGTATCTCCTCTAGCTGTTGGATATCCATAGGGATATCTTCTGCCATCTCTGGCTGTCCATTTGGACCATTTTCAGCATCATTTAAGGGCTAATTTTGTTGCTGTAATGGCTGATTTACAGCCCTTGGTTGTTGTCCATGATGTCCATCATCATCAAAGATGACTCTACTAGGCTCCTGTTGCCTTGCAGGCTTGCATGTTTTTATCAAAAATGACATCATTGCTGTGTATAATCTTTTTATTCACTGGATCCCAAAGTCTATACCCCATTTCACCTCTGTCACCATATCCTAGGAATATGCATTTGTGAGACTTAGGATCAAGTTTGGTGCGTATTTCCCTGCATATGTGCCCGTACGCAATGTAACCAAACACTCTCAAGTGCTTGTAGGACGGAGGCTTCCCTGTCCATACTTCCTCTGGCACTTTCCCACCAAGCCTCATGTTAGGTGACCTGTTTATAAGATGAACGGCTGTCATAATAGCTTCAGCCCAAAAACCATGAGGTAACGCAGCATGTGACAACATAGAATGGACCTTCTCCTGAATGGTCATGTTCATCCTCTCTGCTGTCCCGTTTTGTGGAGGATCATAAGGAGCAGAGAGCTCCCTCTTGATGCCTTTAGCATCACAAAAGTCCTGAAACTGTTTGGACGTATACTCTCCACCATTGTCGGAATGTAAAGCCTTTGAGTGTTTTGCCAGTTTGATTCTCAACATGAGCAACAAACTTCTCAAACACTGAGAATGTATCACTCTTCAAACGAAGAGGATAAGCCCACACCTTGCGTGTGGCATCATCAATAAAAGACACAAAATATTTTTCCCCTCCCAAAGAAAGCTGAGGCATCTCACATACATCTGTATGCACTAGCTCTAACTGAGCATCTTTCTGTCCAAGAGCTTTCTTGTGGGGGCACTGGAGTTGCCTGCCATATATACAATGCTCACAAAACTGAAAACTTGAGAACTTTAGAGAAGGCAAGTAACCAAAACGAGACAATTGCTCCATTCCTTTGACACTCATGTGTCCCAACCGGCTATGCCACATAGAGATTTTCGGCCGCTCGGTTGCGTTTACATTAGCATGGTGACAAACATTAGCATGCATGAAGTAAAGAGTGTCCACCTTAGAGCCTCTGGCAACAACCAGTGAGCCCTTACTAATCTTCCACTTTCCAGCACCAAATGTGGTAACATAACCAGTATCATCAAGCTATCCAGTAGAAAACAGGTTCTTCTTGATCTCAGGCACATGCCTGACATCATGGAGCATAAGCTGTGAGCCATCTGAAAACACAAGCCTCACATCACCTCTGCCAAGAATCTGGCATGCATGGTTGTCACCCAAATAAACTACTCCTTCATTGCCAGTAGTATACCTGACAAACAAGTCTCTGCAACCTGTGACATGAAAGGAGGCACCTGAATCAATGATCCATGAGTGCATACCATGACCATCTCTAGCATGGAGTGAATGGGCATCAAGTGAAGACATGAATAGGACTTCATCCTCACTGTCACCTGCATGTCACACATTGACTTCTTCAATCTTGACTCCACTTTTGCCCTTTGGCTTCATCTTTGTCTTTGTCTTTTCCTTTGTCCTTTTCCTTTTGATCATTCTTCCATTTGTAGCATTGCTTTTTGAAATGTCCCTTCTTGCCACAATAATGGCATTCCAAGTCCTGTTTGGAGCGAGACTTGCTCCTTCCCCGTTCTTGGCTTTTACCCCTTTGCTGGGATCTCCCACGTGCATTCATTGCATTGGGACTTTCCAACAGAGTTGTTCTTCCTGTTCATCTCCTCTTGAAGGAGAGCACCCTCCACATCTGCATATGACAGCATAGCATTTGAATTGCTAGTGGCTGTCCTGAATGTGTCCCAACTCTCTGGCAAAGTGCATAAGAGAAAGGTGGCTTTGAACTCATTGTCCATTGCCAACTTTTGATTGATGACCTAGCTAACAACACCATTAAACTTATTTAGATGGGCTATCATAGACGCCCCTTCCTTCATTTGAAGACCTATGAGTTTCTTCAACTAATACACTTTTCTTGAGGCACTTTGCTGGGCATACAAGTCCTGCAATCTTTGCCACATTCCCCAAGCTGTCTTCTCTTCACGTATGCTAAAAAGTAAAGTGTCTGCTGACACAGACAACATGATGGTGGATCTTGCTAGCTCATCCATATCTTCCCATTCTTCAGCGGTGAGAGAAGCGGGCATTACACCCCTTTCTTTGATGGGCTTGTGCTGCTTCTTCTGGAGCAACACATTATAGCACTGGGTTTGCCAAATGTCATAATTATGTGAGCCTTCAAGCTTCTTGATGTGAAGCAATGAAGAGCTCTCACCTGTGGTTGCCATAGCAATATGCAACCTTTGACACAGTCAATGCTTGACTCCCTGCAAGATGTGCAAACACTGCACCAAAGCACACAAAGTGCTCACAGTTGTTCTCCCAAAGTTTATCTCCCACTGCGGAAGCACGAATGCAACTCTCCTCCCACTGAGTGATAAAATCACCAAAATTTGGTTGCTACAGATTTATGACAGCACCTTAGATGTGCTCTGTTCCCCTTCCAAAGTACTGTACAACAGTACTAAGTGCTCACCAATGATGTACCAAATCTGTACCGGCAAGTACAACAGCTGAAAATGAGCCTTTTTCTCACTCAAATCAATGTACATCCATGTTTGAACCAAGTCTATACCAGCAAGTACAGTAGCAATAAATGCTCTCTTGGCTGTCCAAATGAGTGAAAATCAGACCTTGACAGTCCTCACCACCACTGCATACAACAGTCCCGAACAAAAATTAGGCAAAAGCCCCTTGACTGCAAGTGGATTACTGAGGGTTCAAGGCATAAAAGTCTTCCCTGCTGCTTTGCCAAGCTCAACAAGCACAAAATCTTGAAAAGCCCCTTGATTCAAGATCAATTTCTGATCATGAATGATACATTAATGCACATGAAGGCATCCAGAGTCATCACAATGCTTCCCCCTGCCACATATACATCCAATACATAAAAGCCCCTTGATTTACTGGCACATTGAGTGCTTGACAGGCATCAACACATTGCCCAAAGCATCAAATGCCAGTGCCTGCATGCAAATCAACCCAATTGGCACAAAAGCCCTTTGATTTGCATTTCAATTTCCTGCAATTTTGGCTTGAATGTGAGATTGCTCACATCATACAACATGTATGAATGCCCAATGGCACAATTACATCAAAAGCCCCAAATGTTGACATCCAATTTCCTGCAATTTTGGCCCAAATGTGACCAATGTCACCCAATTGTTGCCAATTGTGCTCAAATTTTGGCCCAAATGTGACCAATGTCACCCAATTGTGCTCAAATCTGAGCCATTAGGACCTGTACCTGCTCAATTGATGATAATGGACAAACAAATCCCAAAATTGAAGCAAATACCTCAAACAATTTCTGATTTCTGTTGCAAAAAGGGGGAGTTGCATCGTATTTGCTGACTCGTGAAGGAGCTAATGCTGCTGCTGTTTGAAGAACTGCTTGGCCTTTTCGAAGAGGAGGAAAAAACGATGGTGGCTGTATTTGTGCAGGTGTAAACGAGCTTTGTTTGAAGGGGCTGCGTGTGGGCGGCGGGAGCGGTGGATGCTCGGTGGTGGCGTGTCGCAGCGCGTGCAACGCCTTCTCGCATGAGGCGAGTTGCGCTATCGAGGTTGGCGACGATGGAACGGAGCCTCTCCCGCGCACGGCGCCCGACTCCTCCAGCTGCACGCTAAGCTCCTGCCACGTAAGCCTCAAAGTGGGCTGAGCGCTGCCCGTTGTGGATGCGAATGCTCACAGACTCTCCATAGCTTGTCGGCTCTTCACGGCTACCTCGGCTGCACACAGCACTCCTCACGACTGTTGACGCTGTAAACCAGCCCTCGGCTACAACTGGCTGACCCCCACAACGAGTTCTGACGCAGGCAACCAGCGACGGTGACCAGTTCTGCACACAGGCGACCAGCCAGTTCTGCACATGCAGCACACCCAGGCGACCAGTTCTAATGCAGCACGCAGGTCCGTACAGCACATGCAGGCTCTGATACCAGTTGAAGGGAGAGAGTTAGGGTTTCATGTGGGAGACATACACAGAGAAGAAGAAGGGAGAGAGAGAGAGAGAGAGACGTCTGGGGATAAGTTAACTCATAATATGAGTGTGTGACTCCCCTATCACACATGTATATTTGCTCTAGTACACATAGTGCACTTAGTACATTAAAAGTACTAAGTGTACTATGTACTATAAAACTTATGGGCTTGTACACACTACAAGGATGGGCATAATGCCTTTACCCCAACATCCGACTGATTCTGTGATTCCTTATAGTCTGGTCAATCCACGCAGAATCCTCGAATAAAGATCCCTTCTACAAGAAGAACATACAGAACTCATTATCAGAGAACAATTCATTCAGAACATATCATTCATATCCTTAACACAATAATGGTCTATCAGACCGAAAATTCTATCTGAACATTTCCCACGAAAATTTCAGTTATGCAAGTTCTCAATTTGTCATCCCTTAATTAGATCCATTGGGTCAAAGGTCAAATAGCAGCAATCTGTCAACACAATCCACTAATCTCATAGTGATTTGCTGAAGTCATAATTGTCTTCCAGTTACTAACATCATCACTGGGATTCGTCCCATTCATCCACGTTATGGCTTTGTTCAACTTATCTTCTTTCAACCAAAATTCAGAAATCATCATCTTTCAATCAAAATCCAAATCAACTCATCGATTCTCAACTAGAATTCAAAAATCATATCAACCAGCATTCGAATTCATCCTCTAGATAGCATTTTTGCTTATAACTTCTAGGTCTTAGATTTACTCGTGTATATTGTCAATAAAGAGATGCAGATATACCCACACTATATACGGGTAGTCACAATCCTTGGAGCTATAAGGTAACTACCATCATATCTAGGCCTCAAGCAAGTACGGGATTCCATACAATTGCGGTACTTTCATCTGAAGACCCAATTTCCAATTTATGAATCTTCATCTTTTGAATATCAATTTGTATGAATTTCATCACACAATTACAATATTTTACTGGTGCTTCATAAATTTTTGATATTTCTGGCTTCTCAGTTGTTCCACTTTAGCCAATTCGCTTTGATACCAGCTGAAAGATCCCTGTCCCCTCCGCGCAACAAATTCCAGGGTGCTAACAGTGGAAGTAGCACTTCTTGCGCAGGGCAAAACCTCTCACTCGGGGCCTCACCCACGAATATCCAGACAAGAGACTAATCCCTCAGTTCTTCCAAAACCGAATATCCAGATGAATATCGAGACAAGAGCCTAATCCCTCAGTTCTTCCAAAACCGAACCTGGAAAAAACTTCCCTCGCCCTAGCAGACATAGGCGATTCCTCCAGGATATTTTTATTCTAACGTAGTCAAGAGCCTTAACTAACCAAACTGATCCGACCGAACCCGTAAGTCACATGGTCAGATCAAGGAAGAGACTTGCACTTGGATCATAGAGATCAACGCTTTTTTCCTCATCAAGAGGCACAGCCGTTGATTCTTTTCCATAGAACAAAGACTATCCGAGATTTACTTCATCTATCGTAACATAACAGAATTGAGTCTCATTTTAGGGATCCATTAGTCCAACCTAACCCCATCCAATACCATGGGTTAGCCAAACTACCCAACCACTATAATGATAGGATCCATTTAGAAATTTTGTAAGATCCCACTGTTCCCACCGAGCAACGGATTCAAGATACTGGCAGCGGAAGTAGCACTTCTCGCGCGGGACAGGGGTCCCACATTCAGGGCCTCACCCACGGATATCCGGATAAGAGACTAATCCGTCGGTTGTTCCCAAAACCGAACCCGGAAAAACTTCCTTTACCGGAAAGCATGGGTGATTCCACCAAGAAAACTTTTTACTCTAACGTAGTCAAGATCATTTCTGATCAAACTGATCCAATTACATCTTCAAGATACTTGATCAGATCAAGGAAGAAACTTGCACTTAGATCATTGGGATCAACGCTTTTTTTTCCCATTCAAGAGGCACAGCCGTTGATTCCTATCCATAGAACAATTACTGTCCGGGATTTACTTTATCTATCGTAATAACAAAAGTTGAGTCTCGATTTACGGATCCATCAGTCCAGCCTAACCCCATCCAGTCCCATGGGTTAGCCAACCGCCCAACCACTGTAGTGATGGGATCCAATTTGGAATTTGGTTAGGTTTTGTCCCGGGTACCAAGGAAAAGAGTTCCAAGGCCCCCTAGCCAGAAGTTCATGCAAACATAAAACTAGCCACACCACTTACACACCCTATATGAAATTGCCTTTTCCTTAGCATCAGCTAACTTTAAAACAATCCTTTAATGAAACCATAGTACCACTGATCACAATCTTCCAATTTATCGAGTTGATTCATAATTTTTCATCATTCCTTCATCAGAGTATCTATGGCATCATTGGCAACTAGAACGCTCACCACCTGTCCACACAGGGGCCTTTTCAATAGTTCCTAGCCCATAATACTCGGAAATATAATCATTTATAAAAATCAAGATGGACTCTCGTTGAAGATCAGCAAGATCAACCAACAGATCCGTATAAAGAGCCATGGACTCATCCATTGAAGACCAGCAAGGTCAATCAACCAGATCCATGCCCGGTTTCACGAAACAACTCTTACTCCTTGTTCCAATATCTTCCTCGACGCACGCGTGGGTATCCTGGGCGACCCAGAGCCCGAGCACCGTATGGTCAGCACCCTCTAGGATCCTTCGCAGGTGACCTAGCGCTTCACTCATAGGCCGCTTCCTTGGTCCCTCATCCACCGTACCGGAAGCTCACCATTTTAATTGAACCGAGGCTGGTCAAGACCTCGGCCGACCTTGCTACGCGAGACGTCCTCCATTGACTCTCCGTTCATAGCAGTTGCAACTTTATCAGTTAGGTCTCCACGACCTTAATCACAAGACGGTCAAAATGCTTTCCCAGCATTCTTGACATAAAACAGCCATTTACAAACAGCATTTACAAACAGTTTACAAATACAATTTCTATATTAACTCTCATTTTTCCACATTATCCCTCATATAATCCACATTACTTATTCCACATTCCATTTATATGTGTACTCATCCAATCACATCATTTTCCATCTCTTCACTTCAGATTCCTTCACATCACATATCATATATTCACATCCATACATCCACATCCACATCCACATCCACATTCACATCCATACATCCACATCTACATGCTTACCTCCATTTTCACATCCTCATTTATACATCCACATCCCATATCCACATTCATACATACACATCCATATCCACATCCATACATCCACATCCACATCCATACATCCACATGCATACATCCACTATCACGTCCTCATTCATACATCCACATCCACATACATACATACATCCACATCTACATCCACATTCACATACATCCACATCCACATTCCCATTCACATCTATACATCCACATCTACATCCACATACATACATACATCTATATCCACATTCCCATTCACATCTATACATCCACATCTACATCCACATACATACATCCACATCTATATCCACATTCACATACATCCACATCCACATTCCCATTCACATCTATACATCCACATCTACATCCACATACATACATACATCTATATCCACATTCCCATTCACATCTATACATCCACATCTACATCCACATACATACATCCACATCTATATCCACATTCACATACATCCATATCTATATCTACATTCACATACATCCACCTCCACATTCCCATTCACATCTATACATCCACATCTACATCCACATACATACATACATCCACATCCACATTCCACATTCACATCTATACAGCCACATCTACATCCACATTCACCTCTATGCATATACATCTTCATGCATACATCCATTTTCACATTCATACATCCACACTCATCTTCATGCATACATCCATTTTCACATTCATACATCCACACTCCCATCTCCACATCCACACATCCACATACATACATCTCTTATCGCATCCTATCCCTTCCCATATCTATTTATAGAATATAAGGGAATTCTTATATTTGATATAAAATTTCTTTACGCATCTAATTATGCATAAATTCCATTTAAGGATACTAACACTTTCGAAATAAAAATCAACCTTTTATGCATCTTCCTATGCATAAATTCATTTTAAATGAGAATGACACTTTGAATTAAAATTCAATCTTTTATGCATCTTCCTATGCATAAATTCATTTTAGATGAGAATGACACTTTTGAATTAAAATCAATCTTTTATGCATCTTCTTATGCATAAATTCAATTTAGATGAGAATGACACTTTTGAATTAAAATTCAATCTTTTATGCATCTTCCTATGCATAAATTCACTTTAGATAAGAATGACACTTTTGAATTAAAATCAATCTTTTATGCATCTTCTTATGCATAAATTCAATTTAGATGAGAATGACACTTTTGAATTAAAATCAATCTTTTATGCATCTTCTTATGCATAAATTCAATTTAGTAGGAATTACACTTTTAGAATAAAAGAATTTCTCTTATGCATCTAATTTATGCATAAAATATATTTATGATAAAAATCACACTTTTAGTATAAAAATATCTTTTATGCATAACTCTATGCATGAAATCCAATTATGATAAAAGTAACATTTTTACAATATAATAATCATCTTTTATGCATACCTCTATGCAAGAATTTCAAATGTGATAAAAGTAACACTTTTACAATAAAATAATCATATTTTTTTTCATATCCCTATGCATGAAATTCAATATGCTAAAAGTAACACTTTTGATATAAAAATTTATCCATTATGCATACTTCTATGCATGTAAATAAAAATGATAAAAGTAACACTTTTGATATAAAAACTTATTCTTTATGCATAATATAAAAATTCAATTTCTCCATGATTATAATGAAATTCTTTCAATTAATCTAGGATGATAATTCCTAGAATATGGTAGGAAGTCCTCTTTTTATGCTTTGAATGAAATTATTTTATGCATAATTTTTATAAAAATTTTGCCATAGCTCCGCTGCTATGACTGATAAATCTCAATTTTTCTAAGGAATAAAGCTTATCATTAAGAAAATAATTAAAATGATCTCTAATTGGATCATCAATACATAATGGATTGAATCATCAATATACATAAACTAAAAGCATAGAAAAAAGCCATTAATTTGGCCTCAAGCATAGCTTAATCTTGGGTTAAGGAAAAGCTTTATGAAAAGCTTAATTTGGATTGAGAATGGGTCATGAGTATGACCATTTCTTGAGTGAGAGAGAGAGAGATTACATAAAAGCCATTAGAATTTAAACATAAATGGAAATTAACTTCAATAACATTTATTAAATTATGTAACTCTTCACTACTATTCACCAATTAACTTCAATAGCATTTAAAAAACCATACCAATTAAGCTTCTCAAGCTTGAGAGGGGTTGAGAAGAGAGAAACATTGAGAAATTATAGAAAAGATCAGTATTCACTAATTACCTTACAAATTACTTGATTCTTTGTTCACGGTAGAGGCCCCCAACCAATCAATTGGTTAAGTATGTTGATGGAGCCACTAATGGGAATTAAAGAAAGAGGGAAGCTCCAAAAACTAGTGAATTATTAAATGAATTCACAGTTCTTGGCTTAGGTGGAGTAGAGTAACGATGCATAAACACTATATATTTTTCAACAAGGGGGAGGCTTCTATTTATAGGAAAAATTGAGCTCCTAACCAAACAAACTGATTCTAGAATTTTCTAAATCAGTTTGGTCAATATTTGACCATTTTTAGGTCAGTTAAGCTAACTTTTTGGAACTAGACTTGAATGAGGAGAGAGGAGAGATGAAATATCTCAATTTTTATGAGTATAAAACTCATTCAAGCATGTGAAATATGCACCTCCTTTAAAGAACTCCCCTTCCTTACATATGTGTCATAATGGAATCATTTTAATATTGCTCATAATTTTTTACTAATAAACCTTGTACATTTTCAACTCTTCATCTTATGTGAGCATTTACTCATTTTTGGACACCCAAAATATCTCATATTTTTAATATTGTTCATAGTTTTTTACTAATAAACCTTGTACATTTTCAACTCTTCATCTTATGTGAAATATGCACCTCCTTTAAAGAACTCCCCTTCCTTACATATGTGTCATAATGAAATCATTTTAATATTGCTCATAGTTTTTTATTAATAAACCTTGTACATTTTCAACTCTTCATCTTATGTGAAATATGCACCTCCTTTAAAGAACTCCCCTTCCTTACATATGTGTCATAATGAAATCATTTTAATATTGCTCATAGTTTTTTACTAATAAACCTTGTACATTTTCAACTCTTCATCTTATGTGAAATATGCACCTCCTTTAAAGAACTCCCCTTCCTTACATATGTGTCATAATGGAATCATTTTAATATTGCTCATAATTTTTTACTAATAAACCTTGTACATTTTCAACTCTTCATCTTATGTGAGCATTTACTCATTTTTGGATACCCAAAATATCTCATATTTTTAATATTGCTCATAGTTTTTTACTAATAAATCTTGTACATTTTCAACTCTTTATCTTATGTGAGCATTTACTCATTTTTGGGTATCTTCTTTTACAAATTGGATTTATCTCCTCCCTACACATGGATTGATGCTATTGGCCCATAGGAACCTTAATTGGACCATAATCCAAAAATTTCTGAAAATCTAGACCCTTAGACTAAGGTCCTTTATACCCATTTCCAATAAATTCTAATTGCACATGGGAAAGTTCTTTTTGAATTTCTGTTTCAGGGGAACTTATTTTAATAAGATGAGATAATTTTCTATCCAAAAATATTAAAAATCTGAATATTCTCTCTCTAGAATATTTTCTCTCTCTAGGTTAAAACAGTTAGAAAGATTACAGGAGAAGATACTAGACATCAAAAGGGGGGTTGGGGGAGGAATCTTACATTCTACCCCACTTAAAAAACGCGAGATGTCCTCATCTCGCAAACTGGGATAATTTCGCAAGATGCACGAATTATGAGACTTAGAGAAAAATTTAAATCAGGATTAACCACCAAGAAAAAGTCTCAAAGAGAGCAAGATTCAAGATAAGAACAAGATTTAAACTTTATTCATTCTCGGAACTTATACAGTAAAGATAGAAGAACTCTTTACACTTCCATAAGCCCGTCCATCATATGATCACAAAAGCAGCACTCACAAGCTGCGCATGTATAAGGTAACTCATCTATGGGAATAATTCTGTTGGTTATTGCCGCACCTATCTCAGTGGTATGAGGTGTTCTAACAAAAGGACCTCTGAGAGGTAAGCCAAAAACGGGGTAAAGGCATATCTTCTCATGAGGAAGAAAACACGCCAGTAAGAAGACTCGCTCAGAAAACCCAAGATGTCTTGATCTCATGACGCAGTAGTATCGGGGACCCAAACCCAAGGCTTCGATAACCATGGCCAAGCGGACATGTTACGAAAGTGCTGCTGACCCCAGGGTGTTACCCTAGTTATGTCTTGATAGGTCCGCCATTTGGTCTGAGCTACAGAAGTTCGTAGGTGAGGAAAAAGTGAGCGCTCATACTGTTCAATAAAATCTTTCTTCACAGACTCACTTGCGTCTTGAAGGTGAGAAATCATCATGGATAAAACTAATTCCTGTTGCCAAGCCATGAAGGAGATTAAGAAGAAGGGAGATCGATGGAAGTAAGATTACTGTGACCGACAGGTAAAAGTTACGACTTATATAAAGAAAGGAGCTAGCGTAACTTAGAAGCCAATGGTATCTTGTCACTGAAGTTTTACCGTCTTTCCATGATTTGGGTTTGGCACATATTTCTATGAAATACATGAGGAGGTAAAAGAAGCTTGTAGGCTAAGTCACCTACTTTCATTGAATTCAGATATAAGGCTCACAATATCTGGGGGATAAGTTCTTATACTCCCCAAGAGATAAAGATCTTCTTTTGGGCCGTACTCGAATGAAAACCAAAACCTTGGTATCCAAAACACCGATTTTTACTTTTGAACTCATTGTTCAGAATCCTTAAAACAGCGTGACTCCTGAGAAGTATTCTAAGAAAAGGGTCTTCCTTTTTTTTTAAACAGAATCTTTCTTTTATTTTAGAGAGGGAATAATTATAAGATCAAAAAGGGAGATTCTTACTCCTGTATACCTCGAAGGCAGGGGAGGAATCTTACATTCTACCCCACTTAAAAAAGTGCGAGATGTCCTCATCTCGCCAAGTAGAGGACAACTCTTTTTCTTAAGATCCAATTTATTCTAGGGTTCCTTATATTCTGGTCAACCCAACAGAATACGGGGATAAATATCCCTTATATAGAACTCATCATTAAATAACAATTCATTTCAGATCATATCATTCATATCTTTAACACGATAATGGTCCATCAGATCGAAAATTTTTCTTTCTGAACATTCTTCCACGGGAATTTCAGTCAAGCAAGTTTTCAATTTGTCATCCCTTAACTTGATATACCGAGTCAAGTGTTAACAGTAGCACTTTGACAGCACAATCCACTAATCTCATAGTGATTTGCTGAAATCACTATCATCATTCCAGTTATGAATATCATCACAGGGACTCGTCCCATTCATCCTCATTGAGGTTTCGCTCCTTATTACACTTCAACCAATTTTCAGGGATCATCATTTTTCAATCAGAATCCAAATCAATTCATCAATTCTCAAACAGAATTAAAAATCATATCAACCACATTCGAATTCATCATCTGGATAGCATTAACGCTTATAATTTCAAGTCTTAGATTTACTCGTATATACTGTCAGTAAAGAGCTGCAGTTATACTCTCGGTATATACGGATAGTCACGGCCCTTGGAATTATAAGGTAAATACCATCATGTCTAGGCCTCAAGCAAGTCAAGGATTCTATATAATTGCGGTACTTCCATCTGAAGACCCAATTACCAAATTATGAATTTCAGTTTGAATATCAAATTGTATGAATTATATCACACAATTACAACCTTTTTTGTGCTTCTTGATAAATTTTTGACATATTTGGTTTCTCAGTTGATCTTTATTAGCCAACTGCTCTGATACCAACTGTAAGATCCCACTGTTCCCACCGAGCAACGGATTCAAGATACTGGCAGCGGAAGTAGCACTTCTCACGCGGGACAGGGGTCCCACATTCAGGGCCTCACCCACGGATATCCGGATAAGAGACTAATCCGTCGGTTGTTCCCAAAACCGAACCCGAAAAAACTTCCTTTACCGGAAAGCATGGGTGATTCCACCAAGAAAACTTTTTACTCTAACGTAGTCAAGATCATTTCTGATCAAACTGATCCAATTATATCTTCAAGATACTTGATCAGATCAAGGAAGAAACTTGCACTTGGATCATTGGGATCAATGCTTTTTTTTCCCATTCAAGAGGCACAGCCGTTGATTCCTATCCATAGAACAATTACTGTCCGGGATTTACTTTATCTATCGTAATAACAAAAGTTGAGTCTCGATTTACGGATCCATCAGTCCAGCCTAACCCCATCCACCAGTCCCATGGGTTAGCCAACCGCCCAACCACTGTAGTGATGGGATCCAATTTGGAATTTGGTTAGGTTTTGTCCCGGGTACCAAGGAAAAGAGTTCCAAGGCCCCCTAGCCGGAAGTTCATGCAAACATAAAACTAGCCACACCACTTACACACCCTATATGAAATTGCCTTTTCCTTAGCATCAGCTAACTTTAAAACAATCCTTTAATGAAACCATAGTACCACTGATCACAATCTTCCAATTTATCGAGTTGATTCATAATTTTCCATCATTCCTTCATCAGAGTATCTATGGCATCATTGGCAACTAGAACGCTCACCACCTGTCCACACAGGGGCCTTTTCAATAGTTCCTAGCCCATAATACTCGAAAATATAATCATTTATAAAAATCAAGATGGACTCTCGTTGAAGATCAGCAAGATCAACCAACAGATCCATATAAAGAGCCATGGACTCATCCATTGAAGACCAGCAAGGTCAATCAACCAGATCCATGCCCGGTTTCACAAAACAACTCTTACTCCTTGTTCCAATATCTTCCTCGACGCACGCGTGGGTATCCTGGGCGACCCAGAGCCCGAGCACCGTATGGTCAGCACCCTCTAGGATCCTTCGCAGGTGACCTAGCGCTTCACTCATAGGCCGCTTCCTTGGTCCCTCATCCACCGTACCGGAAGCTCACCATTTTAATCGAACCGAGGCTGGTCAAGACCTCGGCCGACCTTGCTACGCGAGACGTCCTCCATTGACTCTCCGTCACAGCAGTTGCAACTTTATCAGTTAGGTCTCCACGACCTTAATCACAAGACGGTCAAAATGCTTTCCCAGCATTCTTGACATAAAACAGCCATTTACAAACAGCATTTACAAACAGTTTACAAATACAATTTCTATATTAACTCTCATTTTTCCACATTATCCCTCATATAATCCACATTACTTATTCCACATTCCATTTATATGTGCACTCATCCAATCACATCATTTTCCATCTCTTCACTTCAGATTCCTTCACATCACATATCATATATTCACATCCATACATCCACATCCACATCCACATCCACATCCACATTCACATCCATACATCCACATCTACATGCTTACCTCCATTTTCACATCCTCATTTATACATCCACATCCCATATTCACATTCATACATACACATCCATATCCACATCCATACATCCACATCCACATCCATACATCCACATGCATACATCCACTATCACGTCCTCATTCATACATCCACATCCACATACATACATACATCCACATCTACATCCACATTCACATACATCCACATCCACATTCCCATTTACATCTATACATCCACATCTACATCCACATACATACATACATCTATATCCACATTCCCATTCACATCTATACATCCACATCTACATCCACATACATACATCCACATCTATATCCACATTCACATACATCCACATCCACATTTCCATTCACATCTATACATCCACATCTACATCCACATACATACATACATCTATATCCACATTCCCATTCACATCTATACATCCACATCTACATCCACATACATACATCCACATCTATATCCACATTCACATACATCCACATCTATATCTACATTCACATACATCCACCTCCACATTCCCATTCACATCTATACATCCACATCTACATCCACATACATACATACATCCACATCCATATCCACATTCCACATTCACATCTATACAGCCACATCTACATCCACATTCACCTCTATGCATATACATCTTCATACATACATCCATTTTCACATTCATACATCCACACTCATCTTCATGCATACATCCATTTTCACATTCATACATCCACACTCCCATCTCCACATCCACACATCCACATACATACATCTCTTATCGCATCCTATCCCTTCCCATATCTATTTATAGAATATAAGGGAATTCTTATATTTGATATAAAATTTCTTTACGCATCTAATTATGCATAAATTCCATTTAAGGATACTAACACTTTTGAAATAAAAATCAACCTTTTATGCATCTTCCTATGCATAAATTCATTTTAAATGAGAATGACACTTTGAATTAAAATTCAATCCCTTTATGCATCTTCCTATGCATAAATTCATTTTAGATGAGAATGACACTTTTGAATTAAAATCAATCTTTTATGCATCTTCTTATGCATAAATTCAATTTAGATGAGAATGACACTTTTGAATTAAAATTCAATCTTTTATGCATCTTCCTATGCATAAATTCACTTTAGATGAGAATGACACTTTTGAATTAAAATCAATCTTTTATGCATCTTCTTATGCATAAATTCAATTTAGATGAGAATGACACTTTTGAATTAAAATCAATCTTTTATGCATCTTCTTATGCATAAATTCAATTTAGTAGGAATTACACTTTTAGAATAAAAGAATTTCTCTTATGCATCTAATTTATGCATAAAATATATTTATGATAAAAATCACACTTTTAGTATAAAAATATCTTTTATGCATAACTCTATGCATGAAATCCAATTATGATAAAAGTAACATTTTTACAATATAATAATCATCTTTTATGCATACCTCTATGCAAGAATTTCAAATGTGATAAAAGTAACACTTTTACAATAAAATAATCATATTTTTTTTCATATCCCTATGCATGAAATTCAATATGCTAAAAGTAACACTTTTGATATAAAAATTTATCCATTATGCATACTTCTATGCATGTAAATAAAAATGATAAAAGTAACACTTTTGATATAAAAACTTATTCTTTATGCATAATATAAAAATTCAATTTCTCCATGATTATAATGAAATTCTTTCAATTAATCTAGGATGATAATTCCTAGAATATGGTAGGAAGTCCTCTTTTTATGCTTTGAATGAAATTATTTTATGCATAATTTTTATAAAAATTTTGCCATAGCTCTGCTGCTATGACTGATAAATCTCAATTTTTCTAAGGGATAAAGCTTATCATTAAGGAAATAATTAAAATGATCTCTAATTGGATCATCAATACATAATGGATTGAATCATCAATATACATAAACTAAAAGCATAGAAAAAAGCCATTAATTTGGCCTCAAGCATAGCTTAATCTTGGGTTAAGGAAAAGCTTTATGAAAAGCTTAATTTGGATTGAGAATGGGTCATGAGTATGACCATTTCTTGAGTGAGAGAGAGAGAGATTACATAAAAGCCATTAGAATTTAAACATAAATGAAAATTAACTTCAATAACATTTATTGAATTATGTAACTCTTCACTACTATTCACCAATTAACTTCAATAGCATTTAAAAAACCATACCAATTAAGCTTCTCAAGCTTGAGAGGGGTTGAGAAGAGAGAAACATTGAGAAATTATAGAAAAGATCAATATTCACTAATTACCTTACAAATTGCTTGATTCTTTGTTCACGGTAGAGGCCCCCAACCAATCAATTGGTTAAGTATGTTGATGGAGCCACTAATGGGGATTGAAGAAAGAGGGAAGCTCCAAAAACTAGTGAATTATTAAATGAATTCACAGTTCTTGGCTTAGGTGGAGTAGAGTAACGATGCATAAACACTATATATTTTTCAACAAGGGGGAGGCTTCTATTTATAGGAAAAATTGAGCTCCTAACCAAACAAACTGGTTCTAGAATTTTCTAAATCAGTTTGGTCAATATTTGACCATTTTTAGGTCAGTTAAGCTAACTTTTTGGAACTAGACTTGAATGAGGAGAGAGGAGAGATGAAATATCTCAATTTTTATGAGTATAAAACTCATTCAAGCATGTGAAATATGCACCTCCTTTAAAGAACTCCCCTTCCTTACATATGTGTCATAATGGAATCATTTTAATATTGCTCATAATTTTTTACTAATAAACCTTGTACATTTTCAACTCTTCATCTTATGTGAGCATTTACTCATTTTTGGACACCCAAAATATCTCATATTTTTAATATTGTTCATAGTTTTTTACTAATAAACCTTGTACATTTTCAACTCTTCATCTTATGTGAAATATGCACCTCCTTTAAAGAACTCCCCTTCCTTACATATGTGTCATAATGAAATCATTTTAATATTGCTCATAGTTTTTTACTAATAAACCTTGTACATTTTCAACTCTTCATCTTATGTGAAATATGCACCTCCTTTAAAGAACTCCCCTTCCTTACATATGTGTCATAATGAAATCATTTTAATATTGCTCATAGTTTTTTACTAATAAACCTTGTACATTTTCAACTCTTCATCTTATGTGAAATATGCACCTCCTTTAAAGAACTCCCCTTCCTTACATATGTGTCATAATGGAATCATTTTAATATTGCTCATAATTTTTTACTAATAAACCTTGTACATTTTCAACTCTTCATCTTATGTGAGCATTTACTCATTTTTGGATACCCAAAATATCTCATATTTTTAATATTGCTCATAGTTTTTTACTAATAAATCTTGTACATTTTCAACTCTTTATCTTATGTGAGCATTTACTCATTTTGGGTATCTTCTTTTACAAATTGGATTTATCTCCTCCCTACACATGGATTGATGCTATTGGCCCATAGGAACCTTAATTGGACCATAATCCAAAAATTTCTGAAAATCTAGACCCTTAGACTAAGGTCCTTTATACCCATTTCCAATAAATTCTAATTGCACATTGGAAAGTTCTTTTTGAATTTCTGTTTCAGGGGAACTTATTTTAATAAGATGAGATAATTTTCTATCCAAAAATATTAAAAATTTGAATATTCTCTCCCTAGAATATTTTCTCTCTCTAGGTTAAAACAGTTAGAAACAAGGTCTTTATATTTCTGAAGAGGGATTGATTACAGGAAAAGATACTAGACATCAAAAGGGGGGTTGGAGGAGGAATCTTACAAATTTGGTTATATTTTGCCCCGGGTACCAAGGGAAAGAGTTCCCAAGCCCCCTAGTCGGTGCTTCAAGTAAACTTCAAGATAGTCACACCACTTACACACCCAATATGAAATTTCCTATTTCACAGATTCAGTTGTCTTTAAAACAATCTTTTAATGAAACCATAGTATCACTGATCATAATCTTCCGAAATATCCAGCTTGAATTCTAATTTCTAATCATTCCTTCATTAGTGTACCTATGGTTGGTGGTAACAACAACGAGAATGCTCACCACTTGTTCACTCAGGGGCCTTTTCAATAGTTTCTAACTCATAGTACCTGGTAATATAATCAAGTATTCCATTCATTTCTTCCCCTCGGCGTACCTATGGCATCATTGGCAAAACCAGACGCTCACTGCTTGCTCACTTAGGGGCCTTTTCCATAGTTCCTAGATCATAGTACCTGGAATTATAATCACTTAAGAAAAATCCAGATGGACTCTTCGTTGAAGATCAGCAAGATCAACCAAGAGATCCATATAAAAGAGAAAGGACTCGTCCGTTGGAGGACCAGCAAGGCCAATCAACCAGATCTATGCCCGAGTTTAGAAAACAACTCTAACTCTTTATTCTATTTTCTTCCTCGACATACGCGTGGGTATCTTCGACGGCGACCCAGAGCCCAAACACCGTATGGTTAGCACCCTCTAGGCTCCTTCGCAGGTCACCTAGCGCTTCACTCATAGTACGCTGCTTCCTTGGTCCCTCATCCACTGTTACCCGGAAGCTCACCATTTAATTCAAACCAAGGCTGGTCAAGACCTCGGCCAACCTTGCTGTGGGAGACATCCTCCTCCATTGACTCTCCGTCAGCTGTTGCAACTTTATCACTTAGGTCTTCGACACTCATTCACAAGATGGTCAAAATGCTTCCCCAGCATTCTTGACATAAAACAGTCATTTAAAAACAAGTTTCATAAATATAGTTTCTAACGAACTCTCATCTTTCCACATTGTCCCACATCATTTCTCGTTATTCCACATTCTTCTACATCAATTCACATTGCTTATTTCACATCCAGTCATATGTATTCCCATCGTCTTCATCCATTCTCATCCAATCACATTATATTACATCTCATCACATCTATCTCCTCATCACATCTCATCCATTCATATCGACCTAGATCCACATCACATCACATTCATCCACCTTACATCTCATCCATCCATTCACATTACATCATATTCATTTATATTCATTCAGATCCACATCTAATCACATCACATCCATCCACATCACATCTCATCCACATCACATCACATCACATCTCATCCATTCACGTCTCATCACATCATATTCACATCCAGTTACATCTCATCATATCATATTCACATCACATCACATTCACGTCTCATCACATCACATCCATTCAGATATCATCACATCACATTCACATCGCATCGCATCCATTCAGATATCATCACATCCATTGAGATATCATCACATCACATTCACATCCATTCACATCTCATCGCATCTATTCACATCTCATCACATCCACTCACATCTCATCACATCTATTCATATCTCATCACACCCATTCACATCTCATCACACCCATTCACATCCATCACACCCATTCACATCCATCACATTCATTGCATTCACATCACATCACATACATTCCATCCACATCTATCCTTATCACATCACATTCATTTCATCCATATCATATCACATCCACATCACATCTCATTCATTCCATCCACATTACATCACGTCCATATCTATCCACATCACATCTCATTCATTCCATCCACATTACATCACGTCCACATCTATCCACATCACATCTCATTCATTCCATCTGCATTACATCACATCTCATTCATTCCATCTACATTACATCACATCTACATCTATCCATATCTCATCACATCCATTCACATATCACATTCATCCACATCCATCCATTCATCAACATTCACATCTATCCACATCCATCCATTCATTCACATTCACATCTATCCTCATCTATCCATTCATTCACATGCACATCTATCACTTCACATCTCATTCTCATCCATTTTCATCACATCACACCCATTCACATCTCATCACATTCACATCCATTTACATCTATCCATTCATTCACATGCACATCTATCAATTCACATCTCATTCTCATCCATTTACATCACATCACACCCATTCACATCTCATCACATTCACATCCATTTACATCGCATCACATCTCATGAAAAGATGCAGGGGGGAAGAGAGCTTGAGCTCTTGCAAGCACACACACACACTCACAAAACCCTAATAGAGAACACACAAGGTGAGAGGCTGAAAATCTTCTTCTTCTCTACTCAACACTCAACACACCATATACAAGATAAGAGTACACATAATATGAAAGGTACTCAACCAATACATACACGGGTTCTCTATAGTGTGAACCCGACTAAATGAGCTGACGCTATAACTATGCCAGTCTCTAGAATGGCTATCACACAGCCTGTCATCCCACTGGCCACATATCACCCAAGATCTCACCAACCATGCCAGTGGTGTAAGTGTGGGGCCTATCCCCCAGCGGGTCATCAGTGTCCACCGCCTCACTAGACGAGCTCGATATCTCAACACTCCCCCTCGAGCTCAACTCCATCTCATGTACACCAAGCGAAGCCCTGAATCTGTGGAGCTTCTCTGTACCCAATGCTTTGGTGAAGATGCCAGCTACCTGATCCTCTGTGCTGACATAAACAAGGTCAAGATCTCCTGCCAAGACCTTCTCTCTGACGAAGTGGTAGTGGACCTCTATGTGCTTCGTACGAGCATGAAAGACTGGGTTCCTGGCCAACTGTATACTGCTAATGTTGTCACAGAAAATGACAACTTGTCTATCCACCACCACTGATAGACCCAAATCTGCAAGTAGCTTTCTCAACCAAGCTACCTTACATGCTGCCATAGCAGCTCCTCTGTACTCGGCCTCTGTACTCGATAGAGCAACCGTAGGCTGCTTCTTGCTGCTCCAAGTCACAGCAGCACTCCCCAAAGAAAACATGAATCCATTGGTAGATCTTCTATCTGAGATACTACCAGCCCAATCAGCATCTGTGTACCCATGTACACATATCTCTGTCCCAGTCTCATAGAATAGTCCACAATGCAAAGTAGACTTCACATACCTCAGTATGCGTCTCACTGCATCCAAATGCGGTTTCCGTGGAACCTGCATAAACTGACTCACCAACCCAACAGCATAGCTCAAATCTGGTCTGGTGATCGTCATGTATATCAAACTTCCTACTATGCTCCTGTACATAGTAGGATCCTCCAAGATCTCTCCTGAATCTGCACTCAACTTGCCATTCTGATCCAATGGCACAGAAATAGGCTTACAGCCTGTCATACCATACTTGGACAACATGTCCAAGCCATACTGTCTCTGTAGTAATCCAATACCATGTGGTGACCTAATCACCTCAATGCCCAAGAAATATCTGAGCTCCCCCAGATCCTTCATCTCAAACTTCTGTCTTAGCAAGATCTTTACATCAAAGATCTATGCATCATGGTCCCCCGTAATGATCAAGTCATCTACATAGATGACAACAAGCACAACTCCTCTATCACCATGTCTCACATATAGCGAGAAATCTGCATTGGCTACATGAAAGCCAATAGTGACAAGATATTCAGAAATCTTGTCAGACCATGCTCTTGGTGCTTGCTTTAAGCCATACAAGGCTTTCTTCAACCTGTAAACATGCTCGGGGTGACCCATATCCTCATAACCAGGTGGCTGCAACATATACACCTCTTCTTGCAAATCCCCATGCAAGAATGCATTCTTTACATCCATTTGATGTAAAGACCATTGCTTTGAGGCAGCCACTGCTATCACAACTCTCACCGTTGCCATCTTGGCAACTGGGCTAAAAGTTTCCTCATAATCAATCCCATATGTATGTGCATATCCTTTGGCTACCAATCTAGCCTTGTACCTGTTTATGCTTCCATCATTGTTATGTTTAACTTTGTACACCCACTTGCATCCAATGGCTTTCTTGCCTTCAGGCAATTGCACTAAATCCCAAGTCTCATTTCCATATAGTGCATCCATCTCCTCATCCATAGCTTTCTCCCAACACACATTTCCAACAGCCTCTTCAATGCATGTGGGCTCAACAACCTACACAACCTTTGCCATATATGCATAGTGATGTGCCACATAACCATCATATGTAAATCTCTGCACAGGGTTCTTCACTCTCCCTGATCTTCGTAACTTTTCATTCATGGCTTCCATAGCCTTCTTTACACCAGGTGTTCTCATAGCTGGGATCCCAAGCTCCTCATCAAGGCTCATATCTGAGCCACTAGACTCTCCATCAACATGAGAATGCCCTGCAGAAATGTCAGGCATACCAAGGGGCTCAACCACTTTCTCTTTTCCTTTACGTGATGTAGTAATCACATTTACAGGGCTGGTATTATGACGCAGCCTGCCACTCCATGGTCTATCAACAACAGACCCACTAGATGAGGACTCTCCTGGTCCACTCAAAGACTGTGATTGCTGACCTGCATTCTGTGCAACCACACTTCCACTCACATCAGCCCCAACAGCTTCTTTTTCAGCAGCATACT
This sequence comes from Cibotium barometz, assembly GCF_041138505.1. Taxonomy (NCBI): domain Eukaryota; kingdom Viridiplantae; phylum Streptophyta; class Polypodiopsida; order Cyatheales; family Cibotiaceae; genus Cibotium; species Cibotium barometz. The sequence goes on from NC_141072.1 coordinate 46,564,205, forward strand.
AGCTGCTCATCTCATCAAAGACATCCCTGCTTACTCTCAACTCACGTGTAGCAGGGTTATAACACCTGTATCCCTTTTGCTCAAGGGAGTATCCAATAAACATACATTTTTCAGCTTTTGGATCCAGCTTAGTTCTCATCTCATCTGGCACATGCACATATGCAATGCATCCAAAGACTTTTAGATGAGACAAATCTAGTTTTCTGCCAGTAAACCTCTCCTCTGGAGTTACATCATGTATGGCTGCAATTGGAGTCCTGTTCATGATGTATACTGCTGTAGAAACAGCCTCAGCCCAATAGCAATGCGGCATATTCTTCTCTTCCATCAATGCTCGCGCAATCTCAGCAATGTGCCTGTTTTTTCGCTCAGCAACTCCATTTTGCTACGGAGTGTATCTGCATGTGAACTGTCTCCGAATACCATTCTTCTTCAAAAATTCACAGAACTCATTGGAGAAGTACTCTCCCCCTCCATCTGACCTTAGGCACTTTACATATTTCCCTGTTTGCTTTTCAACCAAAACTCTGAAATTCTGAAAGTGAGTGAACACCTCACTCTTCTCCTTCATGAAATATACCCACACTTTCCTTGTGTGGTCATCAATGAAAGTCACATAATATCTGCAGCCTCCCATAGATATGGTCTTCGTAGGACCCCATACATCTGAATGCACAACATCTAGTGCATTTCTGCTCACATATCTGTTACGTGGAAACACATGCTTTGTTTGCTTCCCAAATTGGCATGCTTCACATATTTTCTGCATACCTTCCACTTTAAATTTAGGCAGCCCTGTCACAATTCCTTTTGTCTGCATAGACTTCAATCTCTGCACATTTACATGTCCAATCCTTTTATGCCAAATGTCTGTGTCTGCAACAATTCCTTTTATGCCAAATGTCTGTGTCTGCAACAATTCCTGAACCATTTGCAAACATCGCAGCACTCATTTCAAGCATGTCAACATTCTGCCCACTCTGTTGCCTTTTGCAACCAACCTGCACTTGTCCTTGAAATCTTCAACATAACACCCATCAGGGTTAAACCTAACCTGTAAACCCTGCTCAATCATCTGGCCAACTGAAACCAGATTCTTTGTTATGTTCGGTAGATGAAGTACATCTGCAAGGTACTTCACTTTGCCATCTTGCATAGACAATGGCACATCTCCAACGTGGGCAATTGGATGAGCGGTGTCATCCCCTGTTTCCACAAAACCTGGTCTTTCCGGGTTTTTCATCTCCTTGAACCACTCCCCATGACTCGTCATGTGGTTCGAAGCGCCTGAATCCACATACCATACATTATCTTTTTGTGCTGCATCAACATTTTCAGACATGGCATTCACAACATGCTGCATAACAAACAACCTTTCATTATCCTCATTATTTCTGCTTGAGGATGCATAGTTGTTTTGCTGCACTTTCCCATTTTGCATGTCAGCCTGCTTCTTATAACATTCGGCCTGCACATGTCCAAGCTTACCACAATAATAGCATTCACGTGCATCATTATATTGCCTTTGCCAATTTCCACGGCCTCTTTGACTCCCCCTGCCCTCTGAATTTGCCTCTTCCACCTGCGTGTTGTTGTTGTTGTTGATTTTGGGACTGTTGTTGTTGCTGCTACTGCTGGCCATAATTCTGATTACCTGTTCGGCCACCTCCTTGACCGCGTCCACGGCCTCCTCTACCTCGTCCTCTTCCTGAACTCGTGTAGAAGGCCTGTTGCTCTGAACTGTTTTTGCTTTGTGAAGACTGTTGGTCTTCACCCAAGTTCTTCTCTTCGATAATCAGCATAGACACCAAATCTGTAAAGTTGGGAATGTTTTCCCGAGTCTGAATGGACGTCTTGAATGCCTTGTATTGTGGCCTGAGACCACGTAGACAAACTTCCACCTTGTCATCATCATCTACTGACACACCAATAGATGCAAGGGATTCCACAATACCCTTTATCTTCAGCGCATAGTCATTCACAGACATGCTCTTTTTCTCCACAGTATGAAGTTCATTCTTCAACTGTATCTTACGTGCCTTGGTATTTGTTTCATAGAGCTTTACCAAGGTGTCCCACGCCTCCTTGGGGGACTTGGCATCCTGAATGTGCCCAATCATGGTGTCCTGTATACTAATGGATAGCCAATACATAACCTTCCTGGCTCCTTGGTTCCAGTCTTTAAACTCTTTCACATCTGCAGCAGTCGGATTTATATCCGGTATCTCCGGTGCCTCTTCATGCTCACCTTCTATGTAGTCCCAATAGCCTTTTCCCATCAGGAAATTCGTCAACCTGAACCTCCAAGCATGGAAGTTATTCTTATCCAGCTTCTCAGTCACAATCAGAGTTATCCCATCATTTGACATCTTGCAAAACACACAATTTTACCTGAAACTGCACTGGTTTTTCTGCACAACCTGCAGTATTTCTGCACAGCGGTACTGTAGTACTCTCAAATGTCACAACCAGTGACTTCAATGTGCATACACCCACCAGTGGCAACTGTAGACCTCTTTGCAGCACCCACAGTGTCTGCACAGTCAATCTGTCTTCCTGCAGTTCTTAAAACAGGGTTCTGTAGAGAATCGATGACTTACCCGCAGTGCTCGAAATCGCCTGCTTTTTGAAAAACAGAGGTCCAGACGTGCCCGAAACGCATTTTCGGCCCGAAAATCGTAGTCCAATAGGACTGTATAGTTGCCCTATAGCTTTACTCCCGTGAAAAAAGCTCCTCAATCAGAGACCGTTTGCCGGTGCCTCTCGTAGAGCTCTCGACAAGGGTGTAGTCACCAACACAATAGGGAAGAGTAGTTGAAGCTCTTACCCTCGTACCGCTTCCTGTGGTTCTCTTGCTCAGCCCTTAGCACGAACCAGGCTCTGATACCATGAAAAGATGCAGGGGGGAAGAGAGCTTGAGCTCTTGCAAGCACACACACACACACACACTCACAAAACCCTAATAGAGAACACACAAGGTGAGAGGCTGAAAATCTTCTTCTTCTCTACTCAACACTCAACACACCATATACAAGATAAGAGTACACATAATATGAAAGGTACTCAACCAATACATACACGAGTTCTCTATAGTGTGAACCCGACTAAATGAGCTGGCGCTATAACTATGCCAGTCTCTAGAATGGCTATCACACAGCCTGTCATCCCACTGGCCGCATATCACCCAAGATCTCACCAACCATGCCAGTGGTGTAAGTGTGGGGCCTATCCCCCAGGCGGGTCATCAGTGTCCACCGCCTCACTAGACGAGCTCGATATCTCAACAACATCCACATCTATTGACATCACATCACATCCACTCACATCACATTCACATCTTATCACATTCACATCCACATCCATTTACATCACATCACATCTCATCCACATCCACTCACATTTCCTCACATCACATTCACATCTCATCCACATCTCATCACATCCACTCACATCTCCTCACATATCATCACATCCACTCACATCTCCTCACATCACATTCATATCTTATCACATCCACTTTTAGTACGGTTTTTTACTTTCGATACCGATGGGACTTTTCTAAGTTTCTTCCAATTGCTTGGCCTAGTTAAAGGTACTTTTTCTTGATGGATATTTTCATATTCTTTCTCAAATTTCTCAAGTGAAATATATTCAATATTCTTCTTTTTGAGTAAAAGATTCATGGGATTTACAAAAAAATCAAATCTACCCATATTTTCTAATAAAATTCATAATACTCAAAATTTTACTTTTGATAAATACTCATAATTTGAATTATACCAAAAATTTCTTTTTTACCATTTAATTACTTGGATATCAAATATCATAGAAATTCCTCTTTTGCATAAAAATAAATTTACCAAAAATTTATCTTTTACCATTTAATTACTTGGATCTCAAATATCATGGAAATTTCTCTTTTTGCATAAAAATAAATTTACCAAAATTTACTCTTTTCTCATAATCAATTAATTATGCATAATTACAAAAAAATAAAATTCTCATGAATATGATGAGATAAAAATCATTATTTTTGCATAGGATATCCAATCCTAGAATATGGTAGGAAGTCCTCTTTTAGCATTATGCATAAAAATAAGATATGTATTATTTTCTAAAAATTTTACCATAACTTTGCTGTTGCTATTACTTATAATTCTTAATTTTTTTCTAAAGAATAAAAGCTTGACATGAAAATATGATAGTAGTTTCTCTTTTATGCTTAAAATCAAACTATGAATTTAAATTATAATTTTAATCATAATCATAAACTTAATTATAATTATCTCACTAAATTAAGCTAATTTCATTATTTTTCTATTTCCAAATTGACAGGATAATCTATTTCTCATTTAGAATCACTCAAAGTAGTTTTTAACTACTCATAAATAATCTACAAAGAAATAACCATTATTTTGTTAACACAAAATCATAAAAATATCATTTTCTTAATCTCTAGCTTATCAAGTCTAGAGTTTAGCTTTGAATTAAGAGACTATCATTGAGAAGCATCCTTTTTCAAGGGATTTAGCCATAAGGATGGCTATTCTTGTAGAGAGAGAGAGAGATTTACTTAAAGAAGTATTATACAAATAAGCATAAAGATTAACTTTCTCTTAATCAAGCATTAAGACTTTAAGAGAAAGCTTGATTTGAATTATAACAATTATTAAGAAAGCTTCTCAAGCTTGAGAGGGGTTCAGAAGAAGAGAGTCATTGAGATAAATTGGAAAAAATCATAAAAATTAATTTTACCTCCAAGTTTGGCTTGATTCTCTATTAGCAGTGAAGCCCAAAGCAATCAATTGGTCCACCAAGAGGAGAAGAGAAACTCCAAGAGTTGTTGTAGAGAGAGAGAGCTCCAAGCTTCCAAGAGAGGAAAATTTAAGGGATAATAAAAAATATGATTATTTTAATATATAATTTTGGCATGGTATAGCTCCAACATTTTTTTACAAAAGACTAAGGGTCTATTTATAGGTGAGGGAGGCCACTAACCAAGTCCAACTAGATTCTAGAATTTTTTAGGTTCAGTTTGACTCAATTTGGATAAGATTTGGACTAGTTTGGCTCCCTTTTTTATTTTGTTTGATCTAGCAGAGAGGGAGATAAAAATATCATAATTTTTTTGAATTAAAAACCCTTCCACACATGTGAATTAGGCGCCTACCTCAAGAGTCTCCCTCTCCTTAACCAAGGTATCAAAAATGCATCATTATTCTAAAATATCTTATTTTTTTAGTAATATCTCAGATTTTTTAACCAATAAATCTTGTACTCAGTCAACTCTTCATCTTATGTGAGCATTTACTCATTTTTGGGTATTTTCTTTTATTCTTTTGGATTTATCTCATTCCAACACTTGGATTAATCCAATTAAGTGGACTATAATCCAAAAATTTCTGAAAATGTAGACCCTTAGGCTAAGGTCCCTTATACACATTCTCAATTAATTCCTAATGCACCTTGGAAAGTTCATTTTGAACTTCTATTTTAGGGGAATCCATTTTAGACACTAGGAGGATTTTATATCCAAAGATATCTAAATTTTGGATTCTCTCTCTCTAGGCCAAAACAAGGTAAAACAAGATCTTTCTTCTATTTCACAGAGAGGGGAATAATTTCAAGAACAAAAGGGGAAGTTCTTACACCTTTACACCTTAAAAGCTAGAGGGAGGAATCTTACAGAAAGGGATCTAATGAGACAAGTGTTGATTTAGATTCAGGGGGTGGTTCTCTACTATCTTTGATGAGTCTTGTTGGATCAAAGACTGGGCTTGGGTTAATGGGGTCAAATTTATGAATGGTACAACTAGGGCATTGTATGCTGAACTAAGGAAAGGGGATTTGAATGTAGATTACTGTAACAGAATATGGAAGGTGAGCTGGAGTCCTGGCTATTGGAAAAAGAAATGGAAAGAATTATGGGAGTGTCCTATTCCTGTTAAATTTCAAGTGTTCTCGTGGAGAATCTACATGTGGGCTCTTCGTATTAGTGTAGAAGAACTTCACTAGTGGGTGCTATCCTAGATGCATATCTGCATCAGAGGATGGCAAACGTGCTTTTTGGAATTGCCCAACTATCAAAGGAGCATGGGGGAAAAATATGAAATGGGTGGAACATGGTTTAGGGTTTCAGACAACACAGAGTGGGGGGATTGGATTCTGAGCAAATGAGCTACTAATGCTGAGGGAGTAGATGTGCTATTCAATATAATCAGGGCTTGTTGTCTATGGGAAATCTAGATTTCTAGGAACTGTATTGTGTTTCAAACTACATTGGATGTTGGCTTGGATGTGACAGGAATGATGCATAAGTGTATGTATATGTGTAGATCTGTGATTTGTTTGAATAGGTTAGAGATTGATTTGATGTTACAGAGAATGCAGAATGGCATCAACTAACTATTTCTCTGGCTTGGAATCCCTCTTGCATACTAGGAAAACCTAATTTGTAGTTGAATTGATGCAGGTGAAGCCTAAACAAGTGAAGCTTGGTTCCAAGACTAAAAGATGGTATTTGAAAGAGAAGCAGATGGACCATACTTTTGTGGTCTTCATAGAGAACCCAATAGGGACAAGGCCCACTATTAAGATCTGATCAAGGAAGGGAGATGTGCTAGAAAAACAGACCCCTAGAGGATGTACCATTGAGCATTAATGGAGGCTTCTATTATGTTGAATTATCAAGTGTCTTGGAAACAATCCTCTTTTGTATTGGAGGATGATAGACGGAATCTATTATGTAAGTTGTTAAACAATAGTGAGATGTGGGGAAGTTGACACCTAGCTTTAGTTTGATGTAGTGCTTTTTGCTGAAAAATACATAGGGGTGATTGTGCAATGGAGGTGGAGAGGAGTATAATTCGCTCCAAGAAGAAGAGTAGATGGCATTCTGAGCAGTTACATCTGAGATGGCCGGCATGGGAAAGGACGTCCTTCCTTCTACAAGGTCCTCAGTTCCGATGTTAACCATCACATCTGCCTTTTGCGCTTTCTGCAAAGCGCAGAAGGCAGATGCGATGGTTAACAGAACTTCCTTTCCCATGCTTGCAAACGCATCTGCATTCTGCGAAGCGCAGAAGGCAGATGTGATGGTTAACATCGGAACTAAGAATCTTGCTGTAGAGTGAGGCAGTGCAGAGGAGGTCATGGACCTCATCCGCGAAGGACTTCATGTGAAGTTTTCCTACAGAAATTTAGAGTGCAAATTCGGAAGAACCGGTGTGTTTTAAAAAAAAAACCCTAACCCCTTTGATTTGCTGGCTGTTTTTTCCTATTAAATATAGAGATGGTTGGGCGACCGTTCTTGTTGTGGCTGTTGTCTGTTAAATGTGGTGGAAGACCTCCAAAATTGGGTTCCTGTTGGCTGTACCTCCAAATAGTATCTTTATGACCTGCAGAGCTTGAATTTGCCCACTGAATTTAGATATGTACCCTACCCTGGTGGATGTTGACGATATGTTTGGAGCATGCTGAGAAGGGCCAAAGGGTCATGACCACAGGAATGCAATCATAGAAATGCACAAGAATTGAACTGCCTCTGCTTGTGTGCACGCATGTGTGTGTGTGTGTGTGTGTGTGTGTGTGTGTGTGTGTGTGTGTGTGTTTTCCATGGCTCTCTCATTTTAGCTTAAATTTTTTCTTTTTTGCAAACCCTGAATAATGGACTAGGGTTTGTGATGGGATTCTTATGCCAGGGGTTTCTGATGGGATGGTAGGAGGGTTCCTCCACATGCATATGTTGCTGCTGGTACTAGGGTTTTTTTTAATAGCATGCAGATGTTAGGGGTATGTGCTCATCCTATGAGTTGTAGGGCTTTCTGTACAAGTGCCAGCAATTGTTGTTTTTGGTTGCAAGGATATTATCTGAGCATGCATGTTCCAAATGTAAAAGAGGAAAAAACAAAGGAGAGTGACATGGGTAAGGATGCTTAGAGAAAATTAAAGATGAAAATTAAGAATGCTTGTGCTTGTAAGAAGAGAAATTCAGGAGAGCATAAATCATACACCCAATTAAAATATTAGCTTTTGCTAAGCTTAAGTCATTCGCATTAAAATAGTTGTTTTTATAAACGTTTGAGACGTTTGATTTTGAAAGCCACCTTTTTATCACTTAAACATATATTCATATACAATCTTTCATTTCAATGAATATGTTCTCTAATGGATTAATTAAATGAGGCCAGTTGATCTCAGGATAACTCTTGTCCTCCTCCCATGCATAGCTATAGTTGTTCCTTCCATGCCTCTGGAGCTTGCCTTTGCCTCGTGTTGAATGTTTTTCTACCTCTTGTCCTCCTCACATGCATGGCCATAGTTGTTCCTTCCATGCCTCTAGAGCTTGCCTTTGCCTCGTGTTGAATGTTTTTCTACCTCTTGTCCTCCTCACATGCATGGCCATAGTTGTTCCTTACCTACCTCTGGAGCTTGGCCACACTCTGTTGAGTGCTTGCCTTCTTCACCTTTGCCTTGTTGCATGTTTTTCTACCTCTTGTCCTCCTCCCATGCATGGCCATAGTTGTTTCTTACCTGCCTAAAGAGCTTGGCCACGTTCTATTCCTCATGGTTACTGTGGAGTGCTTGCCTTCTTCACCTTAGCCAAGATGCCTATGCTCTGGCCATGATTTGGATGCACGTACATGTCTTCTTGTTTCTCTTTTGCATTCTTCCCTCCATCAATGCATGGTTCATGTGCACATTGATGGTATGACACCCTTGCTTTTCCATTTTCTACTTGCATCACTGGCATAAAGTTAGAATTTGTGATTTGTTGATGTTTGTGAAGATGGTGCAAGTGGGAGGTTTGAAGAGTAGTAACATCGCTCATGGTGGTTGAGCCATGTCTTGTTCTCAACTTGCATCACATTCTTCACCTCCACCAAAAGGCACCCTTTGTAGGACAAGCTTGTCAATCTCGATTGTTTTTCTCCTCTAAGGGAGTCATTGTGATGCTTGCCTCTTCAAGGGAAACATAACTTGAACCTCACGTGTGCTAACCCTTTCCAAGGGTTTTATCTATATACGCAGAGCTTGAAAGGTACGCAAGGCACGGTCCTTCCTCACTTTTGTACTTCCATTTCTTTCTCTCTATGTTGATTGATTATAAAAAGGATCCTTAAGCACGGTCTTCATGTCATCTTTCTCACTTTTTTCTTTATCTCTCTATGTTTTTTTTCTCTTGTTAGCTGATTAAAAAGGATCCTTGGGGAACAAATTTTGTAACCTTTAGTTTGTTATTATTTCAAGTAGGATGCTTTGAGTCCTCTTACACTTCACATAGAAAGTGGGAGAGGAAAATGCAGCCTCAACTCTATCCCTCTCCACAAAGGCGTACGATGGGTCTACAACATGTCTTGCTTTTTGTTCACAAACAAGCTTCAAGATGCTTAAGGTTTTGATCATGGTAAGAGTAGACATGGATGTCAATTTTTGGGAACCGATTAATGATTTTGTGTGCCATGAATGTTCTTAAGGAGAATCCCACAAGGGAAACTCTTCATAACCCCAAGGACTAATCTCCTTCGAAAGAGGGGGAACTCTTCACAACAACCACCATTTCCAGATGGTGGCGAGGATTTTGTCCACCTTCAATATCGCTATGGGGAAGCTTTTCAATCTCAATACAAGACATGGAGGGAATGCGAGAATTGGATGGATTTATTACTATGAGTCCAATCATTTAGACTAGAATCACTTGCCTTGGGAGGTTATGAAGGAATATCTTTGTCAGAGATTTTTCCCTTCAAGATTTCAAGAAGATAAGATGGATGAATTTTTGGAGCTATCCAAAGAGTGGAAGTCTATAGAAGAATAGCATCAACAAGCCTTTTGGGACTTCTCTAGTTTGCTCCTATAATGGATGAGATCACTCTTCTCGATTGATCTACTAAAAAACATAATCTTCCCTTGGATTGCTTGGTCAAGAATGCAAAGCCTTCCTTGATCTCTGAAGCTATGACCATGGTGGAAGGTTTTACCAAGGCAGCAATGTGGATGAAATCCACTCACAGAAATTTGAACCCTTTAGCTTCTGCAATTGTCTTAGGAAATGCATCCAATCCTCCCATGCCTAAGAGGAACCATGGGCCATATTCAAAGTCAAAAATCAAGAAGAACAATTAGACTAGGAGGGAGACCTTTCCCATAGGAAATCAGATCAGGAGGAAGGGCCTTCTCTCAAGCTAGGTCAAAATTCAAAGTCGAGAATTAAGAAGAACAACTGGACTTGGAGGGAGACCTTTCCCCCATGCAATCAAATCAGGAGGAAAGGCCTTCTCTCAAAAGCACCTTCCATAGATATGCCCTTTTTTACTCCTAAACAATGTGACAAAATTCTTAGAGAGAATAGATGTTTCAAACGCCATTAGATTAAGGATTGTTGGGTTTGGGGAGAGCTTGCCTGTACACTACCACACACACACACACACACACACACACACACACTTAGCTAGAACAACACACGTGAGAGAGCTAGTTGTTGCTGGAAAGTCCTCTAATGATAATAATAGTACAAAAGTACTATGAGTACAAAATATAGCCTAGGGCAAAGTGTCCAACAAACATAAGTGTATTCACACGGGGAAAAAACGTGTGTCCAGCCACAGGGAAAAAGTGCTCGTGAGTAAGCTGTGTTCACAACTGAACTAGCTGGGAGTGGTCATGACCAACAAACCCCCCTCAAGTGATGAATAGTGTGAACGGAGATAGGGTGTAGCAGACTACCTTGGTAGAGGCTGTAAGCTCAAAGCTTTGTGGAAATCTTCAAACTTTTCCCTCGAAAGAGGCTTTGTAGACCCATCTGCTATATTGGCATGTGTAAACACATAAGCCAAGTCAATCTCTCCTACATGGAGCCTTTCTCTAACATAATGATAGTGAACCTCAATATGGTTTGTGCGGGCATGAAATACTGGTTTTCGTGCAACTACCAAAGCACTCTGATTGTCAGTATAAATGGTGGTAGGAGACTGCTATCCAACACCAAGATTGGCTAAAAGAGGCATCGTAGCCAAACACATTCCATAGTAGTTGTAAAGGCTGCCTTGTATTCAGCTTCACAGCTAGAAGTGGCCACTGTAGGTTGCTTCTTACTGAGCCATGAGATGCATAATTCACCAAGAAGAAAACAATTACCACTGGTTGTGACACTCGCATGTCATAGGTAGCAACCTGCCCAATCATTGCCTATAAATGCAAGCAAGCATAGTGTAGAAGAACTGCCATAAAACAAGGCAAAGTTTGCAGTGCCTTTAAGATAGCAAAAGACACGCTTACACACTTGCCAATGCATAGTGATTGGACAATGCATGAATCTGCTCAACTAAGAAACAACATACTGTATGTCCAAATGAGTAGAGCATAAATTGATAAGGCATCCCACAGCCTGTTGATAGGTGGCAACATCAAAAGGCTCACCAGCATGCTCAAGTGACAGTTTTAGACCTGGTTCCATAGGAGAGTAGAAACATGTTTACAATCTGTCATGTGAAAACACTCAAGGAGCTACTCAACATATCTGCACTGAGATAACATGATACCCCCCTCAAAAGGTATAAATTGTATGCCCAAATAGTAATGTAAATGCCCCATGTCTATGACATCAAACGCATGTTGCAAATAAGCTTTAAAAGCTGAAATATCACCCTCTTTAGGGCCAGTGATGGCCATGTCATCCACATAAAGAATAAGAATGAGAACATTGTTCCCAATGTGGTGTACATAAAGTGTACTCTCAGTCTGAAACCCTTTGGCAGTCAAATATGCATGAATTTTGTGGTACCAAGCATAAGGAGCCTGTTTAAGACCATACAATGCTTTATGTAAACGGCATACTTTACTTTCTACACCTTTTTGAACAAATCCAAGAGGCTGAGACACATAAACTTCCTCCTGTAAATCGCCATTCAAAAAGGCAGTTTTGACATCCAACTAATATACATAGTACGTATGGTAGTCATATGTGAAGTGGGAGCAAAGGTCTCTTCATAGTCAATGCCCTCACGTTGGGCATACCCTTTGGCAACCAAGAGAGCCTTGTGGCGATCAACTAAACCATCAGGTTTACGCTTTAGCTTGAAAACCCATTTTGTGCCAATAGCACGCTTGCCAAGAGGCAAGTCACATAACTCCCAAGTACCATTTTTGTCAATGGAGTCCAACTCTGAATGCATGGCTGCCACCCAATTATCATCCTCCAATGCATCAACATGAGAAATGGGTTCCTCATTACAAGCGGTGTGGCAACAAGAGCTATATCCACATAATGTGAAGATGCATGGCGAGAAGCAACACGTGTACAACTTGGCATAAATGTAGATTGTTTGCTATCATGCAAAGTCTCAACCAGCCCTCTAGGAATAGTTTTTGACTTCCTAGTATCTGCATCTTCTTCTGCCAATGCATCACCCAAGGAATCCTGATCAATTTGATGCATTTTAGGATCAATTTGGGGCAAGTCAGCCTGCTTCTTTTGCTGATTTTCAATAGGCATAGGTGGCTGTAAATGAGCTGAAACTAGCTCTACATTATCCACATTGGAATTTAATAAAGGTGTGAGAAAGTATCAAACACATCTTCCGGCCCAATAGACTGGTACATAAGACAAGTGGTTGAGATGCATATTCATCAAAGATAACATCTCTTGACACAATGATTGTGCCTGTGTTAGGCACATAGAGTATGTATCCCTTACTCTCAGTACTTTAACCAATGAAAATGCATTTGATTGCCTTTGCATCAAGCTTATGTCTTTCTTGTGTGGGCACATACATATATGCCAAACACCCAAAGACTCTCATATGAGTCACCACTAGAATCCTGCCATTCCATGCCTCATAGGCACTCATAGATTTCAAGGCTTTAATGGGGCAATGGTTAAGCACATAATTGGCACACATAACCGCCTCAAGCCAAAACTTACTGGGCAGATCCTTGTTCTTGAGCTGCAACATGCCATCTCCATAAGTGTACGATTATGTCTCTCTGCAACTCCATTCTGCTGAGGAGTATAGGGGCTAGTACACTGATGGGAAATACCATGTAACTGCATATAGGATGTGAACTTATTTGACAAATATTCCCCCCCTCGTGTACGCAATGTGACAAGCTTGTGTCCACAAGCACTTTTAGCCATGGGACGGAAGTCTTTGAAAGTTGCAAAGGCACCTGACTTCACTTTTAAACCATACACCCAACAAAACCAAGTGTAGTCATCAATGAATGTGATGAAGTACAAGTGTCCTCCAAAAGATGGAGCCCTCATGGGGCCACAAAGATCACTATGATTGAGCTATAATGGGGACAGCCTTCATAGCACTATCTTTAGGAAAGGAATTCCTGTGCCTCTTTCCAAGGATGCATCCCTCACATACATGCTTGAATGGAACCTGATTAGGAGGAAGCTCATGCACCATACCTTGCTTCTGCAAGGTAGCATACAAGAGATAGGAAATTCAAGTGACCAAACTGAGCATGCCATAAAAACACACCGGATGTGGATGTAATCATATCATCATGAGAATAAGTACTCCTATCATACATGTCAAGCTTATACAAGCCACTGCATAATGTCCCAGAAAGCATAGGAAATTCAAGTGACCAAACTGAGCATGCCATAACAACACACGGGATGTGGATGTAATCATATCATCATGAGAATAAGTGCTCCTATCATACATGTCAAGCTTATACAAGCCACTGCATAATGTCCCAGAAAGCATAAGAGATGATGAATCTCTGTTGTCATACACTAAGCAACAATGGTCAGAAAACTGAACCTTAAACCCAAATAATGCAAGGGCTGAAACAGAAATGAGATTCTTCTTAATGCCTGGTACATATAAAGTGTCACAAAGAGTAAAAGTATTCCTATTACATGTTGTTAGCTCCACATTGCCAATGTATTTAATGGAGTAAGAGGTATCATTGGCACACATAACTATGCCACCTGGAGGTGAATCCTGCAAATTGGCAAATAGATCTCTACAAGAAGTGATATGCTTAGAAGCACCACTATTAAAGTACCAATCTCCAACTGAGATAGACATACAAGAAGTAGGCAAACTACATGTAACCACTAATGCATAGTACTCATGAGCAAAGTTAGCCTCTTCTTTAGTGTCCACAGTAGCAGTCAAACCAAGTTGTTGCTTCTTTTTCTTTTCACTCTCAATACGCTTCCTACATTCCTCAATGAGATGACCAGGTTTTCTGCAGTAGTTGCATCTCTTCTTTTTCTTGGTTTCACCTTCTTTAGACGAGGTAAAATCTAAATAGGCATGTGGTTTACCCTTAGGCTTACCACTAGATGCAGCCCTAGATTTACCTTTGTTTCAATCAAAAGCACCAAATGCCTGTTCAGCACAAAGCATAGTAGTCCTGTTAGAAACGAGACTAGTCCTCTTGCAATAAGAGAGTCACCAACTCATTAAAGGTATACAAGTTTGGATTACCCTTCATGAGTAGACGAAGAGTAGTAGCAAAACCCTGATAGGATTCTGGCAAACCCTGAAGCACTGTAGATACAAGTGAACCATCTCGAATGACCTCATCAATGTTGATGAGCTGCTCTCGCAAATCCTTAATACAAGTAAGGAACTTGTCCATTGAATCACCCTCATCCATATGCTCAAACTCAATCTTCCTTTTAAGATAGGCAACACGAGCCTCATTTTGCGAACCTAATACAAAGAAGCAAGTACATCCCATGCACCCTTAGAGCAAAAGTTCATGAATGAATGTGCGGTATAACCTGCCTTTTGCATGAAAGGGCAATCAAAGCATGTGCCTAAGCATCCTTGGCATCCCATCTGAGCTGTTCTGGAGTGGGTGGCAAAGGTGCAGAAGATGTAGCAACACCTGAAGATACATCATCACCCACATCAATAGTCCCTGAAAGATACATCATCACCTACATCAATAGTCCCTGAAGTACTTGCTGCTCGTGCAGGTACAATAGGCCTGACATCAACCCCCTGATACATAAACCCACAAATTCTTTGCAAACTAGTACATGTTTCATCATATATGCCCACATAGGATAGTTGGTGCCATCCAACTTATCATCAATGGAGAGCATACCAAACAATTCACTAGTATTCCTAGACATGGCTGTCACAAATGTGTACAAACAGGTAGTATGACTCAATCAAGGCAAATATCTGTAATCCAATGCTGAGACACACAAAAAATTGAGGGAAATGTCCCAATTGTGTCTTTATCACCTGTTCCAATGCTATAACACCCAAAAAATTAGGAGATTTACCCCAATGCCAAAGTAATGTACTTGTAATAGCAAAAATGCCTGCAAATATCTCTGATAACCCTGCAAATAGTGTTAATTTTTACAAAATCCTCAAATTTTGAGTGCAATTATGCACCAGATCTGAGGAAATCAATGCCAATGTCGTAATTTTAGGCTCAATGATAAAAAGGCCCAAAATTAATCTTGTCAATTTGCTAATTTGTTAGCAATTTTTGTAATATTTGATAGAAATTAAAAATAATAACAAAACAATTTTACTAGTTATTACTGGTGGCACTGGATTTGAGGAGACGACAAAGGAAGATGTAGATCTGTATGGCGACGGACTGCAGCACAGCAGATACCAGGTATAGTCGACGGGCTGTAGATCTGTATGACGGTTGTAGGGCGGCACAGGGTGGTGAAGAGGCAATGCGGAGCAGTGTGAATAGGCGTCGAATAGGTGGCGCAGGGGCGGTGCGGGCAATGGACAAGTGAAAACAGCGCAGGCAAGGCAGTGCAAGGTGGAGCTGATCTGTAGGGGGACGCTAATTTCAAAGCTGGGCAGCACGAATCCCTAATGCACAACCGAAGTCTGAAGAAACCCTAACCCTAAACCTAACAGAGTAGGTGGGTAAAACCCTAACCCTAAACCTAATAGAGTAGGTGGGTGAAACCCTAACCCTAAATAGCTCTAATACCAATGTTGGGGTTGGGGAGAGCTTGCATGTACACCACCACACACACACACACTTAGCTAGAACAACACACGTGAGAGAGCTAGTTGCTAGAAAGTACTCTAATGATAATAATAGTACAAAAGTACTGAGTACAAAATATAGCCTAGGGCAAAGTGCCCAACACACATAAGTGTGTTTACACGGGAAAAAACCTGTGTCCAGCCACCAGGGAATAAGTGTCCATGAGTAAGCTGTGTTCACACCTGAACTAGCCGAGAGTGGTCATAACCAACAAGGATTACCTAAAAATCAATCAAGATATGCAATTTCTATTAAGAGCAATCAAGGGCCTTCTCCTCAAATGTGGGGAAATCCCCCTACTCAATCAGTTGCTTTCAAAGCTATCACCATTGCTAAGGAGGTAGAGAAAAAAAGAGACTAGATTCCCATCACAGTAGAGTACCAAGGATAGAAGCAACAATTCTCAAAGATTTGAACGCCCATAAATTACCAAGGTAAGGATTTAAAGCTTTTAATTGATTTTGGTAGTATCCATTCATTCATATCACCTAGATGCTTGTGCAAATTAGTTTTCACTCGTCCATAAGACATATAAGATCTAGTAAGACGAGAACTCTATCAAATGTAAATTTAGGGTCTTACCGTTAGGATTGGATGATGAAATACTTTGAGTGGTGGATTGGCTCACTCAGAACCAATCACTCAATGTAGGGGATTTGGAAATCAAGAACTCTGCCACCACTACAGTTGGTAAAAGGCTATCAAATTGTTGAAATGACTTAGAAAGAAACAAGCAATATATGTTGTTTCTCCTTCTCCGTCCTTTTTCTATATTCATTTTGATATAATGTCTTAGCTTCTGAAAATTTTCTTTCTTAGGGTTATCAACACCCTTCTTGGAATCCTTTCTAGAAGACTGGGCTAATTTTGCCTTTGGATTTTAGTAGCCACCTCAAAGAAAGGATTTATCTTTACCTTTTTGATTTGCGCATGCATGATCTCCCACACGCATTCTAGTTTGATATTTATGGGATTGCTCTTCTTATCCCACTGAATGTGATGAGACACTTGGGTTCACATAAAAGTCCTCCCCCCACCTAGGAGGCTGCACAATTAGACTTTGACTCATGCATTCCTTGAGCAAACAAAAAGATTGAATTTGATCAGGCCCCCATTGGAAAGAAACATTCTTCTTTGTCAACAGATTTATAGGATACATCTTCTCAGAGAACATGTCAACAAAGCGTTGGTAATACTTTGTTTTTCCCAAAATCCTCCTTACCTCCCTTACATTGGTAGGTGGTGGGAGGGCCACAATTGCCTGCACCTTCTCAGGATCCATCTCTATGCCTTCTTCTGAGATAACATGTCCCAAGAGAACCACCTTCCTTCGTGCCAAGCGACATTTTCCAGGATTAAGACACCCATTTGCATCATCAATACTTTGCAAGGCCAACGTCAACTTTTCCAAGTGATCCATGCGGCTTGAATAAATGCAAAAATCATCCAAAAAGACCCTTAGTAAGGTGTAAATACCTGACTCATGAAGCATTGAAAAGTTGCTGGTGCATTGGTTAAGCCAAATGGCATCACCCTATAGGCATACACTCCCCAAGGGGTGATAAATGAGGTTTTCCTTTTATCTCCTTTTATCTTCTTCATAAATCTGGATTTGAAAGTATCCAGAGTATCCATCACACACTGAATACAACTCATGACCTGCAACTTGATCCAAAATCTCATCTTGAAAGGGTAGAGGATAATAATCCCTCTTTGTGCATGCATTCAGAGGGCAAAAGTCCACACACACACGCCATTTTTCCACCCTTTTTGGGAGTGACTACAACTGGGGAAATCCACTCTGAATTCTCTCTACTGGAAAAATAAATCCAGCTTCAAGCAAATTAGTTACCTCATTCTTAAGCACCTCTACTTGCACTACTCCCAAACGCCTTAGCCGCTATACCACTGGCTTACTTTGGGACTTGAGATCAATCTTGTGCTCTACTAGGGTAACTTGGCATACTTGGAGGAGCTGTTTGCAAAAAGGTTAGGAAATCCATCCAACATTTTTAAGCAATTCTCCCTTTCAGTACTGCTATGGACTCATCAAGAAGAAGTTCATTCTGTTGGTGGTGAAGACTAGTGAGCTCCACATCTCGTTTCTTGAACATGGTTGAAGAAGCTTCCCCTTCCAAGGCTCCATTGTCTTCATCAGCATCCCCTCGAGAGGGAAAGACCAAATGCAACTCCCTCCACCTCCCCTTCTGAGATGGAATCCTCGAAGCTACCACTTGTCTCCTCTTCATCGGCGGATGACTCTGACTCTGAACTTTCAGAAGTTGAAGGTTCACCTCTTACCACTTTCTTGCGAAGACGACGACTCTTGATGTTGTAGTGGACCTTCTTATTCTCACCTTGTAGAATAAGATCACCTGTCTCCCATTTTGAATTGCTTCACTTGGCGAAGCCATGGCCTACCAAATATCAATGGGTAAGTCCTAGCATCAGGCTTTGTAGGAATGACCTGGAAAGTTCTAGGCACAGAAATACCACATACATCCGCTCCCAAATTCCTAACAATTCCTAAGGTTTTCACCCTAGCATTATCATAGCAAGTTTTATGCGATAGGGAGAGTTAGTAGAAGACAACTTTAAATCGGCATCTTTCATTGTTTTTTCACTCATGACATTGATTGACGCACCTCCATCAATGTATGCATTAGAAATTGTTTATCCCTCAATGATGACATCAATCATCACAGGCACATCATCTCCTACATTAATATCCACCTTTTGAGCCATAGAAGTCCCATTATCTCTCTTCTTCTTTTTCTTAGATTCCCTTGTGCTAGCCAGCTTACCCCATTGCTTTCTGAGCTTTGGAGAGAGTGCCAAAACATGCCCAAATGTGATTTGTGTCGTTTTTTCCCTAAGATTTGTTAAGAGGTCATAAAACTAAGAGATCCTTGTCCAAGAGGAAAGTCATATTGTCAAATTTTTCTCTTAGACGACTTCTTCTTCTTCTTATTTTTCTCCTCTTCTTCAGATTTTTCTTCTTCTTCTTCTTCTTCTTCTTCTTCTTGGCTCCTAGTTTTACGACCCCTTTTTACCATTAATGGCATCAATGTTTCCTCTTCTTCTTCTGAGCATGTTTCCTCTAAAAGTGCCAAACTTTTATCCTCAATTTTCGACACTCAGTGCAATAGTGTCCCTTCTCTTGACATTCATAGCATGTGACACTACTTCTATCCCTAGGTTTATCCTCAACTCGTGGAACCCTAGGTGGCCTTGCGTTAAGTGTAACTTCAAATTAGCAAATTCTTCCATAAGTTATGCAATGTTATGATCCAAGGATGGAGCTTGTACCTGAGATATTGAGGCTATCTCTACTCGTGGTGGGGTCAGCACACTCGGAGAAGATTAGAATGTGGACTCAATATGAAGAGTGGCCTCCTTCTTCAAAGCAATATGAAGAGCCTCTTTTAAATTAGTGGGATCTTTGCTAAGAACTTTTCCATGCAAGCGGGGATCCAAAGCCATGATAAACTTGCTTATCTTAAGGTGCTCCATTGCTAAAGAACTCTTGAATCCCCCATAGAAGGTGAAAAAGAAGAAGCAGCAACATGTAAAGCAACTTGTTGATATTTAATGAACCAGGCTCATACCTCACTGAAAAGGCAAAAATTGACTCTCCTTTCTTTTGGAAAATCTGATTCAATTGCAATAGTAAAGCATTTGGTGACTCCACTGTCCAAAATCTCTCCTTCATTGCTTTGGTCAACCTTTCCCAATCATTCTTCAACTCCTCTGGCAAAGCCTCATGCCAAGTTAAGGCCACCCCCTCCAAGAAATCTGGAAGTATTTCTACCCTCTCCTTCATAGACCAACCCGTCAAGCAGCAAGCTCGGTTAAACTCTCGGAGATAACTCCCCGGGCCTTCTCTTTCCGATCCTTGGAACACCAGAATGTTGAACATCTTGCACCAAAAGATGAGTAGCAACAAGGAAAATTTACTTATTTCAAAATAACTTTTCTTTAATCATGCGGGACCTTGAGGTTAAAATAGAATAATTCTAAGTAAAACCTGCCCGTCACCTCCACCAAAAGATGTGACACAAAGTTGGGGTTTTGACTTCAGTCACTTCTTAGAATCAAAACAGACTTGTATGAAACCTCACAACCTCCTCACCTTCCTTTCTCTCCCTAGGTTAAGATAAAGATAAACACATCAAAGGTGAGATCATAATTCATGGAAGGAAAGATAAAAGGCTTAGGAGAAGCAAGAAAGAATCAGCCTTGTAAAAAAGGCCCAAGTGTTGTGTGCCTTTGATACATCTAAAGACACGTTTCACTGCATGCCAATGGTGATGAGTGGGACTGTGCATAATCCTGCTCAACTGGGAGACCACGTACTGCAAGTCTGGGGCCGAGTATGACACAAGTAAAGTAAACAACCAACTGCTTGCTGCCTCTGATAAGAGGTAGCATCATAAGGTCCACTAGTATCTTCAGCAGAGAAACAAAAACCAGTCTCAAATGGGGTGGAGACGGGTTTGCAGTCCTCAAACTGAAATCTCTATAAGAGCTGCCCAATGTACTTGGATTGTGACATAATAATCCCCCCCTCAATCCGAGCAAATTGTATGCCCAAATAATACTGCAACTGGCCAAGATCAGTAAGACAAATGATTGCTGTAATTCTCATTTAAAATCTGCAATTTTCTTGGGATGTGGCCCAGTGAGAATCATGTAATCCACATAGAGGATCAAAATCAGCAAATCTGCCCCCTCTTTTGCAGATATATAAAGTCACCTCTGTGGGACTATTCTGAAAACCAAGGCTGAGCAAATGAGTGTGAATCGTGCCATACCAAGCCCGAGGTGCCTGCTTCAATCCATACAAGGCTTTCTTAATCCGGCATACCTTTTTTTCAGAACCTACAACCTCAAAGAGAGGAGGTTGTGCAACATAGACTTCCTCTGCCAATAGACCATGGAGAAATGATGTCTTGATATCCAACTGATGCACTTCCCAATTATTGTGGGCAACCATAGCAATACACATCTAATGGTGGTGATACGTGAAGTGGGAGCAAAGGTCTCTTCATAATGAATGCCCTCTTTCTGAGCATAGCCTTTGGCCACAAGACAGGCTTTGTACCTGTCAATTGAACCATCAGCCTTTCTCTTCACTTTGTAAACCCACTTCGTCTCCCCATGGCATGTGTACCTGCAGGCAAGTCACATAACTCCCATGTTTGATTGGCATGAATGGAGTTCAATTCATCTTGCATGGCTTGCATCCACAACTTATTTGAAAAGGCATCTCTGTGACAAACAGGCTCCATCACATGCTATAGCAATCAAAGCATGAGCAACCGAGTTTGCCAAATCTCTTTTGGCTGCAGCTCTCGTACGGGCTGGCAAAGGAGCATCTAACTTGTTGTCCTTCAAAGTTTCAAAGAACCAAGGAGCTCTTTTAGGCTGTCTTATGTCAGCCAATTCCTACTCTACTGCCTCTTCCACAACATCCTCAAGAGCATGTGGCATCTGTGTCACACTAGGTGGCTGTCCAGACTGCGTGATAGGCTATAAATGAGCAGTATGTGGAGGATTGTATCCCTGTGGTGCATCATCGGAGGCATCGAAACCAAGCAATGGCACAAGACTATCAAAAATGTCCGAGACACCAAGTGTGAACTGCATTTTGCAATCCCGCAAAGGCATAGAGGATGTCTCATCAAAGATAACATCTCTACTGACAACCACCCTACGTGATGAGGGCTCATAAAGTCTATAACCTTTGCTCTCTGCACTGTATCCCAAAAATATGCATTTGATAGCCTTATCATCCAACTTTGTCCGCCTCTGTGAAGGTACATGTGCATAGGCCAAACACCCGAACGTATGCATATGGGAAATGGATGGCTTATAACCTTTCCAAGCCTCATAGGGTGTGACTGTTCTCAATGCTTTAGTTGGGCATCTATTCAAGACATAATTTCCACACATCACTGCATCCAACCAAAACATATTAGGCAAATTCTTGCCCTTAAGCATACACCTAGCCATCTCCATAATGGTCCTATTTTTTCGCTCAGCAACTCCATTCTGTTGAGGAGTTTAAGGCACTATGCACTCATGAGATGAATACCACGGGCTACCAAATAATCATTGAATTCCTTAGACATGTATTCCCCCCCTCTATCTGATTTCATATTGGCAATCGTCAAGCCTGCATCATTTTCAGCCAAGGCAATGAAGTGCTTGAAGCATGTGAACACCTCCGACTTGGACTTCAATGCAAATATCCAAGTGTACTTGGTAACGTCATCAATGAAGGTGACAAAGTAGTAGAAGCCACCAATAGATGCGGTCTTCATGGGACCACACACATCACTGTGAACAAGAAATAACTTGCGAGATGCCCCAACTCTGCCATCTTTGGGGAGAGCAAAGCGGTGCATCTTGCCAAGTAAGCAAGCTTCACAGATATGTTTCTTAGTAGGCATGTGCATCTGTGGCATATCTTCAACCATTTGTGGCAACCGTACCAAGGCATTGAGATTGAGGTGACCAAACCTCTCATGCCATAAATATGTGTCACAGGGAGTACATCTACATCCACAGCATGGGCATCATGGGCTGAACTGTCACTGCATCTATCATATGCATCCAGGCTATACAAGCCCCCGTGAAGAGTACCAGTCAAAACAATAGCATCGGCATGAATCAAGTCATAGATTGCACACCTATGCCCATCAAAAACAATCTTATGTCTACAAGTAGCAAAAGCTGAAATGGAAATAAGATTTTTGTGTATGCCTGGCACATACAAAACATTCTCCAGAGTGACAACATTGCCTGCAAACTGAAGTGACTGCAACCTGCCAACACCCTTAACCATATAGGATGCATTGTTGGCACACGTCACAGAACCCCCCTTTGGTGGGGGGGCATCAGCAAGGGAAGTGAACAACGTCCTGCAGGAAGTAATGTGCTTAGAAGCACCACTATCAAAGAACCACGTGGAAGCTGAAACTGACATGCAAGCATCACCTGCATCATGTACAGAAGGATCATAATGGCATTGGACTATGAAACTCCAAGACTGTTCCATGGCAAAATGAGCATGCTCATTAGGAGTGGCATCATTGCCACTCCCACAGGCAGTGGAGACCGCAAGTCCCTTTTCTTTCTTCTTCTTCTCAGAAGCAATCCTTTTCCTGCATTCAACTATATCATGGCTTGCAACCCTGCAGTAATTACACCTCTTCTTCTTCTTCTGATCACCCTGGGATAATGAAGAAGAAGACTGATTTGCTATATTTTTAGGGACAGATTTCTAAAATTTTTCCTTATTCCTATCATTGGCTGCAAATGCTTGATCAGAAGGCATACTTGCATTTCTGTTAGAGTGACTCTGCTCCTCCTGCAATAAAAGTGCAACCAACTGATCAAAGGAATAGTAGTTGGCATTGCCCATGGCAACCAACCTCAAGGTAGTATTAGCAAAACCTTGGTAAGAGTCAAGCAATCCATCCAATGTACCGGATACAAGCTGAGATATCCTCATCAATGTTGGCCAATTGCTCTTTCAAATCTTTGATAGCTATCAAATAGGCATCCATGCTATCACCCTCATTCATATGTTGATTCTTTAACTGCTTGTGTGGAGATAGGCAACACGGGCCTCGTTGCATACCTGATACAAAGAGGCAAGCTTATCCCAAGACTCCCTAGCAGTAAAACGCATGATCTGATATGAGGTACAATACTCTTCTTAACAGAAAGAGCAATCAATGCATGTGCCTTAGCATCATGGCCATCCCATTGAATCATCTCCTGTGAGTAGGAGGTACAAGGTAGCACGGGAAGAACCACTGGATGTGACATCACTAGTGGAAGATGTATATTTGCCTGATAGGCCTAGGCTCATTGCCATTCACAATATTCCACAAATTCTTGGCTACCAAGACATGCTTCATCATAAATGACCACATAGGATAATTCACCCACTGGCCATTATGCAGACAAATGCACAAATCCAAATGTGACAAAGGCAAGATTAGGAGCCTCAAGCTCTCAACTGCAAATACCAATTACTGACTCCGCAATCCTCAAGGATTTCCAGGCATAAACCAACTGTATGACCAACTGAAATCTGCCAACAATATTTGAATGTACCTGAAAAGACAAATCCCCATTGGTGAAACCCTGATTTTTGCAAAGATGCCTGTTGAAGACCATGCAAAGACTCTAGCCCACCACAGTGCTTCTCCAATAGACTCCTTCTGAATGTTGTAGTCAGCTAGAGTGCGGCCATCTTCAAGCTGCTTTACTGAGCATCTACACCACAATGTTGGAGACTGTGTAGAAGGCTCCTGCTTCTACTGTAAGTGGGAGCTGCTGCTGTGCAGGTGCGAGCTGTGGGAGTCAGGCGCACGCGGGCTGCTGTTGTTGTAAAAGGTAGGAGCTCATGCTGTTGCCGGTGGAGCTTGGGTGTTGAGTCGTGTGGATGGCTGACAACATGCAATCAGCGGGGAAGACCAGGCCACTGGGTCACAGGCAGAAAGACCATGCAGCAACGGCGTTGGCGGGCTCAGGCATAAGGCGACGACGGCGGCAGGCCCAGTTTCAATGGTGAAGTCGATGGACGGGAGTGCGCGAAGATGTGCAATGAAGGAAATTTTGCCCAATTCTCCACCAGAATGTCATTGCCAACTTCCAAATGCTCCAGAGCAGTAGTACAACTATAAATTCAGCAAAACCCCAAATTTCTAGGGTTTGCAATCCTTGAATGCCTCTGAACAGCTATAGGAGCTCACACATGTGGATTCGAGCAGTAGAAACCAGTCGACCATCAAGAAATCAGCTCCAATAAGCAAGGGGGAGGCTCGGGAAGGTTGAAACTGGCAAGAATTGAAGGGCAAAGCCTGCTGCTCTGATACCACTGTTGGGTGGAGTGGACAACGGAAGCAATGGAGGAGGAGGCAAGAAGCAAAGCGTGCTGCAGAAGATCTATTGCTGAAGTGATAAAGAGTACAAAAGATACACCTAATATGATGAACCCCTAACTGGGTGTCATACATGTACTAGGTGTCCCAATTGGAACTAGTACTAACTGTACCATAGGTCCTAACTGATAATATCTACGCCTACAAGGCACATACCAAGGAATGAGTGACACTTATCGATAGCCCATAGAGTGGCCTACAAACAGGCCCACCAAGATAATAACTCCTTATCCCACTTATCATGAATCATCAAAGAGGTCCAAAATTGGGTTAAGCATGAGGAGCTAATGCTAAATGAGACATTCACATGTAAAGAGAGTGTTTGAATAAGGGTTTGAAGATAAGAGAATGCCAATGACACAAAATGCTCAATTGAGGTGGCTTCATTCATTGATTTGAAAGGGAGAGGAGGGCTCCTTTTATAGGTGGAGAATCACCCTCTTCCGTTATAAATTACAACATAAAAATCTTCAACCCTTCAGTGACATAAGGGTAGATGTCACCATCAATTGTCCTCTTAGGCTAAGTCTTCTATTGATTATTAAATTGAAGACTTTTTGACTTTGAAAGTGTGATGAGATAATAGCCAAGTCTAAGTGGCATGTAGATGGAGATCCCACTTACACATGGCAGAATTCTCCTCTTCCATGTAGGCATTCTAGAAGAATCTTTCCCAATTATGCACCTACACACACTCCTCCACATGCCTTCCACGAATACTATATTAATAATATAATTAAAATCCATGTGAGCATGAAGGCCCACTTTTATTTTCCACATCACTAGCCTATCTACCATACCAAAGTATTTATCAACAAGCATACTTGTGGCATTTACAATGTATGCACCCTAAATCAAGTAAAACCATTATATTTGAAGATAGAATGTTGTTATCAGGGTAGCCGCCAAGCTGCTGCATCACCACACCGTTATTCCATTGTGGGTGCCGCAATCTTCTTAGACAAGCTTCCACCTTATTACCATTGAGAAACCATCAAAATATGTACAAAATGGAAAATGAAAGATATCAATTTTTCATGTCACAGTACCATCCTCGTGTTGTGGTGATTTCTCCAAGGAAAGATCCTGAAAAGTAAAAAGCTCTAAGAAAGATCCAAATAACTTCTCATACAATAAATTAACATAATGTGATTTCTCCAAGGAAAGATCCTGAAAAGTAAAAAGCTCTAAGAAAGATCCAAATAACTCATACAATAAATTAACATAATGTGAGGAAGCGCCTCATCTGGAATGAAATGTAAAATCCTTGTGTTGTGGTGATTTCTCCAAAGAAAACCTTCTTTCCTCCATTTACATAGCCTAAATTATAATGAGAGGCATGAATCATTACAAAGTGATGATACAACAATGTGAGGAAGCGCCTCATCTGGAATGAAATGTAAAATCCTTGTGTTGTGGTGATTTCTCCAAAGAAAACCTTCTTTCCTCCATTTACATAGCCTAAATTGTAATGAGAGGCATGAATCATTACAAAGAGATGAGACAACTCGAATGGAATCATGGCACCCTCATCATGTTGTATTGATTGTGCCTTTACCATTAAGGCATGAATTACAAGCACTCAAGGAGCCAACTCTAATGGAATCAAAGTATCCCCATTGTGTTGTATTGGTTGGTACATATACCATTAAGGTATGAACCAATACAACACGAGGAGACAACTCCAATGGAATCACAGCACCCTCATCGTGTTAAATTGATTTGTGCCTTTACCATTATGGTATGAATTACAACAACACAAGGAGCCACCTCAAATGGAATCAAAGCATCCTCATCGTGTTGTATCGATTGGTGCATATACTGTTAAGGTATGAATCAGTACAACACGAGGAGACAATTCCAATGGAATAATAGCACCCTCATCGTGTTGTATTGATTTGTGGGTATACCGTTAAGGCATTAATCACTACAACATGAGGAGACTTCTCCATCGAAAATGTGACAACCTATTCGCGTTGTATTGACCTAGGATCACAACAATACAAGAAGGGCCTTCACAAGAGTTTGCAAGGCTCTTCTTGCATTGTAGTGATAACCCTATCAAGATGAAAGTATCAATAATCAGATAGAACTCACCACATAATAATGCATGCAAATAAGGGGATGTCATTGTTTTAGAGTTGAGGAGGACAGGAGGAAAGAAGAGTACAAAAAAAAGGTCACTCGATAGAAGATCAAAGAGAGAATGTTAACTGAGGACACGTGCAGACATTAAATGGATCTGAGCCATCATGATTACAATCAATGCATGCTTGACATTTGGCATCCACACGTGTATACATTAAACAAACTTGGCATCCAAATGTGCAAATAAGAGAGTGTGGATGTTTCTAGTGTATCAATGACACGTGTCAAGGTTGTTCATTTATAAAGGGACCGCACATTCACTCGTGCGCTCTTATGTAATTAAATTTTGTCATTCAACTGTCAGGTCTGATTCATTTTATTCTACAAATCATTACTGCAATCCATTTCGTTTCGAGGTATGTCATCTATGTCTTATGCAAAGACCAATACAAATCAACACAATGCGATATAGGGTCTCATTTTCCAAAGCTGACTCCTTATTGTGTTGTGATGATCTTTTTTTATTTTAGGTTTTTATATGGTTCCCCTTTCATATTGAAGCATATCCTTGTGATAGACATTATTCCATTTGGAAATCATGATAACGCGGTATTTGTTCTTATCAGAAATACTCCAAACCCATATCATGTTGTGTTGATGTTTTTTCTTCAAATGTATGCATGTAAATCACCACAACATGATATGTTGTCTCACACCCCAACTTCGACTCCATATCGCGTTGTGATGTTTTATTTTTTTGGGTTAGGTAAACGGTGCTCTTCACATGAATTATTGTAATAGAGATGTATTTATATGGAAATCACTACAGTGCAATATGAGAACTTAGATTCCCACCAAGGCATCCTATCGCATTGTAGTGATTTGTAGGGTCGAAAGGCCAGATGGGCTGAGATCCTTCAGGAGTATGATTGCAAGCTACGCTATCGCAAAGGACGTTACAATATTGTAGCTGATGCTTTGAGTCGTATGCCAGAGATTAATTCGCTGTTATTCACAGAGTTGAAAAGCGAATTGTTAGAATCTTTACGAGGCAAATGCAAGCAAGATTCAACATACTCAAAGGTGTGGAATCATGTTCAAATGAGGGGTCCCTCTCACTCAAACGGTAGTGTTCCCAGTTCTTCCACACATGGTTCTTCTTTATCACAAGATGAACTACAGCGATGGAAAAACTTTTCCATCGATGATGGATACTTACTCCACAAGGAGAGAGTTTGTATTCCATTAGACTTAGACACTAGGCGCCAAATTCTTTTTGAGTGTCATGATAGTCCAAGTGCAGGTCATGCGGGCATTCGCAAAACGTATGCTCTCGTAAGAAAGCATTTCTATTGGCCTAGACTTCACAATGATGTTACTGACTATGTTTTGCAGTGTCAAAAGTGTCAAGTGAACAAAGCAGAATGTCATAAAGCTGGCGGGTTACTGCATCCATTAGAGATTCCCGACGGAAAGTGGGAAAGTATCTCTATGGATTTTATAACGGGCTTGCCCACAACGAATCGTGGACATGATGCCATTTGGGTAATCGTGGATCGATTAACCAAGCTTTGTAGGTTTGTGCCTACTAAGAAAACAGTTACAACTCCAGAATTGGGACGCCTTTTCGTGAAGAATGTTTACCGACTTTATGGCTTACCGTCCAATATTGTTAGTGATCGCGATCGCAAGTTTAACGGCCATTTTTGGCGAGCAGTATTCAGTAAGTTGGGTACTATGTTGAACCTTAGTACAGCTGATCATCCACAGACAGATGGTCAAACTGAACGGGTTAATCAAGTGCTAGAAGATATGCTTAGGGCATATGTCAGCAAAAAACAATCTGATTGGGAGTCTTATTTGCCTTTTCTTGAGTTTGCTTACAATAGTGCAAAGCATGTCTCGACAGGCTTTAGCCCTTTCATGTTGATGTATGGTTTTCAGCCACGTTCACCAGTGTCGGTGGGACTGGCGAATGAGAAAATCAGTCAGGTTAAGGATTTTATCCAAGACCATATGGATATGTTGCGCCTTGCACGATTAAATGTTCGTCAAGCGCAAGATCGTTACAAGAAGTTTGCAGACTAGAAACGTAGGCCATTTCACTTTCAAGAAGGTGATTGGGTGTTTCTGAAGGTACCAGAAACCTCCACCAGTTTAAAAATGGGTCCCGTACCAAAATTATCGCCCCGATTTTGTGGACCGTTTAAGATACTCAAGAAAGTGGGCCCAGTAGCCTATAAACTTGAGTTACCAGCACATTCCAAGGTTCATCCCATCTTTCACATAAGCCGTTTGAGGAAACGCCTGGGTCATGAAAGGCCGGTGGATGATTCTTTCTTGGTAGAATATGTGGAACCTCCAATACTGCCTCATGAACCAGAAAGAGTATTGGATTACCACATGTTACGTACTCGCCACCAAGTTCGGAAACAAGCTCTTATCAAGTGGAAGGACCGTCCAGAGGAAGGCTCCACTTGGGAAAACATTAGTGTGATGAGAAAACGTTTCCCCACTTTTGTTTTCGAGGACGAAAACTCTTTTCGAAGGGGGGAGTAATGTCAGGACTATGATCCTACGGAAGTCGAACCCTAGCATAAGTTAATAGCTTTCGGAGTCTCGAGAGTATTATTAGTGCTAGCGGGGTTCAGGGGTTAATGGGGTTAATGGGCATTAGGGTTTGGTCGATGTGTGTACACATCTAAGTTAGCACGGCTCTTAAGTAAGATGGGCGGCCAGGCTAGGAGGTGTGGACACAGGCCAGGGTTTTGGTATAAAACCCAACGAGAAACCCTAACTCGTCATTATATCGTTGGGAGGTGAACCGGCTTCTTCTCCACGCCTAGGCTATGGCGGCTTGAGGAAGACGCAGCCGTAGCAGAGGTGTTACATTGGGGGAGGTACATCCCAATGGTCGGGTTTACCTACAATAGTGCTAAGCATTTGACTATTGGTTATATCCCATTTATGATATTGATGTATAGTTATCAATTAGGACTTAAGGGTATAAAGATTAATGCAGCTAGATATTTCTTAGCAGGTATGTTAGGAGATGCTAGTTAGTGCATGCACAAGAATCTATCAAAAGTGCTCAAGATAGAGCATGGTTTTATGCTAGTAGGAAGCATGTGGAGATACTTTTTCAAGGGAATTCTTGTATATCTATGGATATACCCAAGAGTTCAAAGACATTGTAGATAGGGACGGTTGGGAATTTTTCCCCTAGGTACTTTAGAACTTATCGAATCCTAACAAGGATTGATGAGGTGGATTCTAAGTTAGAATGACCTCCTAATGTAAAAGTTCATCCAGTTTTTCATGTGAGTAGACTCAAGGAGAAACTAGGAGTTGAGGAAAACAAGGTTACACCTCAAGAACTAGTACAGGTTGAGGACTTGTATTTTTTTCCACATGGGCTAGAGCTTATATTAGATTTCAGGGAGAGGAAGCTTAGGAATAAGTTGATCCTTGAGTATAAGATCAAATGGAAAGACACGGAAGTGGAGGACTCGACTTGGGAGATAGTTGCTAGTTTAGAATGGAGATCCCCTGATTTTGTTTTTTGGAGAGGAAAGGCATTAGGAGGGGAAGTATGTTATGTACCTAACACTAATCCTCAAGATTAGAGCCTAATTTGGTCAAGATTAGGGAACCATGGGATTAGGGGAAGACCACAAAGAGGTTACACATGTGGCTCAGGTTCATTATTATTGATAATTCAAAATTACTAGGCTATTTATAGCTATATTATTATTTATGATGGCAATGGTCATTGTCTAAGAGACTTATGGGTTATTTATTGTGGAAATGGTCATTATATAAGTGACATATAGGTTATTGTGTTTCATTCACTCATAGAGTTAACTGATGGTCTGTGCCTAGACATGGACATGGCAGTTCATAGGTAGCCTTTCCAAGGGTCCCTTAGGATAGGCTCTCCAAGTGTGGGATGCTAGGTCTCACTAGCTTGGCATGTGGGGATGGAACCCTGGCCCTTGACTCAAGGAAGATTCCTGATGAAATCTAGATTTGGATGGTGATCAGTGCCCTTATATATGTTCTAACCTTGTGTGTTTAGCTTGTGTATCAGCAGGTGGTCCTTAGGGGGCTTGATAATCTTCATTGGTGCTCTCTAAGCCTCCAACTTGATTGATCTCCGCCGTCACTAGTTCTCTTCGAGCTCTCTGACCTCATCGGCCTTTATCACACTACCAGTGCCCTTAGACTTCTTTGACTGCCAAGTCCACTGATGAGTATGTACACTTACTATGTGCAGTAACCACTTCATAGGTTAACATTGTTTCACCCACCCGACCTACCATAAGGTGCTTTGCAACCTTACCCACTCGAATGGGTACTTATCTTTTGTAAGACGGTGTTGGAACATATAAAATTGTGTTTAATGTCAAAGAGAAAGTGTTTAAGGACTTTATGTACATATTTTCTTAAGAGTAATAATAGCAATTGGACCATTTTTAAGAGTAATAATAGCAATTGGACCATTTTTAAGTTTGGCTAGGCTGGTGTGAAAACTAGTGATTTTTATGTAAACCATTTTTTACAATAAGCAATACAGAATCATTCTTCCCTTACATTAGAATACTTGTGAGCTCTTCTTCTTCTCTACTCTTGCTTTCTTGTATGCTATTTTTGCATACATGCCTGATGGATGCTTGTTTGAATAGATTTTCTTTTAGGTTTCCCTCTTCTAGTAGCTTCTTCTTCCCCCACCTTTTGTGAGAGAATCATCATGAAGGCTATCTCTTTTTGCCTCCATCTAGGCATAGAGAACTCTTCCTTGACTTCATTGGAAAAGGAGAATTCTAGTGCAACAAGTATTCCATTGATTTGAGAACCCTTGAGCCTTGTAAGAAAGAGAGGAGAAGTGGAAGAATGCAAGGGTCAGCTTGCACCTCTAGCCACTCTTAATAGAGAAACCCTCTCTTATGGAGAGCTAGGGTCCTCAACCTTGCCTTCCTTGTTGTTACTATAAGGAAGATTTACAAATGGGTGGGGAGAAAAGAGAGAGAGGTATGGAAAGCTTGACCTCTACTTTAATGTCTTGGTGAAAGTAACAGAATAGGGGAGAAGGGGAGAAGGGGAGAGAGGGAGAACTAACATTAAGCAAGCATGCATGGGGAAGAAGGGGAGAATAGGATAGAGGAAGAACTAGCATCAAGCAAGAATACAACAAAGAAAAGCAAGCATCAATCACAAGAGTAATAAAATTTAAACTTAATTGTTATAATGAGAGAGAGAGAGAGAGAGAGAGAGAGAGAGAGAGAGAGAGAGAACTAGCATCAAGCAAGCATGCAACAAAGAAAAGGAAGCATACACACAAGCATCAATCACAAGAGCATGAAAATTTCAAACTAAATTGTGAGAATGGGATTATGCATCTTCTCATTAGTCAAAATGTATGTCTTATATACAAGACTCATATATATAATGCTCGGCTCCTCAAGTAAATGTTCAAGGGCCCAAAAGCTAGTCTACGCTAATTTCTTTATTTAAGTATACACTACTGACATTACACATCATAAGCTCGGTTTCGACTATCTTGAGACATTACACAAGTTGTAAGCTCAGAGATTTCCCATAATCATTTAGATGAAGCGCTTTGTGCATTATAGAAAATGTGGCTCAAAAATGTTGCCGCACTTTTGGAGTAATGTTAGCTAATGTGGTTTAACATACCTTCTCCATAATCAGAGTTTTGTCCTTGGAATTGGCAAGGAAGCTCAAGAGGAGTTAGTGGTAGAAGCTACTGAAGTTCTAGTAGAAGTTAAATGTACTGGGTGGTGTAGTGGAATGCTTTGTAGGATGTCCAGAATGTAGTCTCCTCAAAGGATAGTAGCTACAATCTTGCATCCATTCATGTATTGGGGTGAAGTGGAATGTGGTCTCGAGCATGTCTTTGAAGATTAGGAGCCAATCTTGCATCCATTAGACTTGCTTGTAGTATTAGCTGAGTATATGTCGAAGAATGGGGCCTTTATTAATGTTAAAAGCCATGAATGGAGACCTTAATCGAAAGTGTGCCAATCTAGAAACACCACTAGTAGGACATGATGAGGCAAAAGAATCGAATAGTTATGATAATGTAAGGGTCAGGCACCTCTTCATAATCTATGTTGTGAACTCTATGCATGACTAGGTTCACTCTAAGCACTGGGGGTGATGGGACTCGGTGAGCTAAGAACAAGGAATTAAAACAAATGAATCATATAAATTCTTAAAAAATTCGACCAAATAATTTGAAAAAACATCATCATTTTGGAGGAATTTGATTTGAGACTTATGTTTTTTCGAATAATTTGGAAAAACATCATCATTTTAGAGGAATTCAATTTCAAACTTACATTTCGATCAAAACATTATTTCAAAATATTATTTCAGTTAAAACATTATTTCAGCCACTTAAGTCAAAACAATTATTTAAATCAAAAGAACTTTCGCTTGAATTAGGTTTTTGGGTCAAATTTTTTTAAGATCGAAAGTTTAAAATTTTATATAAGGTTGAAATGAGAAACCATACGTGTATGGGTTCTCTCTCTCTCTCTCTCTCTCTCTCTCTCTCTCTCTCTCTCTCTCTCTCTCTCTCTCTCTCTCAAGATATCAAATAAATTGAGGATTGGTAAATAAATTTAATAGTTTTATTTGATTAAGATTACTTTTTTATTTGATTTTTTTTTGTATAGTGTTATAATTTATTATTTCTTATTTCTTATTTCAATTGATGAAGCTTATTTTTCAATTGAAATATGATTATTTATATTTATATTAATTTTTTAAAAATAAATTTTATTATCTATAAAAAATATTAAATAGTTATTATGCTTATATTCGATGAAACGTAATTTTTTCATTTGTAATATATGATAGAATTATTTAAGTAACTCTTTCATTTGTCGAAGCATTAGATTTTTCATGTGAGGGAGGCAATCTTGGAGCGCTCTTTCAATGATTTACGATGTTTCCCTTATGATACGTTACATTTTAGCATGATGTTGAAGTTCTTTCTTCTTTTGGACCTCTGTTTTGGGCTCATTAGCCTTTTTAGGGGAAACTCTAGCCTTTGGGGGGCTTGCACCTTTGGTTCTTATGCTTCTTGCTTTGAAGTGGAAACCTGTTTGATGTGTGTGCCTCTTGACTTCTTATACTCTTGGTATACGTCAAATCATTTATGTCGCTGTTACTTGGGATACACTATGTGGTGTAGAAAGGTATTGTTAGCAAGGACTTTTTGATTAAAAAATCTTATCCAAAAGAGTTCAAGTCCTTAGATGCCATCATTCATAGAGAAGATGAGGAAAAGCATGTGAGCCTTATTCCACATCAAGATATGGAGGGTAATGACCTCTATATCCTTGAGGGGTCACTTTCTCTCTTATATGAGGTGACATTCACTTCAGAATGTCACACACCCATGTGTAGTCGAGTGTTTGTGGATCTTGAAAGTCCCTCACAATTTGTTGATGCAATTCCCTATGGACAGAGGTTCCTCAAAGAGGATCACCTTCTCATCACAATAGTAAGAGTATCGTGGATTTCTTGCTTACAAATGAAGAAGGACAACACTTTGACAAAGCTTGTGTGGCGAATTCAACAAGTTGTACAAGATTTAGAGCTTCCAAGGTTTTATGATGGAGACGTGATATTCGAGTTTCCAAACATAAAGGGATCTAGTTCAACAATGGTAGGGATGGACCATAAGTTAGATGGTCATATTTGGACAAAGCCAGCCACTTCAAATGTTTGCTTTCAAGGAGTGTGTAGGATTAGCCATTGTATCGGCATAATGGAATACCCAAATACAACTTGTCCCTGGTATTCAAACATTGGCATTAGCAATGATAGTTGTTTCAAAGAAATTTTGAGTAGGACTTGCATAGTGGGCCTCCTAGCCATACATAATGGGAAGATCATTTGCCACTATTGCAAGAAGCCAGCTACATGTAAGGGATCATGTGGTTGTCAAGTGTATTATGTAATGCCTAGTGATGAGACTCTCACTCGGTTAATGATACACATGGGCAATCATTCACACAATGTGGAGGTAGGAACATTGAAGAAATTATTGGAAAATACATGAGAAATGGTGGAAAAAGTGGTTAGTGTTGATAGGAATGCCGGTCCAAGAAGGGTGCAAATGTGTGTAGCCAAAGAATTGGTTCTGACATCATTGGTAAGGGAAGGGGGCCATGCAGAGTAGCTTGGAGAAAAGGAGTTCAATGATGTGTTGGAGGAGCTTGGACCTCTAGTTGAAAATAATAAGTAAGTATGCATTGAGAATTACTTGAAGAGGTGGTTTGAGCTTAACCAATTGTATATTACAGGTTTCGCAGGTTAGTATTGCAAGCACGTAAGGGTCCTCCAATCGGGTCTTTTGGCTATGATGATTTATTGCGGTTGAAGAGGGATTGTACCCATGATTTCTTTCATGGAAGCAGATTTCTAGGCCAAGGGAGTGATTCTACCTATGATTTCTTTCATGGAAGCAGATTTCTAGGCCAAGGGAGTGAATCTGATTGATGTTTTGTCTTCAAGATGTCAACAAAGGGACCTACATCAGCAGGTGTTGATCTTTTAAATAGAATGAGGTGTTCTGGCAATGGTGATCTAAGGAGAGCTTGGATACAATTTGACCACACACATCTTATTTTAGATTGGGTGACAATGGCATGCCATGTGTACGATCCAAGGTAGCAAGGAATTCATTTATGAAAACACTATAATAGCATTAAATGTACATCATGTCATCGCTTTTTTTATTGTTTTTGTGTGGTAGCTTGCAGGAGCTTCTTACAGTAGCTACATGTGAAATGAAAGAGGAGGACAAGCCTCCCAAGTCTTATTTTGGGAACGCTTGAATAATGTCATGGTGACACACGGATTTGAGAAGGCCGATTTTTTGGGTTCATTGTAGATAAGGCCCAAGCAAATTGGAATGCCATAAGAGAAGTATACAATGAAGGGTTGAAAACAGTCATGCTTGTTCCACAGTCATGCTTGTTCCACTGGGCACAAAGCCTCAACCTTCATACCACAAAGTATGTCCTGAAAGCAGTCCAAGGTGTACACAAGAACATGTGTGAGCAATGGCGTACGGCAATGACAAAAATAGTAGCACAAGTGCAAGCTCATGTCATCCGACAATGGTGGCGAAGTGACAATGTGAGTGATCAAGACATACCTTGCTATGGACGTATGGTTCTGGTGGGAAATTTGTATTACCCATTGGGGCAATATAATGATTTCTCTATGACTACTACCCCTTTCTCTTGTTAAGTTTAGGTTTTTGGAAACATAACCTACGAAGAAATTATTGTCATTGGCTTATTTGAGTAATTATTGCAGGTAGATAAGAGTAGTGATCCAGCATGCACACCACGCTCAAACTTATCAGAATCCAAGCATGGAAGTTGGCTAGCCGGTGTTTCAAGCAAAGAATATCATTATATGATGCTTGTGTTATAGACATGGTCAATGCCCTCTTGCAAAGTGCAAAAAGTAATTCTTACAACCTTGGTAAACATATTGGAGTAGGGCCTAGTCTTGAGAAGCTTGTTGAAAGGGCAAATTCTACCACTCCTAGCCCCAGCACAGGTCATATGGACTATGAAAAACAGCACTGCAGGTACTCCCATGTACAAGGCACCAACTCCTTTAAGTGGTGATCGAAAGTCAACAAGACGTAAGAGGCAATCTTTTGTAGTAATTGATGTGGAGGATGATGTAAGCCATAGGCCAGAGTTCAATGTGCATATTCGAGATAGAAAACCAATTGGAAGACCTAGAAAGATCCATTTCTTAGATGAAGACACAAGTGTGGGCAGAAAATCCACATACACTAGTGTGGTGGAAGCACCAATACATCAAACCTTATGGGCAATTAGGAGGACTCCAGAAAATAGTAGGGTCACATGTTTGGGGCATTTAGGAAGGATGGGAAAATGTGGGCAAACTATTGTGGGATGTGCAAAGGGGGCACTTGCTCCCTCATATTTTTAACAAGGTCTCATGTGGCTGGGAAGAGTGTAATGCACACATGGGCCATTGACAAGAACATCGATCATCCTCCACACAAAGTCCCTTCAGTTTGGCCTGTGGAAGAGGGTACCAAACTCTCAAAAGATGAGGTCGATGCATTGCTTCTTATAGGTTTCAATTTGCAAATGAAGAAAGTGGAAGGAAAGATATCCTCCTCTACAATACAAGGAGTGAGCTAGGAGATTCGAAAGGAGGAAACAACAGCAATAAATGTCACATCTCACGAGAGGTGATGCATGAGATAAAAGACTAACATCTTAGAGCAAGTAGCAACAACAAGAATTAAAAGAGCTCTCGAAATGAAAGCAAGGGTAACACAAGAAATGGTGATTAAGTCTAAACAACATGAGGTTTTCACTATAGAAACTTTTGGGGAAGGCATAGAAGTTGGTGTTTATGATATACATATCAAAGGCCATCCAACATGCACTTATCAAGATTCATGGGAAGGATTGAAAAGAGGAAGCCATATCTTGCATGCAAGCACCTATACTTTGTATACCTGAGGGTTCTCGGCCTCACCCAAAATGAGAATATATTTATTCATCAACCAATGTTGACTGAAAGGGACGTCGCTAAGGCTCTTAATAGACACAGGACATACCTGGAGTTGGTCTAGAGTGTAAGCAAGTACAAACATTTGTATTAGGCTGACCTTTTTTTGGTTTTTAAACTTGGCTTGTGAACAATATGGATGCAAAGGGATTCCAAAACTTTAATGGCTAATGTCCTTGTCCACTTAGGGCATGAATATCTTTTTTGTATGTAATGACATGACTTTTTATTAATATGGATGGAAGGGATTCCAACACTTTAAACATTATGTGTGATTAATGGATGGAATAGAATGCTACACTTTCTTCACTAATTTATTCGTCCATTTGTCCACTATTTTGTTGCAAGGATGTTGTACTAACATTTTGTTCTAAGGGTGTGGAAGAATAAGTGAGGGGGAGAGAGAGGTGGTGTATAGAGAGATGTTGGAGAGAGGGGGAGCGTAAATTAGGGAGTGAGAGAGAGTTAGAGTGGGACAATAGAGAGGGAGGGAGGGTAGCGATTGAAAAGGAAGATTCGCACATTGGAAATTGCTCGCCAAAAAAATGTGTTCCATCTCTCTTCTTTCTCTACACCTTCTCTTGTTGAGAATAGGTTGATCTACATCCATAACTTAGTGTGTATCCATGGGTTAGATACATTTATGCTTAGAGTATGGGCTAAGGTGTAAACCATGGGTTAGCTTGTAGCCCATGGTCATTGACCAGCATTCAAGGCACCTCCTCTAGGTGGCATGAGAGGGGAAAGTGGGCAAGTGGGTGTGATCTAGGTGCCTTCCTCCTCAGAGCCTATAAAAGCATGGTCTCTACACCTTCTCTTATGTGTGAGAGCTCTAGCATTCTTGTATACACTTTGTGTCTAATCCAAGCTTAGTGTTACTTTGTGAACTTTGGCTCTTGTCACCATTTTGGCTTCCTATTGAGTACTCTTTCATTTCCATGTGTTAAGTAGCTACATAACATGTGTTAAGTCTCTTTGCTACTTTTTGAGTGTCCTCTGACTTATGTGTTGATGTATAACTTAGTGTTGTCACAAGATATCACTACATCTATTGGCGATTAGCTTGCTAACTAAGTGATTCCCACATTTGGTATCAGAGCTCCCTTCCATGGGAGTGTTCTCAAGAATTAGTTGAGAGAGGGCATCTTTGTGTGTAAACATTTTTCCAGTAACTCTAGCTTTCTGTGGTTATCTAACCTTTGTGTTTGAAGAGCAATTTTTGTTCATTTGTTGAATGAAATAACATCATTGATATGACATTGGTTCAATGCATGAGTTGCTAAAAACTGTTATCTCATAGAGTTGCACTTTAAGAGAGAGAATTTTCAAGAGTTATCTAACACATCTTTGTTAATGCATTCAAGCTATGTGTAAGCTCTTTCTTCTTCATGTGTGTGGTAGCATTCAGAGAGGGAGGAACATAACTACGTGAAGAGTTTTTTTTTCAAAATTTTTCCTCGCTTAAGTGGCACAAGAGAGTGGAAAGCGTTAACTTTGTGATTATTATGAGAGAGAGTCTCATTTTTGCAACCTCTAGGTGAAAAAGTAAGAAAGGAGAGAGAACCTTTCAATTGTGTGAAAGGAGAGAGAGAGAGAGACTTTCATTTCTGTAGTTTTCAATTGAAAGACAGAGAAATAAAACT
Organism: Cibotium barometz; assembly: GCF_041138505.1. Classification (NCBI taxonomy): domain Eukaryota; kingdom Viridiplantae; phylum Streptophyta; class Polypodiopsida; order Cyatheales; family Cibotiaceae; genus Cibotium; species Cibotium barometz. Next base: position 46,603,509 of record NC_141072.1, read on the forward strand.
CTTGTTTCTCAGTGTGCAAGAGGAGGCTACAGTTGGCAAGCTTTGAGAAGAGCCAATAATAAAAAGAAGCAATAAAAGGCAACAGTCAGCCCACATGTGAAGACTAGCAACATCTGTAAGAAACATTGTGTGTCTTACACATGGCTCCATGCTCAACAATAAATGAAGCCTCGCTTAATGGTGTGAAGCACAAAAGTTAACAGCCAACAACCAAGATGAGAGGTCATCATTTGAATAACATCATGCTAATATTTGCAAAGAAGCGCAAAGATACATCGTAGTACTAGCATGCGTCACCAACAGCGCCAATTTGGGATACCCTGCACAGTACTAGCACCGCCATCGGTAGCACCACTCCCGCATAACCTACAAACGCTTGGGGGATAGCAGAGCTTTAGAACTGCAGAGGACACAGTAGAGGGTGCTCATGATTACCTTAAGCTATTTCTCCACCGATGTGAGGTGCATTGACTCAACATGGCTACACCAACTCGTTCATGATCAGTTGACGTGCCAAGCAGCATCCATACTATTTTTGGCTTTAGAGGTTAATAACCTTAAAATCCAACAAGAGGAGGTTCACATGCTGTTGTGAACACACTCATGTAAGTGAAAAAATCTATGCTAAGTGATCTAGCAAATATTCACGTGAGGCATTCTTAACTTAGTGGTATTTAGAAAAATCATGGCTCTGTGAGAAAATCTCCTTTGCAATAGTCCTATCACTATAAAGGTCTTGTTACATGCCTAGTTCGTGTGAGTTAAGTAACCGCAAAAGCAAAAAGATAAAAATAAAAAAAACCCAAAATAAAAAAATCAAACAAATCTCACTACTGCCACTTAGCAAAAAGTTTGGGATTTTCACCCTTTCTATGTGAAAATATGCACTTGTATGGGGAAGGTGCTTGGTGAAGTTAGCAGCATATTTGTAATAACCCTCCAAGGGTATTTTTACTAGAGATAGACTTTGTGGCAAAATGTTCAGTCACACCAGGGTCGGTTCTTTGATAGGAATGACCGTTTTGATGGCACCAAATATCAAAAAGTGGGCCATCAAAATGCAAATGGCCTTAATAGATAAAGATCTATGGGGTCTTGCAAGTGGGACTCAAAGGAAACCCACATAAGAAATCCGGAGGCAGTACAAAAGTGGGAAGAAATTGATGCAAAGGCCTTATCATAAGTGGTCTTAGCGATAATCAAATACATCACGTCAGCTCAACATCTAGTGCTCGTGAAGGTTGGCTCTTTGACTAAAAGCTATTTTGGCTCAGACCAATGCAACAACAAGAGTATTTCTCAAAAAGCATCTCTATAGGTTAGAAAAAGCTGAAAAGACATCCATTGCCATGCATATGAATCATCTTAGGTGTCTCATCGATCAGCTCTCTGGAGCAGGAGTTACAATCTCAAAAGAAGAAGAAGTCTTTGTGCTTCTATGTAGTATGCCTCCAACTTTTAAACAGTGTGTTTCAGTCATTTCAAATCAACCTAGCCTCACACTGTCTCAACAGCATCTTCTTTAATCTTAGAGGAAATAAGAATGGAGGCAAGTTCAACGTCTTCAACTGTACGTCAACTATTGGGCGAACATGCGCTTTGATTACAGACCAAGATAAAAAGAAGGCTCCAAGAATCTGCTACTACTATAGAAAAAAGGGGCATATGATCAAAGATTGCAGGAAAAAGAAGAGAGATGAAGAGAAAGAAAACTCCACCAACACCGACAAAGACAAAGACAAAGGCAAAGGCAAAGTCAAAGTCAAATCTGAGGAGGAGGCTAATCTTGTTGATTCAGATTGGGCCTTTTAGTTTCTTTGTGAAAGTATTTTCTTTGTGGTACTAAGTGTCTATGTGATTCCTTGATCTACACACCTTGCGTGGTATGTATGTAGATCAAGAGAGGGTGTTAAGAATAGGTTGATCTACATCCATTACTTAGTGTGTATCCATGGGCTAGATACATTTATGCTTAGAGTATGGGCTAAGGTGTAAACCATGGGTTAGCTTGTAACCCATGGTCTTGTTGATTCAGATTGGGCCTTTTAGTTTCTTTGTGAAAGTATTTTCTTTGTGGTACTAAGTGCCTATGTGATTCCTTGATCTACACACCTTGCGTGGTATGTATGTAGATCAAGAGAGGGTGGTAAGAATAGGTTGATCTACATCCATTACTTAGTGTGTATCCATGGGCTAGATACATTTATGCTTAGAGTATGGGCTAAGGTGTAAACCATGGGTTAGCTTGTAACCCATGGTCATTGACCAGCATTCAAGGCACCTCCTCTAGGTGGCATGAGAGGGGCAAGTTGGCAAGTGGGTGTGATCAAGGCGCCTTCCTCCTCAGAGCCTATAAAACCATGGTCTCTACACCTTCTCTTGTGTGTGAGAGCTCTAGCATTCTTGTATGCACTTTGTGTCTAATCCAAGCTTAGTGTTACTTTGTGAACTTTGGCTCTTATCACCATTTTGGCTTCCTATTGAGTACTCTTTCATTTCCATGTGTTAAGTAGCTACATGTCATGTGTTAAGTCTCTTTGCTACTTTTTGAGTGTTCTCTAACTTAATCATGTGTTGATGTATAACTTAGTGTTGTCACAAGCTATCACTACATCTATTAGTGAGATTAGCTTGCTAACTAGGTGATTCCAACATGAGCACACTCTCCACTCTTCCTCATTTGTCTAGCCATCAACCCTCTTTGTCTTCACCACATTTCCCGGCCTTAATTTTGTGGCCATTTCATATACCCACACTTCGGTTTAAGTCTATTCACATGCCTTGTGTGTAGTGTCGTGCAGTTGTTGGGTTATTCATGTGCCTTGTTTTGTGAGGTGGGATTCACACACTGAGTGTTTTGTGGAGTGTGTTCACACGTGACTAGGTTTAAATCCCTAGTGAACCCCCGTAAGGTCTGGAACTCATCAATTCCCTTTAATCTTAATACGAACTCGCAAAGTTGGAGATGTATTGGCTGGGAGAGATGCCCAGTATCGAGCATCTGTCCCATGCCACGATCTTTGCAAGTTATTCTCACGAGCAAAAATTCTTTTCGAAACATCGTCTTGAACTTAACCCAGGTACAAGGAGGGCTAACACTATTGGCCAAACTCATCCACCACTTCCTTGTGTGTCAACGAACAAGCTAGCCTCTACTACGGGCCTCACTTTCTCGGGCGACCGACTAAGGTTGTGGATGTCATACCACTTTTGCAGTTAACGGAGTCTTTGTTGCACTTTTTGTTCTCTCCCCCAAAGCTCTGCGGCTTGAGATCCTTGAGAAGACTAGCAGTCGATACTGTGGACTACTTCGCAAACTCTATGGTCCACAATGCTGCTCAAGGCTCTACATCTCCGGTGGACAAAAATTGCACCTTCTTGCATGTAGAACTCGGTGTTTGTACACTCCCTGCAAGAGTGGCTGGATTGGCATCCAAGAAGCGAACATGAATGCTGATCCTAAGCATGGTCAGGACCTGATTACTTTCCAAGGCACTGGTCCTAGCAAATAACCTAGAAAGAGACACTCTAGAGATATCAATCTTGTCCTGGTCAATGTCATCAGTCAGAGGATACACTCCATATTTCTCCTCATCGAGGAGAACGTCGGTGGAGTGGTCATACTCGTCGTCATTAGCCTCTGAGGGCTGACCGTCCGCTAAGTCAGTGTCATCCATCGCAATGGATGGACCTACAGGGTCATCTATGGACAAGGTAACGCCAGGAGCTACGTCGAGGACAGGAGTCTATTCGGGCTCTCGTGAGCTCGAAGGTGATAATCCAACTTGGTCTGGCAGAGCGGGCAAAGACAACTTGATTCGTACGGTCAAGTTCGATAGGCTTGAAACAGAGGACAACATCCCAAACAAACCCCCTAAACCACCACGCGGCGGAACTACCCCCGCTCATGGATGACTAGAATCTAGTTTTTACTAGGTCTTGTTCTTTTTACTTATATTTTTTTGCAGATAGTGAAATAAATAAAAAAGAATGATAAATAAATAAAGAAAAATAGGGCTGAGGTAATGGAAACTAGTCACCCAATCCCGTAGAGTATGGCGAAGCTCTACAGTGTCCTTGGCAAGCTCCTGCGCTCTGCGGCGAGGCTACTTGAAGGGACAACCTACGCACTACGGCATGGTCACGTTCGATGTCGAGGAAAAGGTGCACTACGGCGGGGAGGTGCAACACCGGTTGCGGCGTCAGACGACAAGAATCCGGCAGAAAAGAATTTGCCAAAAAGGAATGTGGTTGCTGTAGCAATTGCTGCTGCGGGTGGCCACTGGCTGATGGCTGCCTGTGCAACCCCTCGACACACACACAGAGAGAGAGAGAGTGTGTGTGTGTGTTTACTCTCCTCGGGGTAATGCGCCGTTTGTTGACGTCGACGTTGCTGCCATTTATTGAGTTTCGCACAGCTGCTCTTGTCCTTTGTGTGGCAGTTGTTGTTGCATGCAGCTAAGAGTAGGTAAGAGAGAGATAGGATTGCAGCAGCGGTTGAGGTGCACAAGCGAGCGCCCTCCGTCTTCTTGCTGCTCACTCAAGCTTCCATCGTTCCTCTCCCCCCCAATCGCGCTACTCCACACACACACAAAAAGATAAGGTTCTCCCAATGATTGGACCCCAAATGATTAAGGTGGGCCCGACCCGTTCATGTGGGTTGGCACCGCGCTCTGATACCAATGTTACCCTCACATAACTGGCGTGGCTATGACACTTGTGGAGGAGGAGATGAGGCTCTGCATCACCACCTAGCCTGAGAGAAAATGGGGATAGCATCCCCATTGCTGGGTATGTATAGGGACCCGCCTGCCTACACATGCCCAGCCGCTTGTGGGTCTCCGCCCTTGGCACCCTCACCCTTGAACCCTTGCTTGCTCGCCGTCCATGCTCCTGTGGATGGGGGCTCAGAGCCGGTCGCATCTCCCGTAGCCGCTATGGGCCACGTAACATCAACGCAGATGGTTCGACATTGTTTGCTTGGAGACGAGTCTTCTTTTGGTGACTTGGACGAGTGTCCCACACTCTTGAGCTACCGTAATTATGTTTTTGATGGTGTAGATTACATCAACACAAAATTAGATGATGATGATGATGTATCTTATACACAAACACATGATGATGCATCACACACACACATATGATGATATTGATGTATCACACGCACGTGTACGTGATGATACACGTGCACATGATAATACACATGATGATAGTGATATATGTGCACATGATGTTGATATATGTGATAGTGATGTGTGTGAGCTAGATCATGTGGGCATGATCTCGAGGGTAGGGATGGCATCTAGCATTACGAGTGTTGATACTTTGTCCTCGAAAATAGAAGGATGGTCATGCATACAACTCTCTATGAGCAGTGATGATGTGCGACAGTAGCAAGGAAACCCTTCTCAAAGTTCCCAATCGCTCTTTGAGCGCCTCCTATGGCCACACAAAGCTCTCTCTCTCACACTGCGTGCAGTTGAGGCTTTGTTTATTGTTCGTTTGTAGTAGAGGCAGTGAGGGGTGAGGCTCTACCCATTTGCAGTAGAGGCAACGAGACCTATCATAGAGATTAGAAACCAGCTTCAACACTTGGAACAGTCCTTGTCTGTGACTTGAGAACCCAATAGGGTATTGAAATTGGCGAAACACTAGGATCATCGGATTGTTAGAATGCAGGGATTGTCGAATATTGGGATCATCAAGAAAGTCATGGATTGTCTGCGCGCGATTAGAGAGTCTGAATCGTCGTCGTAAAGCTAGTTCATGTGTGATTTGAGAGCCTACAACATCATAAAGCTGGTTCATGTGCGATTTAAGAGATTGAATCATCGAAATGCTGAATAATCTATGATATGAGATCTCGAATAATCGAAAAGCTAGATCGTCTGTGATTTGAGAGCCTAAATCATTGAAATGTTGGATCGTCTGCGATCTGAGAGCTCGAATCGATAGAAAGCTAGATCGTCTATGATCTGGGAGCCCAAACTGTCAAAAAACATGATCGCCTACAATTTGAGAGCGTGAATCATCAGAATGTTGGATCGATCGTTAGCGATCCAAGAGCCCAAATCTTCCAAAAGTTAGATCATCTGCGATCTGAGGGCTCAGACGGATCATTGGATCATCCGAACATCTGGGATCGTATATGCAATTTGAGAATTCGACGAGATACTATGATCATTGGATCGTTGGATAGCTCGGATCATTTGCGACCTGAGAACTCAAATGAATTGCTAGATGTTGTGATCATCATTGAGACGACTGGGATCATCTGCAATTTGAGAGCCATACAAATTGATCATCAGATCATTGGAACGCTAGGATCATCTACGATATTAGAGCCAAATGATGTGGATGAGACTGTATGCATAGCGATGGCTATGGTCTCCTCTACAACTCTGCTTCCTCCTCTAGTGTGACAAGTGCTGAGCACCCAGCCTCTTGAACTCTTTTGTACTTGTCGAAGAGGAAGTGTCTTAACTGTCTCAAATCCACGATTATTTTATAAATCCAAACTTATTCCCCTTGATTAAGCCTCAAGAAAGCTTAAACTCTACATAATCCAACATTCTGCTTCATGTCTACCTGTTTTCATAGGTCAATATGTCACCAAGATTAACACTAATCGCATTGGTTAGCACTAACCCATGGATGCTAACCACTTTCTTGATCAAGAAACTGTTTAGATGACACTCAATCATCAAATTGTTACATATTTACCATAGATTATATTGATTAAGCCTTAAACTTAATCTTTCCATAAACTGCTTGTTGCTGAATAGTTTTAACCTTTGTGCAATCTTTGTATGCATCTTTGCAAAGGAAATTAGCAAGAACTGCAGAAAGGATGAAAGATTAAACGCTTACTTCAATTCTTGCACCCCAATCCCTGTGGATTGATTTTATACGAGAACTTTACTCTGCATACACCTTCTTGATCAAGATTTGTAATCAGAACTCCAAGATCTTCTAAAGACTGATAGACCAATGATCTTTGACAAATCCCTCATTAAACAAGAAATCCCTCAAGGTTTTTAATAAACTTATAGTTCTTGGGTTTGCTGTAATACTGTGCAGAAAGGTTTATAAAATGACAAAATTAAGGTTTAATCAAAGATTATGGTAAAAGGAACTCTAATCAAGAAGATAATCAAGGAAACATTGCAAATTAAAGTTTTTAAAATTTGTGATCAACATATACTTGAAAATGATTTAACATTAATACCATTACTAATCCACTCTCAACAAAGATTAAAGCAAATCTAAAAATTGTGTAATGGGTTGGATTCTAAGCAAAGTTGTGATACCAATGAAAGAAAGAGATCTAGTGAGAGAATATGTCCTCAACTAGACTTAATGATTAGAGTCCACATTGGTTGCTCTTCAGTGCCTAGAGTAGCCATAGGTTCACGAAGAAAGCCATGAAAGCTTGTACATGAAGCTAAGAGCTCTAAGAAAGGTAAATGTGTATATTATGTTAAAAGATCAAAAGGTCATAAAGTTACCAAATACACAAGACGTTTGCCTTTTATAGTCCCAAGGCCCATGTGCCCACATGTGTAAATATTCCTAAATCCCATGTGCCTAGGCCCATGCCCCATGTGCATGTGTATGCTAAAATTACTTCATTACACTTATGGCATTAATAATTCGTCTGTACTATATTAGATATACCTACCTCCAGGCTCACATCTATAGGTTCACATGTCCCGGCTCATGGCTCACGTGTCCAGACTCACAGCTTATATCTTTTTACGTGGGGTTGTAGGCTCTCAGCCCACGAGAGTGAGTTTGGTGTGGTTTTTGATGGTTTTTGTGATTTTTTAGACTTGATGGGGTGTGGTCCTTCGTGATGGTTCTCTCTCATAAAAATCAGGGGAAGAAAAAGGAAGAGAGAAACCTACAATTTAACCTAGTAAAGCAAGCATCCATTTAGCAAGCATGAATTCAAAAGCATACAAGCAAGGAAGAAGAAGAGCTCACAAGAAAAGTATTGCAAGGGAATGATTATCCATTGCTTATTGTAAAAAATGACTAGTTTTCATAGTAGGGTGGCCAAAGTTAAAAATGGTCTAGTCTCTATTACTAGTCTTAAGCAACTATGTACATTAAGTTCATAGACTCTCCCTAATCAACATTAAGTGCAAGATAAGGTTGCATTATATGTTCCAGCATTGTCTCACAAAATTTAAGTGCCAGTGTGAGTGGGTAAGATGGTAAAGCGTCGCATGGTAGGTCAGGCAGGTGGACCCATGTTAACCTATGGAGTGGTCAACGATGTACTAGATCTACATTTCTTTGAAAAAACATTTTTTTGCATAAGTCTAAAAATAGCACCTTGAAAAACCTTGCTTGGAGGTTTTTTGCTCAGACTATGTACATATCCTGATCTTTGAGGCCTCTTGCAAGATGCCTCTTGGTTTAGGAGAGCAATTTCTTGTGCATGAAGTAATGCAACCTCTGCGTCCATCAATTAAACACATTCGGCAAGCACGAAGGGGTTCCCCTTTTCTTCAGATTTACTTGATGAGACGAGCCACTAAAAGAGTCATCGTTGGAGAATGTGCCTATAAATTTTAGCCGAAACTCGAGGAGCATCCCTAAAGCATAGATGATGGAAAGAGAATGGATTGCCTATAATTATGTCCATATGTATGGCATAAAAAATAACGCTTTTAAATGAGGAGGAATGCATTTGTTGTAGAGAGAAAGGTGGGTGTTTTATCACAAGGTTGTTTGTTTGTAGGAAGAAGAAAGACACATGTTCAAATCACATTGTAGAACAAGCTTGGAAGATGGTAGAACAAGGGTATAGCTCAATACTACTCACAAAGCGATCAACTATGGGAGGGACACCAACATTGGAGTAGCAAAACAACAACAAGCTCGTAGTGTGAACTTGTAAAAAGGTGATTGGTTTCACCCGCTTAGCAAGTTGCTTCACCCAAAAAATGTAGTTGCATGTGGAGGCCCATGTTTAGCTTTGTTGTTTTAACTACAACTTCTTGGCAGCTTTTGAGATCTTTTCTTGGAGTGCCCAAGTTGTCCATGTGGCACTAGTGCTCATCACATCGAACAACCTTGGAAGATGGTAGAACAAGGGCAATACTACTTACAGAGCGATCGGGTATGGGAGGGATGTCAACATTGGAGTAGTGTGAACTTGAAAAGGTGATTGGTTTCACCCACTTAGCAAGTTGTTTCACCCAAAAAATGTAGATGCGTGTGGAGGCCCAGATTTAGCTTTGTTGTTTTTCTTGGCAGTTTTTGAGATCTTTTTTTGGAGCGCCCAAGGTGTCCACGTGGAGTGCCTCATCTGAGTCTATATTATATCTCTCTCTATATTATATATATATAAATTATATAAAGAAAAAGTTTTACAAAGCTACCACTTGAAGGTTCTAGAAGAGAGGAGCAGGTTAAGGTAGAATTTGAATTTAGAGGTTTGAAAAAACGTGGGAAGCACGGGTCAGCCCCGGTATTTTGACTATCAATGCCACGCCGGCACCCATAACCGCCCTAACAGGGCCACGATTATACTAAGCTGGCACCCATCACCGCCCTACGCGCCCTTGCTCTTTCTTTTGGCTCTGGTGCTCTCCCGGCTTTTCTGCAAGCTCTCCCCCGCCCTTCTTCTCTCTCCCCCCGAGCTTTCCTGCAATCTTGGTCCTCTGCTTTCGACTATGGCAGCCGCTGCCGCTCCTTCTGCTTCGGCTATGGTGGACTCTCTGCGACTTAGCCTTTCCTCCTTCGACCAGGGCTTCGCTGCTCCTTCCCAAGATTTCTTCTACGGCTTCGCTAGCGCTCTGCACCAGCATCATCATCATCACGATCAGGTGGAGGCCTATCTCTGTCTCACTTGTGGCTTTCCTGTTTTCAGGGATGACATCAAACAAGAGAGTGATTTGACATCGCTTTTCTGTTCGGATTGTTGCTCCCTCTTTGATAGGAGAGAGAGCGATGGTGATGATGATAGCATCATCAACAGCGAGGGTGACGACGACGACGACGACGACGAAGATGATCATGACCATGATCATGCTGATGGTAACAATTCAAACACCATCAGTTTAAAAGGTCATGGCATTCTACCGGATTGCCAATTTTCAAGTGAATGTGATGCTTTCATGAGTGAAGCATAAGTTCATGCTTGTATTGTTGATGTGAATATGATGCCCTACCCCGGCCTACAGGGTGTGCCGATGCTGAAGATCAGCCTCTTTTTTTATTCTCTGAATTTTCTCATATATTCTTTTTTAGATTTAAGGTCTTTGGTTGCTTCCTTCCACGAGATCATTGTCCAGGTGGACTTAACCAACTGGTTTTGATATCAACATCAGTACACGTTTAAGAGAGGGATAGGACCGGAACCCGTCACCTAAAGAGAGTGTCAGATAGGAGCCCTCAATGCATAAGGGGGAGGGAGAATTAATTAAAATAGCATGTGAGACCAAAATTAGTTGGAGATAAATATAGTCTCATTATTTGAGTCTCTCAGTCCTGTGTCTCTGCTCTTGCCTCATCGTTATGATTGAAGGAGGCTTTTTGAAAGAAAGAAGAAAGATGTTATTAAGGTCTTCTAATGACCAGTAGGATCTATGAGGCCAAAAAACTGTTACATGCTATCCATGAGTTCAAGACAAAATAAAAAAAAGAAAAAAACTGGTCAATGTACTACATTGACCCTGCGTGTACAGTAAAGTAGGCAGCACAAGAACTTCAATGTATCGTGAGAGAGAGAGAGAGAGAGAGAGAGAGAGAGAGAGAGAGAGAGAGAGAGAGAACACTTCATTTTGTACTAGTTTTAGACAGTTTCATCTTTATTTTCTTCTTGTGGGACATATATTTTTTTATGTATAAGACATACTCAGTCTAGTGGGCAAAGGCTGTATTGAGTCCAGCTTCTTATTCTGGGGGGGTGAATTCTTCACAATTCTTACAATCACAGACTTATCTTCAGATTTGTGAGTTTGGATCATAAAATAAGTTAACAGTTTTTTTGTAGAAAAAATATTCTGCAGTGCACGCTGGAAGCATCTTCTTAGACGGTAGGTGTTGGAATTGGCTCTACAAAGGTTGGATGCTGAAATTTGTAAGCTTACTTGCATTCAGTATTCCTCCTTTGTCTCAGTCAGCCAAGTCACTGCCTACTTGCATTCAGTATGCCTCCCTTGCCTCGCTCAAAACCACCCCCCCCCCCCCCCCCCCGCGAAGCGGATGGCATTGGCCTTTGAAGTGAATAGATAGAGGATCTGCCACCAAATTTGTCGTGCTTGTGGACAGTCCCAATGGTAGTGTTTTGAGTCTTCTTTTGCGGAGCTCCACATCGACTGCACTATACACCTTGCAACAACCAACCAAGTACCTACGTTGAGGTTGCGGTAGACTAGGAGCCATAGGAAGATGGTCATTGTTTGTGGCCGTTGGAAGCTCTCCCGTAACTACCGTGAGAGGTTTGAGAGAAACTTTTGAGAGTTTGCCACCAAGCGGGGGTGACGGCCCAATTTTGCCGTGAATAGGAAAAAAGGGGTGCCAGGAGACTTTGTTCTCCTTTGGGTTCCATGACCACTTGCCGAGATCCCATTGAGGATGAATCAAGGAGCGATTTTTCCAAAGCCACAGATCTCTTGAAAAGGGTTGCTGCAACTTTGATAGAAATAGGATAAATATGCCATTGATGATTGTGGAAGCCTACTATTTTTACCTAGTGTGCAGGAGAGGGGTAGGTCTTGTTGAAGGTGGTGTGGCTAGGTATGCTATGTGTCACCAATTGGTCGACCATTTGGTCCATCTTCAGATTTGTCTCGTTCATTCGAGGCTAGGCCGGTGTCTCATGTGAAGGGACTAGTATTTTGCATAACATGGACGGGAGCCAGACTGGTGTCACCTGTGTGTTAGTAGGATGGTGTCGTATGGACGGGAGCTAGACTAGTGCCACTCGTGTATGACTTGGATTGTGTTCTATCCATGGGATTGTCACGCCATGGAAGAGCTAGTATTTGTGTCGTGTCTTGTTTATGGGATTGTCACTTCATAGAGAGGCTCGTGCTTGGAGTGGTCACATGTATTCAAGGTATGTATCCCATGGAAGGGGTGACAGGTTTGTTACTTGAAAAGCTTTGCTTATTGAGTTGTCTCATGGAGAGACATTGTCTTATGCAAGAAGGTTACATGCATTTGATTCTTAGGTTCGTGGAGCATATGTCACCGTGCTTCATGAAACTTGCATGATGGCCCATGGAGCCCATGTAGATAAGACTCTCTCGTTGGATAAGGGAAAAAGAAAAAGAGAGGACCATGAGTCTTATGCTAGAAAGCTCAAGGAATTCAAAGCAGGTGACAAGCCCGTTAAGTTTGATGTTTTTCATGGAGAGCATGATGCTTCCAAGATGTAGCATTTGTGGCACAGTTTGATATTGCTTTTAGTGATGAGGACTTCATTGTGAAGTCTAAAGTATGCCATGCTAGCATGTTCTTGAAGGAGATAACCGCTCATTGGTGGATCACTGAAAAGACCACCAAAGACTCCATTTGTACTTGGAAAGAGTTTAAGAACAGATTTTATGCTTAGTTTTTGCCACCTAATGGGGAGCAAACTCTCACCCAAAAGTGGGATAGACTTGAGTAAAGAGATGATGAAAGTGTGCAGCAGTATGTTAATAAGTTTTGGAAAGTGTTGCTTGAGGTAACTCCTTTTATGTAAATCACTGAGGATGAAAGAAAGAGAGTTTCGCTTTGGATTGCAACCAGTTTATCGTTCAGACATTGAATTACACTTGTCGAAGTACACTTTGCAATAGCTTATAGTCTTTGCTCTTGCTACGGAGCAATTGGTGCTCAAAATTAAGCAAGATCAAGGGGGTTCAAAGAGCAAAGATAAGGTTGTCCTAAATTTGCAAAAAGGTGGACAATCACCTAAAAAGAGCTTTCGGGAGATCTAGAAGGGGGGTAAAGCTGAAAATACCTCATTTAAAGATCATGGACTAAAGAAGGACAAATTTGGCTTGATCCTCGAGCAAAGGGAGTAATATGCCAAGGAGGGAAAATGTTTCTCTTCTGGCAACAAAGAACACATGTTTAGACAATGTCGTGATCGCAAACCAAAGCATGAGGACAAGCAAACCAAGGCTAATGTGCATGTAGTTTTTAATGTGTAGGGAAACACAAAACATGACGGAAAAGAGCGGATGATATACAAAGCATGGAATCAAATCAAGGATCAGTCCATCTTATTTATGTTTGATGATTGTGTAACAGATAACTTTATCTCTATTTAGATGGTAGTTGCCTTGGGTATTAAGGTTGAGAACACGGAACCTCAAATTGAAGCAGAAGTTACTTTTGTTGGTAAAGAGGTGTAGGTTATTCCACTAATAGAAAAGTTGCGCATATATATCCAGGGTTACCTTGATCATAAGCATTTCTTGGTTACACCATTTAATGGATGTGATGTATTGCTTGGCAAGCCATGGCATCATAGGCTTGAGTCCCACAAAGAGTACAAGATAAACATGATTTCTTTTATGCATAGAGGTCGCACGTATGTCATTGATGCCGATAAGAAAGGGGATTCTATCCCACTTGTATCTCACATCCAGATTAATAAAGCAATGAAAAAGAGTCTTTTTGCGTACTTGGTTTTTGTTCATAATAGCATTGAACCAAGTCATCAAAATGTGGATGCTTTGACTCACGATAGGCTAAATTTTCTTTATGCATTCAAAGATTGTTTTGTTGATGCATTGCCAGGTGAATTATCTTCTCAAAGGCCCGAGGATCATCGCATAGATCTTGTGTCAGGTAGTTCTTCACCTAACAAACCTATATATCGTGTGAGTGTCGTACAATAAAAAGAGATCATGAAGCAAGTTAATGAGTTTTTAGAGAAAGGTTTGGTTCAGCGAAGTTTCGCTTTTTCGTGCTTCTTGTTCAAAAGAAAGACGGGTCATTTTGCATGTGTGGATTATAGAGCTTTAAATAAGCTCACTATCAAGAATAGATTTTCAATCTTGCATATTGATGATATTCTGGATAAGCTTGATGGCTCGGCCTGTTTCAGCCGTCTTGATTTGAAGAGTGGTTATCACCAAATACGAGTGGTGCCGCAAGATGTCCACAAAACTGCATTTAGGATAGCTTTTGGATTATATGAATTTTTTGGTGATGCCTTTTGGTCTCACCAATGTCCCAGCCACATTCAATGCGTCCAAAGGTTATGGAGGAATGTCACGCTCCACCTTATGTTGGTTATAAAGGTATCATGCTTGCTACACGCATGATTGAGAGATATTTCTTTTGGGCAAGCATGTGTAAAGACATTGAGGCATATGTACGTGCATGTATTACTTGCCAAAAAGTGAAATTTGACAGGCAAAAGTCTTAAGGTTTGCTTCAGCCATTGTCTATTTCCTCGCAGCCATGGAAAAGTATTACTATGGATTTTATTATGGACTTGCCTAGATCCCAGCATGGGAACGATGCTATTTGGACCATTGTGGATAGGTTTAGTAAGCAAGCTCATTTTTTGCCCGTCAAGAAAACCATTAAAGTTAATTATATGGTGAAGCTTTTTAAAACCGGTCTATGGACACATAAAGCGGTAATTCATTCACAAATAACATGGACTTACTCAGACACACAATCACAAAATCCTCGCTCCCTCGCTCAACAACACATTGGCTCCCAAGTCTGGCGCCCCTTGCGGTATTTCTTATCGGTTTATGGACACATAAAGCGGTAATTCATTCATAAATAACCTGGACTTACTCAGACACACAATCACAGAATCCTCGCTCCCTTGCTCAACAACACATTGGCCCCGAAGTCCGACGGCCCTTGCGGTATTTCTTTATTGTTAAAAAGTTGGAAATACAAAGCACGAGTGCAACAGAGTACTCTACTTGCACCAGTTGAGTTTTATAAATTTTCGGAGAAATTTGCCAGCATAACAGCACTAAAGCTGTTTCATAACATCTCAGAATGAGTCCCAACTGACAGGCTCACTTCCATAGACATCAGACTACCCAATGGAGTCCAAAACATCACAATTTCAGCTTGCTGTAATTTTTTGCACAGACCTGTTTTCAACTCTGTTTTCAGCCCAAATTAACCCTTGTATTGTCTTGGAAGACTTTAGCAAAGTCCTACTGCATTCTGGCATCAACCGGGTAACATAACAGCCCAAAAACATCACCTAAACAGTGTTGAAACAGCGTTGTATTGAAGAGGTTATTACCCTCTTTCGTCCTTGCTTTGGTGTAGGAACTAACTACACCGGTTTTTGTTCAAGGAGGCAACTAGCCTCTGCATATAAACATGAAATTCACACAACTGTACTTGATTTTATTTGATGAGAGCATTACCATAGTTTGCAAGAGAGAGAGAGAGAGAGAGAGAGAGAGAGAGAGAGAGAGAGAGAGAGAGAGAGGCTGTGGGGAGCAAGCTCAACCCTCAGTACATGAGTTCGGTAATTCATTCACAAATAACCTGGACTTACTCAGACACACAATCACAGAATCCTCGCTCCCTTGCTCAACAACACATTGGCCCCGAAGTCCGACGTCCCTTGCGGTATTTCTTTATTGTTAAAAAGTTGGAAATACAAAGCACGAGTGCAACAGAGCACTCTACTTGCACCAGTTGAGTTTTACAAATTCTGGGAGAAATTTGCCAGCATAACAGCACTAAAGCTGTTTCATAACATCTCAGAATGAGTCCCAACTGACAGGCTCACTTCCATAGACATCAGACTACCCAATGGAGTCCAAAACATCACAATTTTAGCTTGCTGTAATTTTTTGCACAGACCTGTTTTCAACTCTGTTTTCAGCCCAAATTAACCCTTGTATTGTCTTGGAAGACTTTAGCAAAGTTCTACTGCATTTTGGCATCAACCGGGCAACATAACAGCCCAAAAACATCACCTAAACAGTGTTGAAACAGCGTTGTATTGAAGAGGTTATTACCCTCTTCCGTCCCTGCTTTGGTGTAGGAACTAAATACACCGGTTTCTGTTCAAGGAGGCAACTAGCCTCTGCATATAAACATGAAATTCACACAACTGTACCTGATTTTATCTGATGAGAGCATTACCATAGTTTGCAAGAGAGAGAGAGAGAGAGAGAGAGAGAGAGAGAGAGAGAGGCTGTGGGGAGCAAGCTCAACTCTCAGTACATGAGTTGTAGGGCAAGGGAGTGCACCACAATAGCTCTTAACCTGCAACAATCCACCATAATGGCTGCAAATGAGCCTCATTCAACCCAAAATCCCACGCTTCCCTCTTCCCAGTGTGGAAAATGCACATAAATTTGACACTTGGCACATTTTTAAGCCTTTTCCACATGCAATCTTCCAAGCTAAAAATCTCCTGACTAGTTCACATTCTCACAACAGTCCTTTGCCAGCTTTTGGTCCCCTTGACATTCCGCACAAACTGACGCGAACACTTTTCAATTCCGACACTGTCCAAAATAGCAGTTCCCTAGATTTTAGGGATGATGTCATCTGCATTCCTTCTGGTCTCCTGACCATCTTTGACCACTATGGTCACTTCAAAATTTGCTTAGAATTCAAGATACATTCACATTTTGGTGGCGGCCACTTACTAGTGTAAACCGGCCTATGCTCTCATTCAGTGCCCATGTCCTGGACATTGTCATTCATCTTTCAGTGCAGTTCTTAGGCTTAGCCAACCACTGGGTTAAAGTCCCACTGGTTGACCCATTCTGACATTGCAATGGCCCAAGCCCTTCCAAGAGATCCCAGGGGAAAACAACAGCAACCAAAGAGAGAAAAGAAAAATATATATTTATAAAGAAATGTAAATAAGGAAAACAATTGCAAAAAGTTTCACCTCCTGGTGACATATCCCCCTCTTGAAAGAAGCAAGCGACCTCGATTGCAAGTCCACATGCAAACGGATGACACAGGACGATCACAAGATTCCCCCGGTGATTAGTGTCATCGCATGTATCTCTTGCCAACGGATGACACGGGGCGATGATAGGAATTCCCCACTACCATTTGTGCCATCGCAGGTTCAAGCCTTTCAAATACATGTTTCCGGATGTAACACAGGGCGATAGCATATATCTTGTACTATTAGTGTCACATGTAAATCATTCATTTGAAGCGCAACAGATACAACTTCAAAGCACTGAAAATCCATTCATTCATTTATTGACAAGAAATGTCAAAACTGTACATTGCCAAACATATGATACAAGTGTACAAGTCATTCAAAATTCAGGTTCAAAAAGCAGAGATAATTGGAACAGACTCTCCTTTCAGTTTCACATCCAGAACATGAGTCTTGTCTCTATGTACAATTGTGATTTTCCTGTTGAAAGTATCTAACACTGCATGTTTCCTATGACACCATGGAATTCCTAACAGGACATCACAGCCTTCCAAGGGCATGATAAGAAACTCCTCTGTGTCGACATAACTCTGTATATGCATGCGAAGTTTGCCAAGTATAGGAATGACAGGAATTGAATGCCCAAGCCATGCCAAATCAGCCTGTCCAACTGGTCCCATCTCTTCAGCACGAATTCCCAACTTGGCTGCCAATGCTGGTGAAATAAAGTTGGCTCGAGCACCAGGGTCAAAGAAAATCAGCACTGTAGCATCTTTGATTTTACCCCATGCTCTGCATAATTCTGTCGCATCATCACATGGTTGGTCACCAACCATGTCAGGTATCAATCCTGCACTCGGCATTGTCTTCTTCTTGGGTGGCCCTTGTTTATCCTCCGCATCTTCTGCTGGCTGTTGTGGACATTTTGCAGCCATATGCCCTTTCTGTTCACAGATGAAACATTTCCCAGCTTGCATCAATGCCTTTCTCTCTTCAAATGACTTGCTATACACAGGAGGCTGCGCAAGTCTTCTTTCTCTCTTGCCTTGCAGGCGGCTGCAAGGCAAGAGAGAAAGGCTTCTTCCTCTCTTGCTTTGCCTTGCGATTGCACCCAAGTTCCCATCTTTCTCCTTGCTTTGCAGGCGGTTGCAAAGCAAGGAGAAAGGCTTCTTCCTCTCTTGCTTTGCCTTGCGGCTGCACACAAGAGGCTGCGCAAGTCTTCTTTCTCTCTTGCCTTTGCAGGCGACTGCACCCAGGTTTCCATCTTTCTCCTTGCTTTGTAGGCGGCTGCACACAAGAGGCTGCGCAAGTCTCTTGCCTTGCAGGCGGCTGCACACAGGACTTCGCTCTGTGGCCTTGCAGGCGGCTGCATACAGGCTTCACAACAGACGAATATTACTTCCCATACTATTGGGCAGTTGTTGGCTCTCCATCCTCTATCTCTCAAGCTAGCAGCAATAGTAGTATTAAAGACTTCTCCTTTCATACGTGGGTGCCTAGTACTACCGAAGGCCATATTCATTGTTTTATACAAGGTACGTTGATTGAGATTCAAGCAAAGGTCTTTGGTGTAAATCTTACAAAGGATACTCTCTGTTGCTAACACCCGTTCGGTGTCGGGTAGTCCAAGCTTCTAGAGAACCACGGTTCATGGGTGTCGAGATCGGGAGAGCTAGGCGTTAGTACGGGAGCGCTTGTTTGTGCGTGGTCCTGGAACACCAGTGGGGTGCTCTTTGCAGATTCCAGTGAAGGCATGGGACCGTAGAGACTAGACTTCTTCAAGTGGATCGCTCTCCTTCGAACGTCTACTTCAAGACTCTTGTTTGGTAACTGTATTCATTTCAGTTGTACATGGACATGATTTGGTTCATTGAACCCATGGAGCATTGTATCACTTAAATACTCCCAATAATATATTATATATTGAGGGCGGGGGTCGGGCGATCTCGGCCCCAGTGCTGGTGTCCATTGATCATCATTTCATTTCATTTCAGTTTTCAGTTGTTATTGAGTTGTCCATTTATATTGTGATATTTAAGCTGTGCTATTACGCGTGTGGGTGTCCAACAGAGTCTATTCCCACTTGACGGGATCAGTTTCACTATGTGTGAATGTACCTTGAGGAGGTAGTGTTCACAGGGAAGGTAATAGGGGCTATTAAAGATATTGCTCCTTGCATGAGGGTTGTTCTTGGAAGAGGGAGGGATGAAGGGCTTGGAAGAGGCTTGTGTTAGAATGAGCAGCGGAAATGAGAGAAAAAAAGAGCAAAACAGAAACGCAGAAATGCTAGAGAGAAGTGCTGTATAAACTACTATATACACACGATCCGGTACAACAAAAGTGGGTGGCGGGAAGCGTGGTATATAAACCACGTGGGGTTGCTGGTGAGCCAGTGTAAAACAGGCCGACAACCCCAAGAAAAGCCCACGGTTGAGATCATTTGCAGTCGGCCAACAAATGATGGAAGTCGGCCACCTCTTGGCAACAAAAAACCGACGAGGGAAAAAATAGAGCCTCCCTTAGAACTAGCAAAACTAGGGAAAACATGGACAATGAGGAAAAATGGAGAAACACACACATGGACAGGCACACCCATAACACTGGCCCTCACTTTCTACAGTGTAATATGGTACAGACAAGAGATGATTGCTAACACCCCCTCTTAGCTCCTAGATGTGGAAGCAACCCCAATGAGTTGGAGTGTTGGCAAAGCATTTGTTGAGGTAGAGGCTTTTTGAAGAGGTTCGTTGCATTGTCCTTCGTCGGGAACAAAAGACCAGCAAAATGTCACGAGCCAAAATATTCTCACGAACAAAGTGATATTGTATCTCTATGTGCTTGGTGTGGGCATGGAAGATCGGGTTCCGAGCAATAGCTATATAGCTTTGGTTGTCGCATTGGATGACCGTGGGTTCCTTTTGTGGAAACCTAATCACGCCAAGTAACCTTCGCAACCGCACCACATCACAAGCAGCTCGATATACCATGCCTCAGTAGAAGACAAGGCAATAGTTGGTTGCCTCTTGTTGCTCCAAGAAATCGCTCTTGAGCCAAGGGTAAAGCTATATCTTGAAGTAGATCTCCTCGTGTTTGGATCTCCTTCTTAATTAGAGTTACTTCAATTACGGAGATTGACTTGGTCCTTCGTTTTCCCTCCAATGTTATAAAAGAGTCCAAGATCCTTAGTACCTTGTAGATATTGTAAGATTTGTAATCTTGCATTCCAATGAGTCTTCAAAGATGTTTGCATAAATGAGCTCAACAATCCCATTGGAAAACTCAAGTCCAATTTGGTGTTCAGCAACCAAATCAATGAACCAACAAGCTATTGATACAAGGAGGTGTCAATTTGCTCACAAGTATCATGTACAGTAAGTCTGGTATTCGGGTTCATCGAAGTTGAAATAGGCTTGTAGTTCTCCATCCCAAAGGCCTTCAATAACTCATGAACATACTGTTGTTGAGATACAAAGAAGCCCCTCTAGGTTTGTTGTAAGCCCAACGAAGCGTGCTGTGACAGACGCAACTACGTGTATGAGAGATAAAGATAGAGAGAGAGAAGGGGGAGAGAGATGGGAATAGGGATTTCACACAGTACACCACGTTGAGAAACAAGTCTCGCTTCCTCTTCAGAAATTTATTTTAGGAACAATCCACGGGCTTTTCCAAGCCAGGACCAATACCACAAATGAATATAATATCAAACAAGAGTGCCGATGTAGAGATCGGGTTGAAGTCAATGTCGAGGCACATGATAATTGATGCTGAGGTCACCACGAGGATGATCTACCAGAGTTTTACATTAGGCTAGTATCAATATACAATATTTGAATCAAGTGTTTGTTACTCACAAAAAATCTCACAAGAAACTGAGGATGAGATGTTGAGAGAGATGCACGGTTGTTCAAGGTTCTTTCACCAAAAAGAGGAGGAGACATTTCTTCAATTGGTGGCAGCCCTCCAAAAGAAGGCCATGGTTTAGGTGTTGGGGGTGAAACTCGCGGCGGGGGTGCCCGGGGGACTAGGGCCTTTGACACACTTGTTGATACCATCAATGCATATTAAAACATTTAAACATGGCCACAGCCTTAACACATATCCATCATCACTTTGCATAAAACATAAAGCTGGACAAAACATCCACAAATGCTGAAAATGGAGCTTGCACGTGTGACACCGCATAGAGGCCGGAATGGGTCGACCCCCCCCCTTGGAGTATTTTATTACCCAAGGAGAATAATATCATGTACAAGCTTTGAGGGCCTTAC
The DNA here is from genome assembly GCF_041138505.1 of Cibotium barometz. NCBI lineage: Eukaryota > Viridiplantae > Streptophyta > Polypodiopsida > Cyatheales > Cibotiaceae > Cibotium > Cibotium barometz. Next base: position 46,624,638 of record NC_141072.1, read on the forward strand.
TCTCCCCACGGGAGATGCCGGATTATCCATATACAAATGCCATAACATAGCCCAACACGAGACAACCAAGCCGGAACATAGGCTGTAGAAATGCCGAGCCAACAATATAATCCATATACCTCCGTGTGGGTACTGATTCTTCCCCAAAAACCACGGGTCTTCATGCAATAGAAAGGGTACAGCAAGTACAACTCTCCATTCAGCCGGTACAGCAGGTACAATGGCTGGTACAGCCGATACAGTGGCTGGTACAGCAGGTACAACAAGTACAAATGCTGGTACAGCAGGTACAGTGGCTGGAACAGCAAGTATAGTGGCTGGTACAGTCGGTACGGTGGCTGGTACAGCAAGTACAGTGGCTGGTACAGCAAGTACATTGGCTGGTACAGCCGGTACGGTGGTTGGTACAGCAGGTACAGCAAGTACAAATGCTGGTACAACACATACAATGGCTAGAAATCATAATAAGTGATTGAATACCCTTGCCTTTAGTATTTCTTCGCGATGGAAGCCTCCAAAACAATCCCCAACAGCCGGTATTCTTCATGGGCAGCCTTCAAGAGAGAGAGAAAGAGAGTAGCCATCATTAGAGAAACCTTCAACGGTGGTAGAGGCTAGTGTGCAGCAAGAGAGCCTCCATTAATGAAGAGAGAGGGCTCCAATTTATAGATTTGGGCCTCCCATGAGCTAAAATGGCAAGAGAAGGCTACAATGACAAGTGGAGAGCCACACAATAGCTGAAATGACAAGTGTGAGGCCACTTGTCTCACTTTGATCCTTTTTCTAACAAGTGTCAGGCCACTTGTCTCACTTTGGTCCACTTTCTTGCCACATGTCCCAATCTAAGAGATGGGTCCTTCCATAATCTTTACCTCTAAAAATATCCCAACTGGTAGACATTCTATCATAGGCACTTTGCCAACTCTTGGTATCTGCTCAATTCCAGATGTAATGACGCGAACAGAATTTCCATCGGAGTCGGGCCAAAAATAGCAACTCTCCTAAATTTTAGGAGTGTGGTCCTTTGTATTGTAGGATAATCCCCCATTCCCAAAGCTTGTACTTTCCAAATATTTAAACATCCTGGAGTCCACCAGACCCCTTTCAGACTGGGAAATGTCCAGGCTGGTGACATCCTCCCCAACTTCTTAAAAGTTGTCCGCAACTTTAAGCTTCAAGCCATATATTCAAGATATAATCATGTCCCATCGATTGGGCGAGACGAGACAGTCTCAGAAATCCAATATAACTGAAGAATCCATGTCCCAAAGAAATGAACGAGACTAAATAAGTGTCCATAATACCAATATCAAAATCATGTCCCAAGATAAATGGGCGAGACAAAACAGTCCCATAAGTCCAGATAGCATAATCCATGTCCCAAGTAAATGGGCGAGACAAAATAAGTCTCCTGCCAACAAGACATCGGTCCACATGACCCTTGGAATAGACATAAGTCCCGTTATGTCCACTTTACCACTTGCACTCCGTGTTGGTAGTCTGACCACACACCTTGGATGAGAGGTGGGCTTACAAGAGACACACAATGAGCCGGAACGGCCGACCCCTCCCTTGAGTAAATTGTATTACTATTGGAGAAATTCAATACATAGCTTCACGGGCATCCATTGCCAAATCCTCCATGCCAATGCATATGAAATTCAGCATTTAGAAAACAATGGTATGTTGATGTAGATCACCAAGGAGCTGCCTTGACGCCCGGCCCGACTTCAGTGCCCATATTCTCTACCATTGGCTCTATGTTCTACCAAGCAAGGTAGCAACATCTTGAAGAGCACTTAGGACAAGAGAAATACTACACAGGGCGGCTAAACAAGGAGTCCTGAAAACAATCACTCGCAGGCATAGATAACCTGGTGTTCCATACGCCTTTCTGCTACACATAGTTTATAGGCATTTCGGCCACCAACTCACACTACCCTCTCAAGTGCCCATGTTCCCTTCCATCTGCTCTCTATTGTTCCACCCACACATGGTAGAAACAATCTTCAAGAGAGCACGTAGGACAAGAGAACACTACACAGGGTATGTTGTGCTTGTCACTACCCTTTGAAGTGCCCATGTTCCCTTCCATCTGCTCTCTATTGTTCCACCCTCACATGGTAGAAACAATCTTCAAGAGAGCACGTAGGACAAGAGAACACTACACAGGGTATGTGAGTCATGAGTTCCATAAGTCCAATGCATCCCAAATAAAGGGAGCCAAAAAGAATAATCCATCCCAGTAAAAGGGAGCCATAAACATAATCCATAAACCTGAGGATGGATCCAAATTCCTAGAAAAGAAGTCCAAGAATCCATACACCTGTATACCATAATCCTTGTATACCATAACTCTTACCACATACTCCGTGCTAACCACACACCTTGGAGTAGAGGTGGACTTTATCCATAAAAGCATCATATCCATGAGATATCCAAAGATTGCTTCTCTATAAACTCGGACAGATTCGTCCATAGAAATTGCTTGTGAAGCCCAATATCTATATAAATCTCGTCCAAGAAAGAAATCTCCATAGATATAATCTATCCCAATAAAGGGAGCCATGAAAAGAATTCATCCCATTAAAGGGAGCCATAAACAATGTTTCCCTGAAACCATCTCAAGGCAAACAACAACACCTTTCTCCTTGCATAGCTATACAAGGGTTAGTGAACATCAAAAACACTTCATAGCAAAAGCACTAACTTTGCAAACTCAAAGTATACTTAACTTTTCTTTGCCAGGTTGGTCATGAAGCCAAAAGAAATATCTCGTCACCATGTCCTTAAGATATCCTAAGATATATATCTCCATATAGCTTGCCTGTAAGCTTGATAATATAATCCACAATATCCATATGGAAAGAGTGCTAAACGTGTGCACATAAAGCCAACTCCATACTTCCAAGATAAATTTTGTGAATTCATAAATCCTTAGACCAAGCTGTCTATTGCTCATGCTCTTGCTTCATAGGCTCTGAAGTGGTTGAATAGCAATGATGGTAAGTGTGGTCCCCACTCGAGATCTTTTCTCTTCCTTATTGATAGAAGGAAGCCTCCGCTTCCAAGAAAGCCTATGCTCTGATACCAATGAAACTCGCGGCGGGGGTGCCCGGGGGACTAGGGCCTTTGACACACTTGTTGATACCATCAATGCATATTAAAACATTTAAACATGGCCACAGCCTTAACACATATCCATCATCACTTTGCATAAAACATAAAGCTGGACAAAACATCCACAAATGCTGAAAATGGAGCTTGCACGTGTGACACCGCATAGAGGCCGGAATGGGTCGACCCCCCCCTTGGAGTATTTTATTACCCAAGGAGAATAATATCATGTACAAGCTTTGAGGGCCTTACTCTCCCCACGGGAGATGCCGGATTATCCATATACAAATGCCATAACATAGCCCAACACGAGACAACCAAGCCGGAACATAGGCTGTAGAAATGCCGAGCCAACAATATAATCCATATACCTCCGTGTGGGTACTGATTCTTCCCCAAAAACCACGGGTCTTCATGCAATAGAAAGGGTACAGCAAGTACAACTCTCCATTCAGCCGGTACAGCAGGTACAATGGCTGGTACAGCCGATACAGTGGCTGGTACAGCAGGTACAACAAGTACAAATGCTGGTACAGCAGGTACAGTGGCTGGAACAGCAAGTATAGTGGCTGGTACAGTCGGTACGGTGGCTGGTACAGCAAGTACAGTGGCTGGTACAGCAAGTACATTGGCTGGTACAGCCGGTACGGTGGTTGGTACAGCAGGTACAGCAAGTACAAATGCTGGTACAACACATACAATGGCTAGAAATCATAATAAGTGATTGAATACCCTTGCCTTTAGTATTTCTTCGCAATGGAAGCCTCCAAAACAATCCCCAACAGCCGGTATTCTTCATGGGCAGCCTTCAAGAGAGAGAGAAAGAGAGTAGCCATCATTAGAGAAACCTTCAACGGTGGTAGAGGCTAGTGTGCAGCAAGAGAGCCTCCATTAATGAAGAGAGAGGGCTCCAATTTATAGATTTGGGCCTCCCATGAGCTAAAATGGCAAGAGAAGGCTACAATGACAAGTGGAGAGCCACACAATAGCTGAAATGACAAGTGTGAGGCCACTTGTCTCACTTTGATCCTTTTTCTAACAAGTGTCAGGCCACTTGTCTCACTTTGGTCCACTTTCTTGCCACATGTCCCAATCTAAGAGATGGGTCCTTCCATAATCTTTACCTCTAAAAATATCCCAATTGGTAGACATTCTATCATAGGCACTTTGCCAACTCTTGGTATTTGCTCAATTCCAGATGTAATGACGCGAACAGAATTTCCATCGGAGTCGGGCCAAAAATAGCAACTCTCCTAAATTTTAGGAGTGTGGTCCTTTGTATTGTAGGATAATCCCCCATTCCCAAAGCTTGTACTTTCCAAATATTTAAACATCCTGGAGTCCACCAGACCCCTTTCAGACTGGGAAATGTCCAGGTTGGTGACAGGGGGTGGCAGGGGATAGCAAATAGGTAGTAGAGGAGCACACATTGGTGAAAAATTGGCAAATAGGCGATGGAAATGTCGGCTCTGGGGTGGCGGTGGTGGTGGCAGAGCCGGCGAAAGGTGGCTTTGGGCGGCACAGAGGCGGTGGTTGAGCGTTGTAGGGTGGTGCAAAGGTGGAGTTGGGAGCTTAAAGAGGTGGTTGTCGGTGAAGATTAAGAATTTGGGCGGCGCTAGAGATAATGATGATGATAATTCTTCACAAGCTCTTCCTCAAGACTTCCATAAGTACTTATATGCTTCTCCATCAAGGTGTAAGTTAATTATATACAAGATGGGAGGTCTTGCTTTTGTTTTACTTGCTTTTGCTTTAACTTATGGCTTTTGCTTTAAAAAATAAATAAATTATTAATATTAACGTAAGTTCTTGATTTGTGCTTTTATGACTTCAAGGTTTTGCTTTTTGGCCTTGGAGTTGCTTTTTGAAAAAGTGGTTTTTAGCTTTTTGATCCAGTTTGATGTTCTCTTTTCAATGGTGTCCTTAGATTTTTGATCAACAAAGTTTGACTTTTACTTTTTCTTACTTTTTAATCGAGATTGGTGCTTTTTTTTAAATGCCAACATTAGAAATCCTTGTTTCCATGTTTCCATCATCCTCTCCATTTGTTCGGGCATGAGTTCTATCATGTGAAAAGAGCTTGGAGAGCCACATGATTATATCCTTCTCTCTTATATCATAGTTGTTCTCAACTGTGGAATATAAATATGCCATATAATCGTGGTACTAGCTTCATCTGGTGCTCTTGTGCATTTGGTCTTTTCTCATATTTGTGGTGTCTTCTATGCCTTTGGCAATATCTTTATCTTTCTTTGATGGATGTTCTTGTTCTTGATGGTACATGTTCTTCATAGCTTGTCACATGTTTTAGATATAATAAATGTATACTCATCTTTTGCAAGAACTAGACACAAGCTAGTCAACAAACAAGCATGCATCATTTGCATCTATTGGGTATTCTAGGTACTGACCAGGTAGTCTGGAGCCTAGTGGACTATCACATGTTATAAATCCAAGCATTGTCCACACATTAAAAAAAGCACATAAAGTCAGAATTTCAAACATACATCAGTATGCAATGCACAAGTAATGATCCTCTTTTCATGGATTGTCTTGTTTGGTTTCATCGTGCTGAGCCATCTAGTTCTCGAGGGAAATCGCTCGAACTATCCTCAAGGTCATTTGGTGACTAGGACCACCTAAGAAGTCTTTCATAGTTCTTTGGGTCATTTGGTCATATCGACTGCCCGACTATGAGATCCAATACAGTCATATAGACCATTTGGTCGCAATGACCGCTTGATTGTAAAGTCCAATATAGTCATCTGGGCTATCTGGTTGCTATGATTGCTCGACTATGAAGTTGAAAATATTTAGCATAATGGGTCTCTTGGCATTGTTGCCTCCCATATACAAATATTTCTCCTTGGACTTTCGGGCATCGTTGCCACCCAAATTAGAGTATATTCAATTAAGATTGTTATATAAGCAAGATAATGATCAATTTCATTTCAGCATAAATATATAAAATGAAGAGGGCTAGAGGTACAATCTCTTCCTCTTAAATTTGTCTTGATCACAAGACTTTTCAAGCCTTTGCTTCAAATACATCTGGACTAATTTCACATTGTGAAGTTTTCGTCCGAGTTGCGGCGGCCAGTTGATATTGTGCTAATTCTTTCTATCTTTAGCGGTGCATTTATCTTATCGACTACTTATTTGTTGAACTAATTCTTTCTATTTGCTACTTTCCTTAGTGCTTGTAATTCGAGGACCTCTATCCTCTACAATGGATTTAGGTAATCCATGATGCTTGAAGATCTGTTGAATAAGCAATCTTGCCATATGATATGTGCGGATGATCTTCTTTATTGAAATGCAATGGCCTTGCTTATTGAACTCGTTAATAATAGTCCATATTCCATCATTCCTAAATCTTGATTTTGGTAATCCAAAGTTGAAGTCCATAGCGATACTTTTCCATGGGATATTGGGAATTAGCAAAGGTTGTAATAATCTTGAGGTTCTTTGTCGATCAAACTTGACCTTTTGACAAACCAAGAATTGTCGAATATTGTGGTTGATGTCTCTTCTCATGCTAGGCTAAAAGAAATAACTCTATAAAGCCTGAGTTGTTGCTATGATACCTCTATGTCCCATATAAGGTGGGGCATGGCATTCTTCCATTACTTTTGGTCTCAAATCCTTGGTCACACATAAATGGGTGTGCATCATAAGAAACCCTTCCTTGATGACATAAGAGGTCACCAAGTCTCCATTCTGCAACCAATCCCAGATGTCCTTGAAATCTTCATTTGTAGCATAATGATCTTTCATCATAGTGAAGTCTAAATGATACCCCATAGAAGCTGCATGGATCATGGATCTTCGAGATAGAGCATCTGCTACTTTGTTGTCTTTACCATGGCTATGCTTAATCTGGGAATGAAATTGGGCCAAATAACTAGTCTATCTTATATGCTTTTTTGATATCTTAGGTTGAGACATAAAATACCTAAGACTTTGATGACTCGTCTTGATAACAAACTCAACACCCATAAGATAGTGCTTTTAAATCTTTAAAGCATGAATGATAGTCATCAATTCTTTCTCATAAGTGGGTGCCCGGTGTGGTCTTTTTAGCTCCTTGAAGTCTTTGACTCTCATAGGCCATGCCAAGATTGCTCCAATGCAATCTCTTGAGGCATCACACACTACCATAAATGGCTTTGATAAATTTGGAATAATCAATATCGATCCTTTGCTAGCATAAAACTTTAGTGCTTCAAAGGATTTTTTTTCCAGCTTTGGCCCATCCAAATCCCACGGCTTTCTTTATCAAATCATGTAGCGGACTTGCTACCACAGCAAACCACTTGATGAACTTTCTGTAATAAGAGCATAGGCCAAGGAAACTTCGAACTACATGCTTACTAGTCAACTCTGGCCATTCCATAATGGCCTTGACTTGACTTCCATCCCGACTCCTTTCTTGGACACTAGATGGCCCAAGTAGTGAATCTTTGACAAAAAGAACTCACTCTTCTTGCCATTCACATACAACTTGTGCTTTCATAATTCTTGAAATATCGCTTTCGATGCTCTTCTTTATTCCTTGAATGCACAATAATGTCATCAAAGAAAGTAGTTGCAAACTTTCTATGTGCTCGAAATATTCTTTCCATCATTCGGTTGAAAGTAGCCGGGAGATTGGTAAGACCAAAAGGCATCACCAAATACTCATATAGTCCAAAGGTAGTCTTGAATGCGGTCTTGTGAATTGTATCCTAGAACAATATTGACTTGATGGTATCACTCTTCAAGTTGATCCCACTAAAGATAGTGGCTCTATCCAATCTATCTAAGATGTCATCAATCCTGGGGATAGAAAACTTGTTCTTTACTGTGATCTTGTTAAGAGTCTTGTAATCAATATACATACGCCAAGAACCATTCTTTTTCTGAACCAATAAGATTGGGGAGCAAAAAGGTGATGAGCTAGGTTGAATCAAACTATTTTCCAAAAGCTCGATCACTTGCTTCATAATCTCCTCTTGTTGAGCTTGACTCACTCGATAAGGAGGTCTATTAGGAGGTGAGCTTCTTGGCATGATGTCAATTCGATGATCTTCAAGTCTCTTTGGAGGTAGCTCCTCTTAAAGAGTATTTGCAAAACTATCTTCATACTTTTTTAGGAAATCTTTTCTTTCATGATCAAGAGTTGAGAGTGACTCATCACTCTCAGATTCCTTAGGATCTCTTACATATATCAAGTACGAGGAAATAGATTGCTTTCTCCTACATCAAAAGTCACATTCTTGCCTTTGAAAGGAAGCCTAGTCTTATTTTCAGTCCATTCAATGGTCAGGTCTATCTTCTTATGCTAGGGCATACTCAAAATCACATCACAATGTACAACTTTCCTAGCAACAAAGTTCTCATGATCCACATAATCTCCAATCTGTAAGCAAAGCTTTCCCAAAATAGAAGTCATCTCAGTTGATATTCCTTTAAAAGCGGCACTTGTAGTAATAGAAGTTTAAACCTGTCTAGAGGGAGATTCATAGCTTCAACCACTCTAGGATGGATGTAGTGGTGTGTAGCACCACTATCGAAGTGGATAAGCACGGGTTGGTTTGCCACTTTGTCCCAAGCTACGAAAAGTTCTCTCTTCTCTGGTGGTGTGTCATCTTGATGTTTGAGTTCTTTAGGTAATGCATTACTTTGGTGGTTTGGCTTCTTGATTTGGTCTATCAAGACTTTTTGTAGCCATGTTTCCTTTCTTTCCACATTGGAAACATTTATCTTCTTTGACATACTCCTTGAGTCGCTTGCGGGATAGCTTCTTTTGGTACAATGGAGATTATCCTCATTCTTGTTTTTTTTTTTTCTTGTGGCTCGTTTCTTGCTTGAGATCCTCCTTTGAACCTCTTCTTTTGGGACAAGTCTCGATTCTCATTCTTTGATTTGTCCACCATCCAAGGCATATGTAGAGCTTCTGCTTGCACGGCTTTGTTTTATACTTCTTCCAAGGTTTTAGGTCTTGCCATATAAACTGCTTGCACAAGCTTTGGTTGCAATCTGTTGACAACCTTATGCATTTCCATCAATGTGGGATGGGAATATATGAGGTAAATTTCAATGAGACGATTGAAAAATTATTGAGATATGTTGCCATGCTTTCTTTGGCTTTTTGCTTTACCTCATCCCACTCCTTTTTGCACATCTGTCAAAGTTTGCGAGAAGGAACTTCTTGTTGAACATGGTTTTGAAGTTGATCCATGAAGTAGGTTTGGCTCCATCTTGTACCACTTTTCGCCAACGATTCAAGGTGTCATCCTTCAAATGCATTCGAACCGTGCGAAGTTTTGACTTTTTAAAGAAGTCCTTTTCTCCAAAGGCGGCGTCAAATTGTTTGATGAAGGATAGGGCTTTTTGGGTCTCGCTTTTCATAAAAGGTATCAAACTTTGCAATTTTCTCTCTCGGCTTGAAGTCCACTTTATTGGTTGAAGGCTTCGTTGCCTTCTTCTCTCTTGCTATGCCTGAGGAAGTTGCATCAGATAAAGCGGGTTTAGGGGTAACTTCTTTTCGTCCTCCATGAGTGATGGATCGGGTGGCTTTGAATTCTTCTCCAATGGTAACCCCTTTACCTCATAAATAAGCTTTGGCAGCTTCCACACCTTCAGCTTCAGTGGCTTGGTCTTTGATAAAGTCTTTGAACATCTCAGCTCTTCTATAGTCTTGTTTCTTCTTGGCTCTCTAAGCTAGGAACTATTCATCTTGAAGATATTGCTTGAACTTTTGAAAGTCTCAATACTTTGTTGATGTCATGGTCTCATGAGAGACAGATAGGCGGTGTCACATGCAGCGGAAGTATACGTAATTAAGCCTTGAGAATCTTGTCACACGTCTTTGTTGATGTCATGGTCTCATGAGAGACAGATAGGCGGTGTAACATGCAGCAAAAGTATGCGTAATTAAGCCTTGAGAATCCTGTCACACGTCTCACATTGCCTTCTTTATCGTGAGTTTCGGGAGTCTTTAGCAATCCACTTTTAGTACTTCAAACTTTAAGAGATTTGAGAGAGAGAGATAGAACTGTACACGAAATTGGGTCCCGAATTACCCACCAAAGGTTGTCTCATACGGACCAAAGGCCGTCCACGAACTCTGCTTCTATGACATCTATATACATGAATGATTCTCTCCAAGTGGGTTAAGGGTCTTTGACTAACTGATTGACTCTCTAAGGCTGAGGAATGGCCTACGTAGCTTGTGCTTAACATATCTTGGATTGATGATTACAATGGGATCACGGCGTATGACAAATATCAAATCTTGAAGGGTTCTACTGTTGGACAATAAACTTATAAGTTTTAACCTATGTAGTGTCATGTATGTTTTTTTTTTCGTGGCATGGAATGATGGATGATTGGATCATGGGCGATAGTGGACCATGGTCTTTGAATCATGATCATTTGACATTGATGATGGATGATTACATGGTTTTTGTTATTTGTGATTCAAAGACTATAGGCTTCAAATTGATGTTTCCATGTATTCTATGCATTTAGTGTTATTTTTCGTATTTACATATTTTATACAATATATATTTGAAATTTTGTACATGAAAAAACCTATAGGTAGGAAACTTGTAGGAAACTTTGGGCTGATTTTATGAAACGTGTTTGAAACTTTTAGGAAATCCATTTCAAACAATCCCCTGACTACGATGGTGTGGACAAGCTGAATACGATACCAATGTAACATGCAACGGAAGTGTAATTAAGAATCCTGTCACACAAGTCTCACACCGCCTTCTTTATCTTGAGTTTCGCGAGTCTTTAGCAATCCACTTTTAGTACTTAAAACTTTAAGAGATTTGAGAGAGAGAGAGAGAGGGAGAGAGAACTGTACATGAGATTGGGTCCCGAATTACCCACTGAAGGGCTCCCTCCTATTGCTAGCAATATTTGCTTTTATTACTTTGAAGAGAATGACTTTGGACCGACTTTGGACTGTAGATAAGCGAAACGCAATATCTTTGAAAGACCAAGAGTCGGGTTGAACTGTACACGGCTGTAGAAGCATCAACGATGACCCATCTCAAGCCTATGCACTCTTCTCAATTTAATGTAGGAAGGTTGCAAATTTGAGGCTGAGATATGGGCTGTTTGGGACTGTTTCTAGGTTGTGTATGAATGTTGTCAATGAATGAATGTGTGCATTTTACCTTCATTGGATGGCTGAGATATGGGCTGTTTGGGACTGTTTCTAGGTTGTGTATGAATGTTGTCAATGAATGAATGTGTGAATATATGCTCTTATGTGTGTGTGTGTGTGTGTGGAGTGCGTGTGAGAGCATATCTTGATATAGAGTTCTACACGTACTATTGGGCACTGATGACGTTAGTGGGGATGTTGTAGTATCTAGTCCATACTATGCATAATGGAGTTGATAGTTATATAGTCTTCTGGGTTGACTACCATGAGTATATAACATGCACGTTCCTAAAAGGTGAATTTGGGCATGTTCTTGGATTCATCTAGGTATATAATTTAGCCGTATTAGTAGACATGTAGATTTCACATTGTGAAGTTTTTGTCCGAGTTATGGCTAGTTGATATTGTGCTTATTCTTTCTATCTTTAGCGATGCATTTGTCCTATCAACTACTTATTTGATGTACTAATTCTTTCTATTTTCTACTTTCCTTAGTGCTAGGCTTCATTATGGCTGAGTCTATCTTGCATCTCCGGAGATTTGACAGAAACTTAGTATGAAGGGCTTTGTGTGAATATATGCGCTTATGTGTGTGTGTGTGGAGTGCGTGTGTGAGAGCATATCTTGATATAGAGTTCTACACCTACTATTGGACACTGATGACTTTAGTGGAGATGTTGTAGTATCTAGTCCATACTATGCATAATGGAGTTGATAGTTATATAGTCTTGTGGGTTGACTACCATGAGTATATAACATGTACGTTCCTAAAAGGTGAATTTGGGCATGTTCTTGGATTCATCTAGGTATATATATTAAATGTTGGAAAAATGCTAAATAAATACTATAAAATATGAGATAATATTCTAGGGCTTCCGCAATGGTTTAGATGGTGTAAATGCATATGGGATGAATGCTATGCAAAAATGCACACGTCTTGATGCAAACTCTAAGGCTTCTATGACGTCTATATGCATGAATGATTCTCTCCAAGTGGGTTAAGAGACTTTGATTGATTGACTGACTCTCTAAGGGTGAGGAATGACCTATGTAGCTCGTGCTTGATATATCTTGGACTGATGATTACAATGGGGTCACGAAATACGACAAATATCAAATCCTAAAGGATTCTATTGCTGTACAATGTTGCATTGATGATGAGCCATCTTGTCACCATGCGCTATAGTGTAGAGTGCATGTGACATGTGGCCTTTGATTCCTCGTTGATGCTTTGGGTTGGTGTGACTCGCGGCGGGTGCCCGGGGGACTAGGGCCTTTGACACACTTGTTCATACCATCAATGCATATCAAAACACTTAAACATGGCCACAACCTTAACACATATCCATCATCACTTTGCATAAAACATAAAAGCTGGACAAAACATCCACAAATGTTGAAAACGGATCTTGCACATGTGAGGCCAGAATGGGCCGACCCTCCCTCCCCATTGGAGTATTTTATTACCCAAGGAGAATAATATCATGTACAAGCTTTAAGGGTCTTACCCTCCCCACGGGAGATGCCAGATTATCCATATACAAATGCTATAACATAGCCCAACACGAGGCAACCAAGCCGGAACATAGGCTATAGAAATGTCGAGCTAACAATATAATCCATATATCTCCGTGTGGGTATTGATTCTTTCCCAAAAACCACGGGTCTTCATGCAATAGAGCTGGTACAGCAAGTACAACTCTCCATTCACGGTACAATAGGTACAATGGTTGGTACAGTCGGTACAGTTGTTGGTACAGTAGGTACATTAAGTACAAATGCTGGTATAACATGTGCAGTGACTAGTACAGCAGGTACAGGGGTTGGTATAGCAAGTACAGAAGCTGGTACAATCAATACAACGGGTGGTATAGCAAGTACAACAAGTACAAGGATTGGTATAGCCAGTACAATGGTTGGTACAACAGGTACAAAGGCTGGTACAATAAGTATAATGGCTAGAAATCATAATAAATGATTAAATATCCTTGCCTTCAGTATTTTCTCGTCGCGATGGAAGTCTTCAAAATAGTCCCCAACAGCCGGTATTCTTCCTGGGCAGCCTTCAAGAGAGAGAGAAAGAGAGTAGCCATCATTAGGGCAATCTGTAACGATGGTAGAAGCTAGTGTGCAACAAGAGAGCCTCTATTAATGAAGAGAGAGGGCTCCAATTTATAGATTTAGGCCTCCCATGAGCTAAAATGGCAAGAGAAGGCTACAATGACAAGTGGAGAGCCACACAATAGCTGAAGTGACAAGTGTGAGGCCACTTGTCTCACTTTGATCCACTTTCTAACAAGTGTCAGGCCACTTGTCTCACTTTGGTCCACACATGTCCCAATCTAAGAGATGGGTCCTTCCATAAACTTTATCTCTAAAAATATCCCAACTGGTAGACATTCTGTCATAGGCACTTTGCCAACTCTTGGTATTTGCTCATGTCCAGATGTAATGACGCGAACAGAATTTTCATCGGAGTCGGGCCAAAAATAGCAACTCTCTTAAATTTTAGGAGTGTGGTCCTTTGTATTCTAGGATAATCCCCCATTCCCAAAGCTTATACTTTCCAAATATTTAGACATCCTGGAGTCCACAGACTCCTTTCATACTGGGAAATGTCCAGGTCGGTGACAGTTGGCTTCGTAGTTGTTTCCTTCTTGAGGCCCTTGGTCTCCCTCAACTCAACATGGTTTTGTCACCCTAGAAAAGATTTCTTCAGGAGAAATCTTGCTAAAGAGCTTGGAGGGCCAAATGATTACATCTGCCAAATTCCCAATCCCAAAAAGAAATGAAGTAAGCCTAAATCCGTCATTTCAAACTCCTTTGACAAGGGAGAGCCTTCGTCATAGTTATGTGCTCCACATGACCGCCAATGAGAATAAGATCATCCACACAGAGGATAATCAATGTGACCATACCATGTTCCCGAAAGAGATACAAGTTCGGATTTGCAACAACTGATCTTTGGAAACCCTTTTGCAGAAAGAAAGTATCAATCTTTTCATTCCAAGCCTTGGGAGTTTGTTTAAGACCATACAAGGTCTTCCGTAACTTGTAAACCATACCTTTTGATCTCGGAACCTCAAAGCTGGGAGGTTTCTTAACATACACCTCCTCTTGCAAGCCACCATTTAAGAACGTAGACTTCATATCCATTTGATATACAAGGGCATTGCTGAGAAGAGGCAAGGGCAAGAACTGTTCAAATCGTGGTCATCCTAGTTGTCGGTGCAAAAGTGTCCTCAAAGAAGATGCTTGGCTGCTGAGCATAGTCCTTAACCACAAGTTTGTCCTTGTGCTTATCCATGGACCCATGGGACGTATACGTGGTCTTGCAGACCCACTTCACACCAATGACTGATCGTTTTGACGGCCTTGGTACCAACTCCCAAGTTCTATTCTTCTCTATGGCTTCAAGTTCTACTTGCATGGCTTTCCTCCAAGTCTCTTGGGACAGAGCTTCCTTAGCTAAAGTAGGCTCTTTGTCTCGAATGATACGAGACATCCATGCTCAATTTACCTGTAAAGGCTATCGTTTATCACATGAACTCCATGCGATCTTCGAGGTCCATCCTCTATGGTCCACTTAGAGGGATACTCGGTAACACCCGACTCCCAAATGGTATCCAACAACCACTTTGGTACCCGAACAGAACACGGAGCCTCTTGCTATTGCGGTGGCACATCTCCAACCTCGGGCTCAACCTCTGCAATTGAGTGAGGCTGGCTAGCTTGAACAATAGCCATGGACTCATCCTCATACACATATGGCTCTCCAAGAAATGGTGGCTCCTTAATAGTGGAAGTTGGAACATGTGCATCAAAGACAACATCTATGTTGATAACAACCTCATTCCGCTTTGGGTCATATAACTTGTAGTCTTTGAAAAGAGTTATATCGAGTGTTCACAAACACTATTTTTCTTCTCAGATCTTAAAACTTGCAATTTTAAAATTTACAAGTTTTTCTTCCACATTCACAGTTTTTTCACTAAAATTCTTAAAAGTTTACTAATTTTTAAAATTTCTAAAATTTCTAAAATTGCAAAAACAAATTTTGCAAGTGAGATCATTAATTTCACAGGTGAGTTGTAAGGGTTTGCGGGTTTTCTGTGAACATTGGTTATATCCCACAAAAACAAGCTTTTGGGACTTTGAGTCAAGCTTCCACACTCCCAAGAACATGGAAATGGGAAACACGTGGTTTCTTGCCAAAATAAGCTTCAAACGGAGTCATCTTACGCATTTGTCATGTAGCCACACATGTTCTGTCATGTCAAGCCTCAGAAGCCACAAGTGTTCTCTTGCCATGTCAAGCCTCAGAAGCCATACATGTTCTGTCATGTCAAGCCTCACAAGCCACACATGTTTTGTCATGTCAAGCTTGGGAAGTTACACATGTTCTCTTGCCATGTCAGTGGGTTCACAGAGTCCTTGGGGATCCATCCACATACATGCAAAAGACAAACTCCTGTTCTGTCATGTCAAGCCTCACAAGCCACACATGTTTTGTCATGTCAAGCCTCAGAAGTCACACATGTTCTCTTGCCATGTCAATGGGTTCACACTAGAGTCCTTGGGGATCCATCCACATACATGCAAAAGACAAACTCCTGTTGACATGTCAGTGGGCTCACACCGGAGTCCTTCTGGGAATCCATCCACATACATGCAAAAGGAATGTGCCATGGCATGATCGCATAGTCACATGAATATGCATTTCTGGAGTGAGAAACTCGGAAACCCCGAAACGCAAGAAACGTTTCAGAAACTCATAAATTTTTTGGTTTCTCAAGAAAAAAAGTTTCTCAAAATGTTAAAAGTTCCTATTGTTTGGAACTTTAGCAATGCAAAATTATATAGAAAAAAAACTGAAACCTTGGTGTTTCTTAGCCAAAGGCCGAAACGTTTTGCCTCAAAATTCCAAAAACCCCGAAACGTCAAAAACCCCGAAACGTCAAAAACCCCGAAACGTTTCAAGTGACTATGCATGATTGATGTGAGAAATCCTTCTCCGCAAAACCGCCAAAATAAGCACATGTTCACACAAGCTAGGGAAGCTCAATTGGCACTTTGTTGTCCAAGATAGCCATGCATATCTTTGACCAACCATACGAGAGCGTAGAATATTTGCCTTGTTGGCTTCAAAACAGCTCATAGTTTAGAGTCAGCCAGTCCATGATATTGATAAATAATTCATAGTTTTGTAACCTGATAGCGTTCCATACCACTAGAATATGCTCCATATGAGATCTTTGTGTAGGCGACAATTCTAGCATCCCATATTACTAGGAGCTTCCAATACACAAGACCAAAACCATAAACTATTCATCAAAACCATAGAGAAGTCTTTTCCAGAATCAAAATGGTTTCCAAGGATGACACCTTTCAGAAAAGTAACTTTCTTGAAAAACACCTCAAGATAGACATGAGAAACTCTCTTTGCTTGCGTCAACAAGGGAGTTCAACACGTACAAAATTTCAAATATTGGCAAAAAACATCAACTTGGTAAACTCAAAGTATACTTCGCTTTTCTTGCCGGGTTCATCATGAAGCCAAAAGAAATATCTCCTTCGCATACACATAAGGTATCTTGACATATAGCTCCATGTAACCTGCTTGTAAACTTGATTATAGAATCCATAATAATCCATATGGAAAGAATGCTAAACACGGGCACATAAAACCAACTCCATATTCCGAGGATAAAATCTGTGAATCCATAAATCCTTATGCCAAGCTATCTACTGGTCTTACTCTGGACACACGATTGCTTCCATAAGCCCAATAGCCAAACTGTTGATCATTGTAGTTCCCACTTTTGATCTTTTCTCTTTCTCATTGTTGGAAGGAAGCCTCTACTTTTTAGAAAGCCTAAGGTATGATACCAATGAACCAGATGGGAACCCATAACAATATACAGATACTTCAGATGCCAAACAAACATATGGAAACGTAGCGGAAATAACCATAAACAATATCAAAAGGAACACAACACTGAGCTGGAACGGTCGGCTCCCCGTAGGAACTACTTTATTCCAATGATAAACAAATATAGATAAACCAAGGTGTGGGTGCAGTCCTGCATCGGATTTTCCACAAAGCTCACATGAGATGGTGTCCAAGCTTGCTTCACAAAGCTAAAGAGCCTCAGCCTTGTGTTATCTGCTCAAGCCTGATTTGACAATCCATGAGGCTCCCAGATAGTCTCAAACACCAAACCAAATCAGTCCCACAAAACTGCCTTGAAACTTCCCTGAATTTGGTCTCAGAGTCGACCACTGCTCATAGTCAACTTGGAGAGAGAGAAAGAGTCACAAGATAGTTACTGATGGCGTGGGCTATAAGCGAGTGGAGAGAAGAAGTTGCCTCGCCTGTTGAACCACTGTACCGCCAACGCAAGGGGGAGAGGAGAACATTGCTAAGCCTGCTGTCCATTGTACGGGCAGCGCAAGGGGGAGAAGAGAATCTGCCCAGCCTGCTGTCCACTGTACGGGCAGCACTAGGAAAAGAGAAGAAGCTGCCCAATCAACTGTAGAGAGAGCACAAGGCAGGTCGGCCTGCTACCATTGTACAGCCAGCATGTCAAATCCCCATAGGATCACCTCGTAGAATGCTCTTGGTACAAGACTTGAAACCTGCAAACAAACCAAGCAAACGTGAAGGGGCTACAAGCTTGACTCACCTCCCAACCTTGACAGTCGTGGGCAAGCAAACGTGAAGGGGCTACAAGCTTGACTCACCTCCCAACCTTGACAGTCGTGGGCAAGCTCACAAGTCTTGGCTATCCCCACTGAGCCACGAGCTGAGCTAACTAGATGGATGTACCGACCAATCTCTACCTCATGACGTCCCATATCGCCACGGTGCTACCCTTGCGGGCCTCGAGACTCTTGCCGGCCTCGACTGCATAAAGCAGGTGCACGTCTGCACTGGATCCAGGCTCTTGATCATAGAGCTCTCACAAAGACACGCAAGACTCTATGAACTAATGACTAACGTTGGCCACCTTTTTATAGGCTCTTGGCCGGTCATCGGGCATCCACACTTGGACGCCCGCTCGTCCATACTTGGGTCCCTGCCCGTTAGTCTATCCTTAACTCAGCTCGCCAATCAGCCTCCCCAGCTCCAAGCTTTCCCAAACCTTGAAGCTAGTCTTGTGTGCGTGTAGCAGACGGTTGATACACACTGTGCACATGACATACTCCCCTTTCTCTAAGAGCTCACTAAAAAGCTAGGGTAATCTCTCTGAAGGATAGTCAATGTCTCCCATGTAGCGTCCTCAACACGATCCTTCCACTTGATCTTGTATTTCGTGATAAGTGCAGTACGCAATCTTCTTTCACAAAATCCAAGAATCTTTTCTAGTTCGTGCGGAATAAATGTCATGTCCTCGATATCTATAATTTCTTGAGGAGTAACTAATTGGTCTATTCCACCTAGTACTTAAGTCTATTGACATGATGAACTTTCACATGAGAAGGCAAATCCAATTCATATGCGACTGAACCAATCCGTTGTGTAATACGAAATGGTCCACGGTATTTAGGGGATAATTTCGGAGATCGACCTATTTGTAAAGTCTCGAAATCTTTGGGAACTCGCAAATACACCATCGTTCCTTTAGAGAACTCTCTTGGTGAACGATGTCTATTAGAATAAAATCTGTCTTTGTCTCAAGCACTTTTAATCCCCATAGGATCACCTCTTAGAACGCTCTTGGTACAAGACTCGAAACTTGCAAACAAACCAAGCAAACGTGAAGGGGATGCAGGCCTGACTCACCTCCTAACCTTGACAGCAGTGGGCAAGCCCACAAGTCTTGGTTGTCCCCATCGAGCCACAAGTTGAGCTAACTAGATAGACGTATCGACCAATCTCTACCTCGTGACGTCCCATACCGCCACGGAGCTACCCTCGTGGGCCTCGAGACTACTGTCGGTCTCGGTTGCATAAAGCAGGTATACGTTTGCACTAGATCCAGGCTCCTGACCATAGAGCTCTCACAAAGACACGCGAGACTCTATGAACTAATGACTAACCTTGGCCACCCTTTTATAGGCTCTTGGCAGGTCATCGGGCGTCCACACTTGGGCGCTCGCTCGTCTATACTTGGGTGCCCGCTCGTTAGTCTATCCCTAACTCAGCTCACCAATCAGCTTGCCTAGCTCCAAGCTTCCCCAAACCTCAAAGCTAGTCTTGTGTGCGTGTAGCACATGGTAGATACACACTGTGCACATGACATAGCACTCCAAGGAGAAAAACGTGCTATAGCACTCCAAGGAGAAAAACGTGCTACTACCTCCTAGTCCAAGTCATACGATCAGCCCTGTAGGAGGGTGTACCATGCTTCCTCCACGAAGGCCCTTCCAAGCTTTAATAAAGTCAACTTGTTCTATTTTTGACGTGCTTTTTACCCTTAGGGGCAGCAGAAAATGCTATCCGCGCATCGGTGGATCGGGGTATGAAAAAAAAGTAATTAAAGTGCCAAAAATATCAATTTTATGCTTTTTCCAAGCTTGTTAGCTAATTTTTGCTATAGGTGCCTCCTTTTGTCCATATTTACATGACAAAAATAATAACAAGCATGGCCGCACTTAAATGATATGTGAACACACCATCTTATGAATGTTATAAGTCTCTTTATATGCTAAAGATCCCATGCTCCTTTTGCTCAGAAGCCATCTTTCGGCCCAAACTTTGCCAGTAAATGCTCGAGTTTTCTTTTGTGAAAAATCCTTGGTCAAAACTTGGTCCAGACGACGACGTGTGAAACGTTGTTCAAGATTGGTGAGGGGAGCAAATTGGTGACACCCTCACTGTAAATCGGGATAGTGGACTTCTCACCAATAAAGATGTGATGTGTTTGCCTTCGAAGATCATGTAACAACTCTCGGGCAGGGAGGAGTCATGTGCATGGAAGCACCTCTGTCTAGAATCCACTCTCGAGTATTCCCAACGGTGAGACCAACCGCCTCCTTGCTTGAAGAAGATGAAGCTTTGGTGTCGATAATCTCCAAGTGCACAAAAGCTAGAGTCTTTGCGGCTACAACTGAGGAATCAACACCTGTCTCGATGCTCCGTTGAGGACATTTTCTCCAATAATGACCCTTCTAGCCACAATGGTTACAGGTTTGCTTTGTCTTAAAAGTATCACGCTCTGAGTGGGGCTTCTTCACAGAAGACTTCGCTTGTGAAGACTTCCCTTTGCTCTTATCGTTGTTGTTGTGGCCTTTCGACCGCTGGCCAGTCAAAGCTTTAGAACCTCCGCGTTATGGTGGAGGGTTCATAAACTACTCTTCTTGGTTCAATACCATCGGCACAAGCTCCTCCCATGTAATGGGCTGAGCCTCCCACTAGTGATCAAAGAAGAATAGAAAACTGAGTATTGAGGGGATAGATGAGATAGCAAGGTGATGGCTATGTCTTGATGATATCTCCCTCCTAGCTTGAAAAACCTCTTGTTGAAGAGCCTGGAGTTTGTTGATGTGTCCTCGCATCATTGAAGACTTTGCAGGATTCATCACTCGCATCTACACTTCCAAGGAAATTCTCTTCATGGGTGATACCTGATTGTACAAAGAATCCAAGTGTTGCCAAATCCCGGTTGATTACTTGGGGTGTGCAATTGAGGAAGATGAAATAATGAACACGTGCATTGTGTAATGGAAGGGCAACTGTAACACGGAAATCTATTCTATCATGAAAACTGAATAAACACATAAGCATGGGCTCAGATAAAAAGGAAGATAACAACTCTGCACTAGGGGCCAGAAGATGGGTTGGACCCCCTCCCCCCTTTATGGTTAGATTACCAAAAAGGAGTCTACTTCCAAATACAACCTTGCAGGTGTCTAGGCTAGCATCTATTTCTTCCAGTATAGTATGAAAACAAAACAAAACATATGCTAAATTTGATGTCAATCCTCAACACAGGAGAGCATTCTCGGCATAAAGCACATGTAGGACAACCATGGACAGCCCATAGCACTCCCACAGTAGCCCGGGACAGCCTTGTATCTTCATCTTCCTCATGTCTGGCTCACAGAACAAGTCGACCAGCCTTGAAGGGTTGTTTTAAGCAGTCGACCAGCTCTCAGAAGCCACAAGAGGATGCCTCCCTCACAACGTAGAAGGTCTCCGATCAGTAGAGGATGCCTCCCTCACAAATCGGCCAGCACTTCTTGTCTCCTAATCCCCTGAGTGACCAACAGCTTCTATGGGCTGTAAACAGTCAGCCAGCAGCAAAACAAGCCACCCGATAGAGTCGACCAGCCTTGGCCACACAACACGGTGAGTTCCGCCACAATAGGTAGTGGTAGAAGGCTGTAGGTAGCTACAAAACTGGTCGATCAGCCCCCCCCACATGCACACAAAAAACATGCGCCCTCACAAAACTGGAGTTCTCCCCACTAATATAGTCTCCTCATTGAAAATAGCTTAATCGTGTGCTTTTTTGGTCCAGAAGGAAGCGCCTACAAGCAGTTGGTCCAAATCTTGTCTAGTGCCCATCTATTGGCCATGTGTATTAGATTGGTCTTGTCAAGTGTGAATAAGTTGTCCAGTCACTTATAATTGTGTGGACTTGCATTCATAATTATTAGTATGTGAAATCATAAAGTTGTAAATTGGGTTTTTGAGGACACTTACCACTTGCAAAACACATGTAGACCACCTGTCAATCCCAAACAAGTGTGCACATAGATGTCCACAAGGTGCCTAGGCGCCCTGACCCATGAACAACACAGGCAATAATCTCAAGCATTGTCCAGGCAAACAAAATAAGTCATC